>NW_024097425.1:922500-1338056 GCF_016545835.1 Crotalus tigris
TGGGTTAGAAGCAGAAGCTCAAACATCAAGCCTATTAACAGGGCTGCACACCTGGATAAATTGGTGGCATCTTCTGCAGCTTTCCCAAGATTTAGTTTTCAGCCCCACTGCCAGCTTCTCCCATCTGAAAGAGGCCAGGTTTTTTTTCTCACCTATTTTTCCCACAAACCCTTGTGTCTCCCTTGGAGGTCAGCCTCATATTTCAAAACAAGTAGCATTTCCACCACCACGGCTTCTTCCTGCTTCTATCAAGGCATCCTTTCAATCTCAGCAGCAAAGTTTAATATAGGTTATAGTGGAGCACACCGAGAAGAGCGGGAACATCTTCTCTGTGAAGGCGATGTTAAAGGTGAAGAGGTGTTGCATGGTGTCAGCGTTGTAAAAGGACACTTCTTCTCCTTCGTAGTCTAAGTAGACTCTAACTTTAAGAAGCTTCTCGTTCAGGAAAAGCGGGGTGCGTTGAGGGGTGGTGACTGCCCAGTATTGCCCCCCATTTTGCTGCAGGGCCCAAATGCCCTCTTCGGGGCAAAACTGAGTCAGCCCTTTCCTTCTCACCGACTCCTTGGCCACGCCAAAGGCCCAGCCATCGGCAGACCCCACCTCCACCTCCCAGTAATGCCGCCCAGACTTGAACCCTTCCGTTGCCAGGACTCGAGAATTGGTGTCAAAGCGTTTGGGGTTGTCAGAAAGGTCTTGCTTGCGGCAGCCCATCCGCACCGTCTTGAGGTCTGGCGAGATGAGTAGGAGATGGTTGGCCGTCTCCGGATCCAGAAGCAAGTCCTCTAAGTTGAAGCACATAGCACTAGGTCAACGATCACAACCAGAGTAATAGCAAGGAAAAGCAGCAGCCAAGAGCGGGTGCAAAGGTCTGTGTGTGAAAATTAGAGGGTTCCCCTTTCTTTTGTTGAGTATTTTGTTTTGTTTTCATTTTTTCTTTTAAATAAAAAGCTATGCCTAGATAAAGTCAGTAAGTAAAAAAAGAATTTCTCTCCTTACCAGGGATAGGGAACTATAGCCCTTTTTCGACCTGTGAACATGTGCCTGGCTCAGGAATTCTGAGAGTTGAAGTTCACAGATCATAAAGGGGCCATCGTTCCCCACCCCTGCTTAGACAAGGCAGACCATTGTAACAGTACTGAGCAATATGTGTATTTTTCACTGAAATCTCTTTGCTTATCTGAACCTATCTGAACACTCCCATCTATTAATTGGACATGATTTGCCTTGTTTATTATACCAGCACCAAAAATTGAATTCTTTTACAGATAGTCCTCACCTTAGGCTCATAATGGAACCTGTCCATTACAACTGTAAGTTGTAAAGGTCATAAAGTGATAATCCATGTGACCGACCCAATTTTATGACCTTTTTTGTGGTGGTCATTAAGCAAATACCACAATTGTAAAGGGAACCCTTGTTTGGCATGGGCTAGTTTTGCCAAAAATTGGAGATAAATGCTGGTTTTCTGCAAAGTTGTCATAAAACACAGTTGTATGACCACTGGGCTCTGCAAATGGCTGTAAATGCAACCACGTGTAATGTGGTTTTGTGAATACAGGGAGGTGGGGATGGAGGGCAGCTGTTGGAACTTCAGAACAGAGATGTAAGTACCCCTGGGAGGTCTGTCATTATTTCAGTCATTAAGTGATCAGTTGTAAGTCAAGGACTACTTGTAGCAAGTACTCCATTATTGAAACATCACTTTTTCTATCTACCTTATTTACTTTCCCATCGAGTCCAGAATAGAAAACCATGAACTGTTATGAATAAGTTCTGCTAAATTAATGGAAAAGCAACATGTCAGAGAGAAAAGTAACATTTAACATAACCTTTAAAAATTGCCCTACTGGGGTAACAGGAAGCGTTGAAAGTCTACGAATACGCATTGCATGCATGATTTTGTCTCTGACCATTTTGTTTGGCTTATAACATTTACCTTTCTCACCTTTCCCCAGTTCATCCCGGAGATGATCTGAAAGAAGACAACACACCTGTCAAGGAGTCAGATCTAAAATGCAACAGAAAGCAGTTTTGTCCAAACACCTTGAACTCAGCAGTCCTCAATCGTATATGCTCTGTATGTCTTACTCTTAAGAATATAGGAACAGCTCCGCTGATTCAGACTCAGCCGTTCAGACAATGGCTAATCAGATGCCTCTGGGCAGGGATCTGACCCTTTCTCTGTAATATAGGTAGACCTCGATTTACCACCACAATTGAGTCCAAAATTTCCACTGCTAAGCAAGACGGTTGTTAAGTGAATTTTGCCCCATTTTGCGACTGTTCTTGGCACAGTTGTTAACTGTATCACTGCAGTTTTAAGTTAGTAACACAGTTGTTAAATGAATCTGGCTTTCCCGTTGACTTTCCTCGTCAGAAGTTCACCAAAGGGGATCACATGACCCCGGGACACCGCAACTGTCATAAATACATGCCAGTTGGAAGAGTCCAAATTTTGATCACATGACCACGACAATGTTGTAATGGTCGTAAGTGTGAAAAATAGTCATAAATCACCAGTTCAATGCCATTATAACTTCAAACAGTCACTAAACATATGATTGTAAGTCAAGGACTATCTGTACTTCCTGGGTATTTGCAGATAAGCTGCCTTCAGCTCAGAGACACGTTGACTCTTCAAGACTAAAGGCCCTTGATACAGTAGACCAGTGGTTCTCAACCTTTCTAATGCTGTGACCCCATAATACAGTTCCCCATGTTGTGGTGACCCCCAATCACTTATACATCACTGGGTGCCAGGGGTGTGGCCAAAGAAAAGGGGGGAAAAATGGTGGATAGCCTTGTTTGGTGACTCCCGTGAAATGGTCGTTTGACCCCAAATGAGGTCCCGACCCACAGGTTGAGAACCACTGCAGTAGACCCATCCTCTATAAATTAGCCAACTCTTCTAAAACTAGCCATTACCATGTTTTGTGGGAATGAATTCCACAGATTGATGAGATCCCCCAGCATCCTAGCAACAGAATATCATTTTCAGTCTGGCCACCATAATATTAGGGATAAAAATTGCTGGCCCATTGCAGGGCCATACTACAATCCCATCTAACTATCAAAGCTTCTTCTTGAACATCACTCTTAAAAGCAGACTACTACATGCTTGAGGAGAATGGTGTGTGGTAAAACTAGATAAGAGGCCTACCCTGTTGTAAAACCTATTAGTAAAGGCATACAGTTGGATGTTAAGTTGGAAGTATAGAATGTTATTACTATTTACTCTACTAATATAATTTATTTCAAAGTACTTTGCTACTAAGATGTATAAAAGGATAGCCTTATCCACTTTTATATCATGCAAAATCTCTAACATAAATATAACATGATTTTATCATACATGTAATTTTCACTCTAGCTTAAGTGTTAAACTTAACTGCAGTTGAGCTAATTAGTTAATTTCCTTTTTTCCAAGCACAGCTATATAATATACGAACAGAGTACAGAGAAGAGCAACTAAGATGATCAGGGGACTGGAGGCTAAAACATACAAGGAATGGTTGCTGGAACTGGGTATGTCTAGTCTAATGAAGAGAAGGACGAGGGGGGACATGATAGCAGTGTTCCAGTATCTCAGGGGCCGCCATAAAGAAGAGGGAGTCAAGCTATTCTCAAAGCATCTGAGGCCAGGACAAGAAGCAATGGAGGGAAACTAACCAAAGAGAGAAGCAACTTAGAACAAAGGAGAAACTTCCTGACAGTTAGAACAATTATAAGGTGACCACCGTCCTCCTTTAGGGAGGACAGTTCTCCTTTTGTAAGTTCTGTCCTCCCTCAAAAAGTGTCCTCCTTCATGTCCTCCTTTTCAATATTTGAAGACTAATCTGCAGGGCTTTTTTTTCCTCATAGAATGCTCAGAACGGCGTTCCGGCACCTTTTTTTGATTTTTTTTTTTCAACTTTAGCATGAGCTGTGCTACTCCCACTATTGGCTTTTGAAAGCCAATAGGAATTGCTGCTGAGCTCGCCAAAACACCCGGCTGGCAAACTTTGCACATGCAGGTTGTCTGTATTATTGTTCCAATGAATAAAATGTTTCTTTTATTTACGATATTTTTTTCTTCAATTTATTTGTGTCCTCCTTTTCATTGTAAAAAAGTTGGTCACCTTAAATTAACAAGGAACAACCTGCCTCCAGAAGCGGTGAATGCTCCAACACTGGAAGTTTTTAAGAAGAGACTGGACAGCCATTTGTCCAAAATGGTGTAGGGTTTCCTGCCTGAGCAGGGGGTTGGACTAGATGACCTCCAAGGTCCCTTCCAACATCATCATCATCATCATCATCATCATTATTATTATTATTATTATTATTATTAAATGAAGGATCAAGTAATTCTTGTTATTCTTTGCCAGCATCAGAGCTTCCATGCCCCGAGTTTCTTTAGATGCTAAAATAATTAGGTTTTCTTGGCAAGTGTTCATTTTCTCTACCTTTGAACTTCTTAAGTGCTCCGTTGAGTGCCACCGTCTTCAGAGAGAAATTTGAGACGTGGCCCTTCATGTCAGAGGAAACTGGAATAGGCTTCTGACATTTAACACTGTCACTTCTAATAAACAAGAAAAAGAAGGATATCAGGACTGATAACTGTATTATCCCAAACTTTCCCTCATCGTTCAGGACAATTGGCAAGTTTGAGGCTTCAGCAGCCTGTTATTTCTCACCTGCGCTTTTGATCTGAGTGAAAATTTAATGGCCAAAGAACAGAAGAAACGTTTGTAATGCACCCAAGCTCTTTGGCTCTAAGTAAATTTCAGATTTTGCATTTCAAAGTAGACAAAAAGACCTTCAGATAGATTCTTCAAGGACCCATTACTGGTTATTTCATACTTCTGGGAAAGAAAGGTTGAAATCATCTCAATTTTAAGTTACCCTTCCCTCAGCTTGGTGTTTGTTTGATTGGCTGATTAAATAACATCAACTTGAGAGTAGATTCCTAGGAATTACATGGACAGATTCTCTCCAGGATGACCCAACCTGGAGCTCTCCAGATACATGAAGACAATTTCCAGAATTTCTTTCCGGTAAAGCCACTTCTGGAAGTTCTAAAACAGTCAGAGAATGCTTGCTTGGGAAGACTCACATATTGTAAGACAACAGTGCAGCCATATTCCAAAAAGTGGGTGGGTCAGGAAAAACCTTTGTATAACAACTTCATGTGAATTTATTTGCAGTCACATGTTTAAACAATTTTCCCAAATTACAGCCTGATGTCAACTTTCATTGGCGTTCTTGAAGCCACATGCTCGGATTTGCATATTTATTTTTATATGAGCAGTGGTGGCGCAGTGGTTAGAATGCAGTATTGCAGGCTAATTCTGTTGACTGCCAGCTGTTCAATTCTGACCGGCTCAGAGTTGACTCAGCCTTCCATCCTTCTGAGGTCGGTAAAATCAGGAGCCAGATTGTTGGGGGGCAATAGGCTGACTCTGTAAAGCGCTTAAAGAGGTAAAGCGGTAATACTGCCGCATACTGCCGCATAGTTCCCAGAGACCGGTGAGGTCCCACAGATTGGGCCTCCTTCAGCCAGACAATGTCAGCTGGCGGGCCCTCGGGGAAGGGCCTTTTCAGTGGTGGCTCCGACCTGGTGGAATCAACTTCCCCCCAAGATTCGAAGTACTCCCACCTTGCCGGCCTTTAAGAAAGCCATTAAAACTCTCCTGTTCCAGCAGGTTGATGTCCCCCGGGGGGTCGGGGGGGTGGGATACGATTGGACATGCTGTATGAATGTACTTATTTATTGTTTTATTGTTATATTGTTTTAATTTTGTACGCCGCCCTGAGTCCCTAGGGATTGGGCGGCATATAAATTTTATTAATAAAATAAATAAATAAAAATAAAATAAAATAAAGCTCTGTGAAGCAATATATAAGTCTGAGTAAGTGCTATTGCTATTGCTTGTGGAGCTAAGGCAAGTTGGGCAACCCTGGTCAAAGCAAAAGTTTTAAACTGGAGCAAACTCAAACTCTCTGAATACATAGAAGTCACTCTTCACATCCCCATATTTCAATCTGGCTCCTGCTAGCTCCACTGCATATATAGATGAAGGAAACTTAAGACTTGCAGAGCAGAAGAGTATCTTATTTCCATACAAATAAGACATCAACAGCCTAGGATTATTAACCCTGATCCAAGGGGGCTGGGACACAGCATGTAATAATAATAATAATAAAGTTGGAACAGCTGTCACTGACTTTTTCATTTGTTCATACACAAATGGAAAGAGGGTGGAAATGCAGCTTCATACCTGGCAATAGTAATTGTCACATCCTACAAGAGAGAGAGAGAGAAAAGAACAGAGGATTAGGGAAAGAGATGTCCTTACCTATTGTACTGCTAACTGGGAATTCCACTCATCAACTACGAGTCTTTTGATGGGGCCACCAAGAAAGGAGACTTGACTGCAATTAACTAAGATCTCAGCCTTCTTTGTATTGGCCCCACAAGCTGTGGAATTCCATCCTCACTGAAGTATAAGTAGTCCTCATTTAGTGACTACAATTGGAACCCACAACTCAGTCGTTAATCAAAGCAGTCACTAAGTGAAACTGCAACAGTGCTTATGAACTTACTTCAGCTTTCCTTTGCTTTACAGATCTGTGAAGATCGTAAATTTACTTTTTCATCAGCCCTAAGTGTGAACAGTTGTTAAACAAGGCCTACCTCTATGATTTTAGCAGTCATTACTTTTAAATGTAGTCTGAAAATTATTATAAAAATTGTATTTTTATAAGCTGGCATTTCTTTCCTCAAGTACTTTTTACATTATGTAGCAATGTATTTTTACTATTCTGATAGCCTGCCTTTATTATTACTGACTTCTAGACCTAATTCATTTTCACTAAAAGGTTGATTTTATTTAGTACTGTAAACCGCTGCAGGCAATTTGAAAAATGAATAAATGATACATTTGCCTTATTTCTCCCTACTACTCGTTTTGTTGCTTTTTGGTATTTGCTTTGAGGAGGACATGTGGCTTAGTCAATTAATCATGAAAAGCTTCCTATAACATCCCTGATAAAGTAGAACCAATTCAGCTTTCTCTGAGTTGTCACGAAATCAGGTGGACATTGAATCTTTCCAGGGAAAAAGCTGCAGAATATTCAATATACCTTCCTCTGCACTTTCCACCACCATCCTTAAGTACAGTAAGATATTAATAGATACCATGTGCACTTAAGGGGACCTTAACCTTAATTTCTCCAGAGCAGCCATCTCCAGAAAAGAATGTGGCAGTCTTTAAATAGTCATAAGAAACTCTATAGTATGGAAACATCAGGTGTAACATGAGAGTAGTGCTCCTGGCAAAAACCTAACGCCAGGGAGAACTACTTTTTTTTTTTCCAAATTTCAAGCGGCAAAGATAGAAGTGTTTATTCAATATAAATACAAACAACCCCAGATCTATATTTAGGAAAGCTGTTGAATTAAAGTCTCCAGCCTGCAGATAAATCTATCAATTCCCAGAACTGTTAAAACATTGGGGGGAAAACTGCCCCTAGTTCATGGACAAATTTAGATCAGTGTTTTTCAATCTTGACAACTTTAAAATGGGTGGACATGCTGGCTGGAAATTCTGGGAGTTGAAGTCCACTCATCTTAAAGTTGCCAAGGTTGAAAAACACTGATTTAAATAAATTAGAAAATACAAGCAATTTTCCCTCTTCCTAAAACATTACCCAAGTAAGCAGACAGTTTCTCTTTTATATACTATTTGATCCCTGTTTACTGATGCATGCAAGTACATAAATGCCGTTTCCTTGATCAGCAGGATTCTATTATACTCTCCTAGAATTGTGTAATTTTTAACCTGGTCAGCTCTACTATGCCGCTGATATAATTTCTGTAAAATTTAAAGTATTTAGGTAGAAAGCAACATGCATATAATTTGCCCCAAACATATCCAGTTGAAAAGACTTCAGATAACATATTAGTAAATCCAACTAGTAATCTCTTTCGTTATTGAAACTAAGCCCTATTAGATTCAGCCACAGAGTGTCTAGCTAGTCACTAAATTGCCTCATTGTTAATATGATTGAGTAAACCATAGCTAAGTTTGCTCAACACCTAGTGAAATGTGCTAAAACAAAAAGATCTGATGTGACACAAAATTCCTACGTTTATCTGTTGTTGAGTTTTACCTTGAGGAAATCAAGCAATGGTTCTTGGATTTTGTCCTCCAGATCAGCAATGAATTTGTTGAGGAGGGAAATTTCCTTGGACAGCTCTGTGATGTTTTCATTCTGTCTTTTCACGATGCCCTTCTCCATCTTGTCCAGCTGTCCAAGGAGAACCTGTTCTTGTTCATGAAGAAACTGGCGTAGCCCTTCAAATTCAGAGAGGACCTTCTGTCTCTCAGTTTCTATGGTTTTCTTTTTAAAAAAGTCATAGAGAGAAAATGAGGAAGAAGAAGACAATTATCCTTCAGGAATTATCACTGGAATAGACTTCCCACTTTAATCACCCACCATGCTTTGCGAACTAATAACAATAGCACTTATATACCTCTTCACAGTGCTTTACAGCCCTCTCTAAGCAGTTTACAGAATCAGCATATTATCCCCAATGATCTGGGTCCTCATTTTACTGACCTAGGAAGAATGAAGGCTGAATCTACCTTGAGCTGGTCAGGATCAAACTGCTGGCAGTCGGTAGAATTAGCCTGCAATACTGCATTCTGACTACTGCACCACCTCAGCTCTATCAATACAGCTGAAGAACATTAGTTTCAGTGAGACTAGCCTAAAACCAGAATACATCAGTCCTCGACTTATGACCACAATTGAGCCGAAAATTTTTATTGCTAAGTGAGACATTTGTTAAGTGACTTTTGCCCCATTTTACAACCTTTCTTTTCACAGTTGTTAAGTAGATCCCTGCAGTTGTTAAGTTAGTAACATAGTTGTTAAGTGAAATCTGGCTTCTCCATTGATTTTGCTTGTCAGAAGTTCGTAAAAGATGATCATGTGACCCCAGGACACTGCAAGCATCATAAATATGTCTCAGTTTCCAAATGTCTGAATTTTGATCACATGACCATGGGTATGCTGCAATGGTCATTAAGTGTGAAAAACGGTCATATATCACTTTTTATTGTTGTAACTTTGAACGGTCAATAAATGAACTATTGTAAGTTGAGGACTATCTGTATTTCCCACTGATGCTAGACTGTGAGATTAGATGACAGGGAAAAACTTCTTGATTAAGGAAGGGAAGAAAATTGGGCTGGTGTAACTTCATCCTTGGGATACCAATGGGGTGATAAAAATTGGCCCCTTGCAAATTTCCTCTTTTCCTCACCTGAATGTAAGAGATTTGCCTTCTGGCTAGGCTCACAATGCCCAGGTTGCAGAGCTATATAATCAGGATATACTGTAGCTGTGCCCCTGTGAAGGATTCTTTTGCGAAATTATGAGTTGTGTGCTGAGCTGTAGAACTTATCTTTAGAAATTCAGACATCAGCTCTAGACTTCAGTATTTTATTTCTTTTATAATCAACCTCTTTATTACTTAATAATAAAATCAGTCATAAATCAAGGACTACCTGTAATACAGTATATGAATGCCCTATAGGTAGAAAATCAAGATATAAATTGAATTCTATAAATAAATGTTTCTCAAAGAAGTCTCCAATCTGATCCTGACGGGAAACTCTCCTACAGGATGTTGATATATTATTCTACTTACATCTTGCTTTTCAAACAACTACTAGGAGCAGATAACATACAGTGGCATGTTTTATTATTCCACCTCAGTATGTGGAAATAGGGACCAGTGCTTCTGAGCATGGAAGTCTCATGCCTGATTTGTGGTTGTAACATTAATAAACTCAAAGGGTTTTAGCCCTTTAAATTCAGAGAGGACCTTTTGATTCTCGGTTTCTGTGGTTTTCTTTTTAAAAAAAGTCAAAGATGACTGAGAATCTCCATAGACATTAATAAATATAATATCCTTCTTGAAGATTTTCTTCAAAAATCTTATTGAGTCACATATCTGCATCTGATTGAACAATGCTGCACAAGCTTGCCAATTTCTGAGTAACAATAAGTACCTACCAGCAATTCTTGGCTCTTCTTGTCATCCTGCGTTTTGAATTCCAAGAGTTCTTGTCTCTCTTTCTTCAAGAAATCCAAGCGAGTCTGTATTTGTTCCTAAGGTCCAAAGTATACAGTTAGGTTTTTTTAAAAAAAGGCTTTAACAATTTTGAGGCAATCAAGATTTGTCCTGCTGAGAAGATTCCATGCATCCACAGGAAAAAATATGAGTCTGTGAAAAATGAATGTTAGGAAGCCCCTAGCTGTAATGGTTTATATGCCATTACATCAACTATTAAATGTCATATTATGGCATATTCTTATTTATTGTATAACATTTTACTATTATTTCAGTGTATTGTGGTAAGCCGCTATGAGTCAAAGGAAGGAAGGAAGGAAGGAAGGAAGACATTGCCATGGTCTTTGCTATATTGAAATATAAACATAATTTCTATAGAATTCATATTCTAAATGACTTGTAGTGAAACAATTCAGTGGCCAAATCTTCTTGGATGTTGTAATACAGGGGTCCCCAAATCCTGGGCTGAGGCCTACTATCAGGCCGTGGCCAGTCCAGAACTAGGCCCTACGAGTAGCTGGCCAGCACACAGGCATACATGTAATTTGACTTGCGTAAGCAGTGGGCTAGCATGCATGCATGTGCAGCTCAATTTGCATGAGCGGAGAGCCAGCATGGCCCACCATTTGTATGGCTGATCCCCTCTTCCTCTCCTGCCACCAGGCTGCCAAGCTGTAAATGCTGGGGACCACTGTTTTATATATAGATAGAGCTATTATTTTACCTATAGAAGAGCTCAGGTGCAATCTTAGTGATTTCCAAGGAAAATATTTGTGCAGGAAACTCACAAGAGCCACAGTAGGAAGTGTAATGAATAGGTTTATCTAAGATGGGCTCTACTCTGACTTGGCATAAGGCAGTTGCACACAAATTTGAGTAGAGTTGACTTGCTATAGGACACTTTATAATGAAAAAGAGTTGAACTGGGATTGGACCCAGACATCAAAAATAATATAGGTTGTGTGTGCCCAGTATGCTTAAATAAATTTGTAGTGAAATTTCTGCATCACACAAGCTTCAAAACCTAGTCTGTTTGATCACAACCCTCATCAAATCCAACACCTCTCAGCAGAAATTAAGGTTTTTATAGCTTGGTGATCTGGAAGGCACTGAAATGGGGAAGGCTGATTTAAAGCATAAGCCTGCCTTAAATCACTAATCTTCTCTATGCTACAGAGACTAAGGTTGGATATCTGTACCTGGAGGCAAATGTAGACATTTGAAATTCATTTTCTAAGATGGCTGCCTTAAAGTAAAAGTAAAAAAAAATAGGAGGAGATCCAGTTGACTGATCTTTCTTACTGTGGTGATTTAATTGGTGCTTTCTAGCTAGAGAGAGGAATGGGGAAGGGATTCCCTGGGCTTTGAAATGGAAGAAGAGAGAGGAAGTACACAAGTTTGCTCCCAGAGGAATAATTATTCCTGAAAGGATGATGTAGGTAGCCAGCTGCAAGAGTCTCTATTAGAGTGAAAAGATTCTCCTCCTCGCCAGATCTCAGGAAGACTCTTAGAAACAAAATTAAGGACTCTCCACGTATAGATAGATTCTAAATGAGGAATAGTTGAGCTGCCCAAATTATGGAAACCATCTTTCTTCTCAATGAATCTTGCTAAACAGACTCTCTACAAAGTGCAGATAGTCCTCAACTGACAACAGTTTAATGACCATTCAGAGTTACAACATCACTGAAGAAAGTGGCTTATGGCTATTTTTCACACTTACAACCGTTGCAGCATCCCCATGATCATGTGATCAACATTCAGATGCTTGGCAACTGACATGTACTTATGACAGTTGCAGTATCCCAGGGTCATGTGATCACCTTTTGCCCCCCTCTCACAAGCAAAGTCAATGGGGAAGCCAGATTCACTTAACAACTATGTTACTAACTTAACAACTGCAGTCATTCACTTAATAACTGTGGCAAGAAAAGTCATAAAATGGGCAAAGTTCATTTAACTACTGTCTCGGCTCAATTGTGGCCATAAGTCCAGGACTATCTATACCAGGGGTAGTCAACCTTGGCTCTTTTATGACTCGGGACTTCAATTCCCAGAATTCCTGAGCCAGCTTAGCTTAGCTGGCTCAGGAATTCTGGGAGTTGAAGTCCACGAGTCATAAAAGAGCCAAGGTTGACTACCCCTGATCTATACATTTCTTCATAGGACATTTGTAGAAAAAGAAAGATTGCAGAATATAATGCGAAGGCCCTCAAGCTTACATATGAAATTAGTTTCTCATTTCTTCTCAGGAGTGTATCAGCTCATCTGCTCTTATCATCTCATCAGTTGCAGTTTCTATTTTTAACTGGATATCTGCACCAGAGTCATAAAGAACATGCCTGGCTTCTGCTATCCAGAGAATCAGTGTCAGTCTGAGATCTTGTGCCAACTTTGGGAAGGTTTCCTTCCAGAAATAGATAAGGAATTTGGTTCTTCACTTAACCATTTCTTGCCTGGCATGGACTGTCTCAATGACTACAGTTTGCAATCAGCCCATCTGGCAATTCCTATTTTGTTATTCCCAAATCATTTACTCCAAATGGAGATTAGAACTCATCTGTAGGCAGCTTTAGAAATTTATATATTAAAATTGCAGGCTTCATCTTTTGTTACTAACTTACTTTCTCTACATTATTTAAAAATGTATTACTTTCAATAACTATTAAAGAATTGGGGGACAAGAAAGGCAGAACCATGGCACAGCTTTATTTATCCTGGTGGCATAAATTATTCCCTTCCTCCCTCCCTCCCTTCCTTCCTTCTTTCTAAACTGTGATTATAGCCATTGGGTCAAAACAGGATGTTTTTTTTTGACTTTAACGCTTAAAAGCCAATTTGAATGTTTTCAGGTGATTTTAGTAATCCTGCTAAATGGAGTAAGGCAGTAGTTCTCAACTTTTTCACTACCATGGACCCCTTTAAATACCATTTGTGGCTATGGAACATGGCCATGAACCACCAACATTTAAATTATAAGATTTCTTTTCTTCTTCTTTTTTTAAAAATATTTTATTAGTTTTTTAATTTTTAAGAAAAAGTACTCAGGACATACCGTGGTGTTTGGGTAATCAGACATTCCAAAGTAAAAACATAAATAAACAACTCAATACATTCACTGTCTCCTCTCTATTTCCCTCAAATAACATAATACGTTTAAAATATTCCATTTCTAAATTAAATTTCTATTACTACTAAACCTGTTTTAAAACTTTATCAGTTTACAATTACCAAAATCAAATTTCATTTTAACTCAGCAAGTTATCAATTCAGGTATCCCTTCCAGATATATTCTTGTTCTTAATTTTTCTCATCCCTCCTTTTATCACCAATCTCATTTATTTCTTCTTCCATTACACAATAGCTATCTTAATTAAAAAATAATGTTAATTCACTTCAATTCATTACAGAAACTTCAAATTTCATCCAATTGATTGTCATACCTTATCACATCTATGTTATTGTACAAAAAAAATCATCTAAGTTAAAACACTCCATTAATTATTAAAACCATCCCAATCTAAAAAATCAACATTTTTTTCAATTCCAATACATAATTTTCATCAAAATAAATCTGTTATTCCAAAAAGTATTCTTAATCTATTTAAAATATCTTTAAATTATAAGATTTCTTCAAGCTTTTGCAGATCCCTGTGATGACATCATGCCCCAGCCAGGAGTCCATGGACCACAGGTTGAGAACCACTGAAGTAAGGAATGAGTATATTGACAATACAAGGTAGTCATTGCTACTGTAGGGAAGAACCTTGTGATATTTTTTGAGATGAACAAATGTACTACTGTGCAAGATTTCATGAACCTCAGTCCATATGGAATAATATATATATGTATGAAACTTTAAGACTGTACAAGCGTCTACCCTGATTTTCATGCAAGGGAGTAAAAAGGTTATCTCTCTGGGAGCAAATGTTCACAAAGTGTTATTTTTGTTACTATTTTGTTTACCATTGGAGAACAGAAAAAATGGAAATGGAAAACTGTGGAAAATGAAAAATGGAAAACTGGGTTTGGTCTTCAACTGTAAATAAAAATTTTGAATGGAAAACATACCTAATCTTTGTGCTTTAAGGCGCAATCAGCTCCTCTCTTTGTCCTCTGTCTAAAAAGGGTTGAGGAAAAGTCCTGCCCATTCGGTATGGGGATATCCAGGGAGCTAAATCTGCTCCTCCCCCTGAAAAGCCCAACTCACAACATCCAGGACCTGGTGTCCTGCGAGGTTTCCCTGTCCAGTCAGCCTGCAGAACCTCTGCTTGACCCAGGTGGCAGACTGAGCAGCCTCAGCTCTTCTGACCCTCAGGGGTTTTGGTGGGCTTTGCTGACCTCTTCCCTCCACCACCCCCTGCAACTTTTAACCCTATAAAGCAGTGTTTCTCAACCTTGACAATTTTAAGGCATGTGGACTTCAACTCCCAGAATTCCACAGCCAGCATTGCTGGCTGTGGAATTCTGGGAGTTGAAGTCCACATGCCTTAAAATTGTCAAGGTTGAGAAACACTGCTATAAAGGGAAATATATGGGCAGGAACGAGCCAAAGACCTCCTGTGAGGTTCAATCCTTGGAAGAGAATGATCCAGGGGCCATTCGTTTTGCCCAGTGCTGAAGACTAAAACAATTCCATTACTTTTCAATAGACATGATTGAACCTGGCTTAATTTGGAACGAAACCTAGGGACAGCTATGGAACTTAATTCCAGGTGGGAATCATACTGTATAACCCCTGCCCACCCAAGGAGGCCTCATGTATAGAGTTTTATACGGGATCCAAGTGAATCTATTCTCCATTTGAAATCTTCTTGGTTTTCCCATCACAGGAGTACAGTGATTGAACTTTTGGAAAGGAACCGCCAAGATAATGATCTAAATCCCAACTGCAACCACAGTGACTTTTCCAGCCATTATTATATTTCAGGCCACCATTCTGGGTTGCTGCTTTTGGGTCAAATCCCCATGTATCCTCCCTTAAGCTTTTAGAAGAGATATTAATGGAAGAAATCAAAAGGAAATACAGAAAGGTTAGCAATGATTTTTTTTATAGGTAATATTTGGAAGTTTTGTGCATACCATTATTTTTTCTCAAGATTGCTTCCCTTCTACTGGATTTTTTTTTCTGGGAAAGTTAAGGAACATAGAAAGACTGTTGATGTTTGCATAACATAGACTAAAATAGGATTTTCTGGTTCAGCAGATGTAAGAAGCTAGCCATTGGCTTGGCTGCATGTTGGATGAAACAAGACATCCATCCCATTAAACCAGAGCATGTACTGGGAATATAGCAGGTTTAGGGTTAAGCGTGATGTCTGAACCTACGGTAGCTGTTGAGTCAACTCTCAGCATGTTATTGTTGACTCAGGCATTCAATAACTCCTCAAGGTTATAGCGATGGGCTTGGAGATCCCTGGAACTGAATGAGGACCTACTCCATGGAAGCTCATGCCCAGCCTCTTGGTAGTTTTCAGCAAAGAACAGGTACAATGTGGAAAGGCTTTCGAGACAGGTAGACTTGAGACATTTGTAAAACTGAGAAGAATATCAGTGCAACACACGGATAGGTGCATACCTTGTATTCCTGGGCTGCCTCTTCTACAGGCACCACTGCATGAGGTCGGTGGTCCCGAGACCGGTCACACACCACACAAATGGTCTTCTGATCATCTTTGCAGTAAAGCTTCAGGGCTTCCTTATGCTTCTCACAGATCCTGTCCTCCTCAAGGCCTCTCCCACCATGCAGGATGAACTGGCTGATGATCTCAGACATGTTGGCCAGTTGTCGGTTGGGCCTGAGGCTTTTCTCCTTGAATACTTCCCTGCACTGGGGGCAAGGGAAGTCCACCTCCAGGCTCTTCCAG
This sequence comes from Crotalus tigris, assembly GCF_016545835.1. NCBI lineage: Eukaryota > Metazoa > Chordata > Lepidosauria > Squamata > Viperidae > Crotalus > Crotalus tigris. The sequence goes on from NW_024097425.1 coordinate 938,491, forward strand.
CTCTTGGTGATACAAGCCCGGCAGAAATTGTGCCCACATTGGATGGACACAGGGTCTTTGAAATATTCCAGGCAAACCGAGCAAGTGGCTTCATCTTGAAGGTTTCCTGGGAGGAGGACGGCAGCCATGGCTCCACCAATATTCCCTTCTCCTTCTCTTTCTGCTTTCACTGCAGCATACAGAGCACGAATGCTGGGCACAAAACCCAGGGCAGGGGTTTCTGTGCCAGAAGCCAGCTGGTGTTGCAAGGTCATCTCTGAAGCTTCTGGTTTCTTACTTGGCAATGAGTCAGCTCCTGGACAAGATGAGAAATGCTAAGGGTTCTTCAGAGTTTAGAACAGAAGGAAAACCAGAGCAGGGGTTTTCATTAGGTTTCGTTTCCAGATTCCACATGACTCATATTGTTTTTCAGTCCAGGATGACAGCAGAGGTTAATTTTTAACATTAGTGCTGAGAAGCTTCAGTTGGCTAACAAAGTCGTTCCTTTTGACCTAGAAACTGATCCTGCTAACCCACTTGAATAAACTTCATTTTTAATAACCAGCAATTGGGGAAGATCCAGAAAAAATCACCACAGTCACCAAACAACCTGATTTTGCACTGATTTTAAATTTATGACATTTTAAGATAATTGCAATACAAGTATAGGCAAAGCAGGAGGAAAAACTCCTGGATGTCCTTGTTCATGCAACAATGTTTACTGCCCCCTATTAATAGGGAAGCTTATGCATTGCTATGACAATGTTTTGAAGTGTCGAAAAACATTCTGCACATCCTCAGATGCACCAGTTTCTAATTCTTTAAATTCAAGAACTGGGTCTAACACAGACATGTCAAACACAAGGCCCGGGGGCCGGATGCGGCCCGCAAAGCGGTTTCATGTGGCCCGCGAAGCCATCGTGGAAACAGTGAGGGAATGGCCCCCGCTGCCTTGGCCCTGGCCCAGGCCGGCCAGGAGCCAATGTACAATTTTGTGGTGGCCATCTACGCTGAAACGCAGTCAGTCTTAGCTCCACAAGGCTGTCTGGAAACAGCGAGGAGCCAGCCCCTGCCGCGTCGGCCCCGTCCCCTGGGTGCACGCTGGGGAGGTGTCACCCTTTGTGAGGAATGAAGAAATGCACCATTTGCTGGCCACTTCCAGGCAATGGTGCATTTCTTCATTCCTCACAAAGGGTGACACCTCCCCAGCTGCATTTCTTGCCTGTTTTTCTCCCTCCCTCCCTCACCTCAAATATTTTCCCACCACTCTGTTCTTAGGAAGGAAGGAAGGAAAGAAAGAAGGAAAGAAGGAGAGGAAGGATCTCAGGGAAGTCCTGCCTTAGTCCTGCCCTGCTGCCCTTTCACCATCCCCTTGCCCCCTCCTCCTGGCCTATCCTGGGGGTCTCCCATCCTATTGCTAAGGAAGCTTTGGATACAAAGCTGGGTCTCCTTCCATGGAAAAGGAATGGGCCTCCCTCTGACTTTGCCCTCATACCTATCATGAATAACCTGACTAAGGAGAGCAAGCACAGCAGCAACAGCCTTGAGGAGGAGGTAAGTGCAGCTGGACACCCCCTTGGGGAAGTGAGATTGGGCTTGGTGCCATGGGTGCTCGAGGGCTAGGCTGGGCGTTTGACCTCTGCTGCCCAGGGCTCTGGGCAGCCTGCACCACCATCCAGCCCCTCACGCATGGCCTGAGAGGAACAGTGAGGCTCCTCAATAGACCATGCCTTGGCACTTGCCCCCGTCCCACCCCCTTCTGCCAGAGACCCTCAGATCTATCCCACTCCTGCCCAGGCCCCCACAGGCACCCTTAATGCAAACGATGTAGAGCTGGCCACGCTCACCCAGTAGGCCACACTCACTCCAGCCACGCCCACCCAGTAGGCCGCACCCACCCTGGCCACACCTACCCAGCCCCCCCCCCTCCACAACCACAATGCAGATGTGGCCCTCAATGAAAATTGAGTTTTACACCCCTGGTCTAACAATTGTTTAAGCTGGAAGTATGACAATTAGTAGAAAAATAATTAAATTGTGATACATTGACTAGACTGTTTAGACCAGTGTTTCTCAACCTCAGCAGTTTTAAGCTATGGGATTTTCAATTCCCAGAATTCCCCAGCCAGCAGGCGGCTCAGATTTCCTTTGTAACAACAGCGCCCTCTGTTCATGTCCATCTTTTATATATGCTTTAATTGTGTTTGCCAATGAAATTGTGTTCACTAATGTCACAATTTTTCTGATTGTGAACATTTAAAACTCACTGTGATCAAATCCCTGTGCTTCCTGTGGAAACTTTAGATTAGAACCAAGTGCCCTTTGTTCTGTACAGATTAAAGCAATTAAAGAGATTTTCCAACTTGTGTGCTTGATTGGTTTTATATGCCAGGCATAAATGAAAACACTGTCTCCTGGGACAACATTTCTTTTGAATCTACATTCTCTTTCTCTTGCTGAGTGGTGCCCTTTCCCTGCTGCCATTTTTTCCCCATTACTATTTCCCCAAATAGTTTGGTATAGTAGGTAAGGCATCAGGGAGAAACTGGGAGATGTATGCACACAGCCAGCTGCCTAGCCTTGGGCTGGTCACCCTCCCTCAGCCCCAGGAAGAAGATAAGGGCAAACCACTTCTGAAAACATGCCAAGAAAATTGCAGGGTCTTATTCAGGCAGTTGCCAGGAGCCAAGGCTGCCTCAAATGCACAACATATGTTACTGATCATTATTGATATTTAGAATATAGAGATGGAAGGGATCTTGGAGGTCATCTAGTCCAACCCCCTGCTCAAGCAGGAAACCTTATACCATTTCGGACAAATGGCTGTCCAACCTCTTCTTGAAAGCCTCCAGCGATGGGGCACCCCAACTTCTGAAGACCAGTAATTCCACTGATTGTCCTTACTGACAGGAAATTTCTCCTAAGTTCTAGGTTGGATCTTTCCTTGATAAGTTTTCGTTGCTTCTTGTCCTGCTTTCAGGCGCTTTGGAGAATAGCTTGACTCCCTCTTCTTTGTGGCAGCCCCTGAGATATTGGAACACTGCTATCAAGTCAGCCCTCGTCCTTCTCTTCATTAAACTAAACATACCCAATTCCTGCAACCATTCATGTTTTAGCCTCCAGTTCCCTAATCATGTCACTCTTCTCTGCACTTTCTAGTATCTCAACATCTTTCTTATATAATTTTTCAATTTTGTGACATTTTGTTTTCATATCTTGTTATGCACATTTCCCTTTAAGATAATCATTTTTTATTTGCAGAGTGCATTTGATAAATTAACTTATCTCCCAGTTTTTTTTTAATGAATCTATAGGCCAATATTCTCAACACAGCCAGCAGGGGGCACTGGAACTCCAGGATCTTGGACTTACAATACTACTACTGTATGTGAGTTTAATAAGCTTCAGAGTTTGTGTTCACCCTGCAAACCAATAATAATTATCTCATCTCCATCTGATGTCTATCTACCGTTCTAGCTTAGTTGGAGAGAAAGAGAGAAAAGGTCTATGTAAATAAAATTCACAGAGAAAGTCTAAGTTAGGTGTCAATAACAACTGGATGGTACATAATCAAGAAAATTTCTTGGAAATGAGAAATTCAGCAGTGCATCCGATAGTAAACTGATTAGATTTTTAAGATCAAAGATTCCAGTAATGGTGTTTCTAACCTCATAAATATTCAAAATGTCTTCATCACAGCATGGATGGATTTATGCTGGTTTATTGTGTTGGTATGTTTTTTTGATCCCCCCTAATGAAATATGTTGTGACTATAGCTAACAGAATAACAGAATTGGAAGGGATGATAACTAGTTAAATGGCAGTATCTCTGAAACATCCATTAATATTGCCATCAGTATTTTTTACTTTGGCTCCCCTGGTAGAAACAGCACTAGCCAGATTGAGCTCAGCAAGCAGAAAGCAAGTTATTTGTTGACATTTTTCTTCCACTCCCAAGCAAAAATCTGACCCCTGGTCCATCCCATAATATGTATGAGATGACATCAGCGTATTTCAATTCCATGACTGCACGAGCAAGAAATAAAACAAATAAAACACCTGAAGCGAGAAAAGCCGTACCTCATAAATACCAGCCAAAAGGCCCATGGTTTAATGCAGTTTGCCAGCTAATGTTTTACAGGTAACCTGGACTTCAATTCCCATCCTCCACTACCATGGAAGAATGGCATCCATTCTAACACATCCAGATGTGCAAGGCTGGAGAAGGCTGCTTCAATTGACAGACTACAGCCAAGTTTCATACCTTGTTTAAATTCCCCTATTTTCTTCACAATTAAAAGGGAGACTATCTTGTCTCAAATTCAACTCAGCTTTTAATCTACAGTATAATAAATACTCTAATTTCCTTGGCAAACCTATTGAGATAGCTTGCTTCAATTTTTTCACTTAAGTTTAGCCAGATCACTTCCTAGTGATCTTCCATCCAAATCATGCTTTGCTTTTTCTGAGATCAAGTAGGTCAGCTGGGAGTTGTAATTCATTCTCAAAAGTGAGGCAATATAATTGATACACACCAGGGTCTTTTCAACTTCCAAAGTTCCATTTTACTGAAGCAGAAGCCATTGCAGTCAACCAAAATCATTGGATAACACTCTTGCCTGGTGTTGGGCGGAACTAAGCTAAGCATAGGATTGAAAGATAGTGTTATTAAAATTGGGCCTTTATTTTCTCAAAATTATGATTTTAAAAACCCACAGCTTTATTTTGGGTACTTGCTCCTTCTTACAGAAACATGCTGTGCTCAATGAGCAGACATGGCAAAATTTTACAAAAAAAAAAAATATGGATACAGAAGAGACGCTACAAAAACAGAATATGAAATATACCAAAGAACATACTAACAGTCTTTATTATGATTTGTATATTCCGTAGGCATCAACCATAACCCCAGGGTTCTTTTTACGTATCTTTCAGACATTGCATTTCATCTTTAAAATCAGAGCATCCAGATTATCATTAGGACACAAACTTCTGTCCATTGCATCTCCAGGATCAGACTGAAGACAGGGAAGATTATTATCAAGTTTCAGAGAACGGCAGCAACAGAGAAGACAAGAACCTACAGTGTAGGGCAGGGGTAGTCAACCTTGGCTCTTTTATGACTCGTGGACTGGCTCAGGAATTCTGGGAGTTGAAGTCCACGAGTCATAAAAGAGCCAAGTTTGACTACCCCTGGTAGAGGAAGGACGGTCCAGTCAAAACTGCCATCATAGATGCCAAGACTTCAGTGCTTCAATTTAGGATGGCCAAATTTACGTATGGTACTCAAAAATATTTTTCATCACCAAGGACAGAGTTAAAGCCTTTCCTTTCAAAGGAAAACATGTTGCCAGGTACTGCAGCCAAAACACATGCACTCATTTTTAAAGAAAAATCATTAAAATGCGAACTGATTGAAGAGGAGCTAAAAATGCAAAATTTAATAGCTATTTTTTTTATTTTTCAAAACGAAAAAGTTCGAGCCTAGCGCTAGAAAGGGGTCATCTTGATCCCTTGGTAAAAGAGGATGTCCTATAAAAGGGATATTATGCCAGGAAGGCCAAGCCAGCCTACTTTTTTTTTTAATTCTTCCATTGTTCCCCAGGGCAACAGTCTTAAGGCCTTGGTGTGCAAGGAGAGCCGTTCTGCTTCCGTATCACATTCTGCAGTACACAAGGCAGAGAGAAAACAAACAATCTTTCCAATTTCATTAAATCAAAATGGTTCAACACCCTGCTTTGATCTGGCAGGTTTAGTGATCTGTAATTTTTCTCTGGGTTATACGGATAACTAAAAATTATGGACTTATTATATCCATTTCGTGTACCTCAACTGGGTATTTTACACCCATACGCCTCAGAAACACAGTCTGGGCTGGAAAACCTACTACCCACAGCAAAGGATGGGCACGTGTCCCATTAAAAGAAGCTGGTGGGAACGTGAAGATGGGGTCCTCCGTGTCTGCATCGGTAAAGGTCACACATTCCCCCACGTAGTCCAAGGACACTCGGATTCTTTGGGGGTGTTTGCTCAGGGACAAGGCCGTAACAGGGGAAGTGAGGGCCCAATGTTGGCCCTTCCACAGCCCCACAGCCCAGATCCCCTCCTCTGGGCTGAAGTCCATCATCCCCTTCTTCTTGGAAGGATCTCGGGTGACTCCCACTGCCCAGAATTCCCCATCGCCCACTTCCAATTCCCAAAAGTATCTCCCAGAGGTGAACCCATCACAGCCCAGAACCAGAGCCCTGGAATCCAATCTTTGGGGAGTGTCAGGGACATAATGTAAGGCAGGCAGCCTGTGCTGAGATTCTCCGTCTCCTGCATTTCTTTGGTCCAGGGGCAGAAGAGCACTTGAGAAATCCGGATCAAGAGTTGGAATTCCTGTGAGCAGAAAGAAACAACATTTGTCAGCACCTCGATCTCCTTCCAGTACTGAGGCTTGCTTCTGGCTCAGCATCACTACGTCTCTCTCTGTATCATTTGTAGCTGTTCCTGGCAGCTTCCCCAAAATTCACATACACTGCAACTCTACCTTGGACTGGGATGCCCAGAAATCACACCAGCATGTAATCAGCAGGTTACCTGCATAAATCCCCCAGGCGGTTCAAAAATATGAATGAATAAATAAAAACAAGTAAAACTATTATCTACTGAGCCACAGAATCCTCGAGTTAAGGTGGTTCCAGGGTTGTGAGCGCTCTCTGCCAAGATCTTAAGAGAGCCATCAGATGGAATTAGATGGATCAATAGGTTAAAGCAAAGGACAAGGACTTTCAAGTCCAACTCAGAGGGCTTGTTATGTCCAAGAGCCATACTGATCACTCAACTGAGACTCTTAAGTATTACAATTAAAGAACAGCTACCTCACAGATTAGGGAAATAAAATCTCCAAAGAGTACTTTTCAATCACAAATCTGCCGTATGTCTCAGATATGCAATCTTGCAGATTTTTTTTTTAATTGTCTCATTCACACAGTTAAGAGAAAGGGGGGGGGGAATCAAGGTGCCAATCTGCTGGTGACTAAAAATTAAAAGGAAGTTCTACACAACACTTTAAAAGAATTCAGAGTTTTTTTTATAATCTCCAGCTTCGGAATGTTTCTAATCCTTGGAGTTACAGTTTTGATTTTCTTTCCTTATTAAACTTGCAATCATTAGCCCTTTGGCAAAATACTCTACCAAAATCATTGTGAATGCAAAACGAATAACTTGCTAAGACTTTCGCATTGATTTAAGTTATACACAGTGCTGGAAGAAAAGCAAGCCATGTTCCCGCTCTGCATGAGCAATATATCCTCAGTAGCTGAAGCAGCTTTCGTTGGAAATAAGGTAAAAACACAGAAACAAACCCAACAGATGTTTCCCAAAAACTCACCTTTATCATTCAGTGATCTCAAAGTTTCTGTTCTCTCGATGGCATATGTCACATTATCTAAAGAAAGCAGGCATTTGTCAAAAGTTAGCTCCTCAAATGTGGAGAAAACTGAGTTTACTGATTAACCAGTAAAACCAGAGGCATATGGTGGTGCAGTGGCTTAATGATGCTGGAACTGCCAGACAGAAATGGTTTGCATTCTGGCGGTTCAAGCCCGGCTCTGTGAGACAGACGGAGCTCCCCTCACTCAATCCCTAGCCCCCTGCCCACCTAGCAGTTTGAAAGCATGCAATAGATAAATAGGACTTCAACAAAAACAAACCTAAGCCACCTCACTGGGAAAAACCTAACTGCGTTCATGTATCCCGAAAGTGGAAGCCAGCTGTCAGCCCTGTCCCAGTTTGGGCATTTAGAAAGAAACAGCCTTGACTCCATTCGTAGGAAAAGGTATACTTTTACTAAAGCCAAGTGGTTACAGCAGTGGTTCTCAACCTGTGGGTCGGGACCCCATTTGGGGTCAAACGACCATTTCACGGGGGTCCCCAAACAACACAGTCCGCCATTTTTTCCCCCCTTTTCCTTAGCTGTGCTACTCTCTTTTATTCTATTGGCTTTTGAAAGCCAATAGAATAGACTCTCTCGAATAGAGTCTAATTCTATTGGCTTTCAAAAGCCAATAGGAATTGTCCAGGCTGTCTCTGCCCTGCTGAGCCCGCCAAAAGTCCCATTCTGCAAACGGTGCTGCACCAGTTGAGTAGTCCTCGACTTACAACCGGTTGGGGGTCGCGGCATTAAAAAGGTTGAGAACCACTGGGTTACAGTGTAAGTAAAGCCAGATCTGAATATTACTGCATAAACCCAGTGATTTTCCCTTCTCCCAGGCCCCCTTGGTTCATTTTGTTAAATGTCTGATGACATTCAAACTAAGTATTTTGGTAACAGTTCTAAAGTTTGGCACCTTTTGGACGGGCGTTTGCATTCCATTCTCATGCCCGTGTCCTTGGATCTTTCACCTGCTGTCACACGTTGGCATTCTGGATCCTGTCATTCCCCCTTCCCTATATACCCCTTCTCCCTTTTTATGGCAGGATGCCACCAAAGCGAAGCAAGGCTGAGGAGGTATGATGGAAGAGCTGACACTGACACGGGACCAGGCTTCCTGGCAGAGCCCGTAAGAGCCAGCAACCCGAGAGCAACTAGTTAATTAGCATAAAGCTAGTTTCTCTCTCCCCCACCCATAATGCACCCAGAATAGAGGTGCAAGCACCAAACAGAATGAATTAGCAATCTAGGCTGTCGGGACTGCATTGTGTACCTAGCACAGTGTTTCTCAACCTTGACAATTTTAAGGCATGTGGACTTCAACTCCCAGAATTCCACAGCCAGCATTGCTGGCTGTGGAATTCTGGGAGTTGAAGTCCACATGCCTTAAAATTGTCAAGGTTGAGAAACACTGACCTAGCATGTGTAGACTTCCCTGACACTGTATGCCGTACACGAAATAAATAATTGGTTTACCTCCATCAATGTAGGGTCAATCTGCTAGTAAGGCATTATTTTATCTTCCAAAGAAAGTATACTTGACACAGCTTGCTTTTAGCAGAGTAGATCTGATAACTTGATTCCCTCACTTTAGCTGTCCATTGAATGGCTTCTAATAGCTGAATTTTATTTTCCCTCCATATTTATTTTCTCAGCACATTCAGCTTAGAGAACCATTCTGATGTTATTCTTTTCCTACAGCAGCTTTTGCCTGCATCATATTCTGACTTAACCCTTCAACTTAACGCTTCCATTGGTCATGTCATTTTAATATATTGTGTGTATATATCAGTGGTGGCGAACCTATGGCACGCGTGCCAGAGGTGGCATTCAGAGCCCTCAGTGGGAACACGCGCCATGCCCCAGAGATGGCAACCGTCCCTCTTCAACCAGACACCTGCTAACTCCCCAAGGTCCCACGTGGCTGGATGCATCCCAGCACCCATACGCTCTCTGGCCTCTATGTGTGGGGGCCAATGGTCAGGCAGCAGCCGCCCCGGCCCCTGCCTTGCCTTGCCCTGAGACAATGGCACCCCTGCCCTGCCTTGCCTCGCCTCACCCCACCCCACAGGACGAGCCTCCTGCCCACCGCCCCACCTGCCAGAGTCCCCGTGGATCTCCCCCAATCCTGCCTGGCCCCCACATTTCTCTCTCCCCACAAGCAACATTGAGGCCACACCCACCCAGTCTGCCATGACCACCACAGCCACACCCACTCAGTGGGCCACACCCACCTGGCACCCGGCGATAAATAAATGGGTTTTGGGTTGCAGTTTGGGCACTCGGTCTCTAAAAGGTTCGCCATCACTGGTATATATTATCTTACTTATATATTATTCTACTTTTCCTTGCCCTCATTGCTTATCACATAATTTTAGAAGTAAAACAGAGTTTTCTCCTCTCTAAGCTGCCACTCAACACATTATGTCAAAATTTAAAGACCAGCCTATTTATAAGTAAATAGCACACAAAATGTCTTAGGATGAGTAGTCTTTAAAAATGAACTAGACTCACAGTATCCTGGGTTAGCAATTAGAGATTATTGATTATTTAATCACTTTTGCATACCTTGAAATCTATTCATCGTTTTCTTCAGAACCACCCCTTTTCGTGACAACAGCTCCAGTCGGTCTCCCAGCTTGGATGTCGCCTCCTCAGCTGATGGGAACTGTTCTGCGGTGCATCTGAATTTGTTTAAAGAGCGCATTTATACCACTTATGACAAAGTTCGAATTTGTCACTTTCTGCATTTTTTGTGTGTGCATTTCTTAAGGGCTACACTGAGAAGAACATGCTAGCCTAGTATCCTAATCCAAGGAACGAAGCATTAGTGCATACTAGATTCTAGCATCTCACTTTTTATATATTTGCCTTTCTTGCTCCAGAAATGCTAACTCCTATTTCAAGTGTGCAAACTGACACAATTGCTTCAGATGGCAAATTTTTGAGTGCTGGCAAATGACACCAGCAATAGAAACTACTGGACTTTTTCTGCAAAACTCCAACATCAGTTTTGACGATATGTACCCTGGAGAATTAATAATACATTGTGCTCCGTTCATTAGCATTTAGTGTGGCAAATCCAGTATTCTAAAAATAATTCTTCTTGCTTTGTCAGTTACCGTTTTTCTCTTCTTATGGAAGCTAAGCACTTGCACCCACATTCCCTACAACAGTGTTTCTCAACCTTGACAATTTTAAGGCATGTGGACTTCAACTCCCAGAATTCCACAGCCAGGTTGAGAAACATTGCCCTACAAGATCAGAGCTACTTCCACTAATGTGACCCCCCCCCTCTGAAAGCACCTTGATTGCCCCAATTTTAGCAGAGAATGTAAGAACACCGAGCATGACCTTCCTTTGTCTACAAGCCCAAGGATGGTGCTTTAGGATGGAAAACCCCGTGCAAAAAGGAAAGGAGGAGAATCGTACGTACCTGGCCAGGTTTTTTTTAATGTCCTAGAAGACAAAAAGAGAAAAGAGAAAAAAAAGGCACTAAGCACCACAATGCTCCACCCCTGCAGTCTATCGCTGGCTAACGGGGAGCATGCCTCAGCACCCTTGTCTCGGGCTGCAGAGGACTCCGTGAGCGCTGTCCAAGGCATGACAGGTGGAAGCTTTGTTCTAGCCTCTGGTGCTTACAAGGCAGGGGGAAGTAGCCTGCCCCCCCAGTCACCCTCAGGCTCTTACCTGTGATCCCTGAGGTGGAACATCGGATGTTTGCTTCAAGACAAGAGGTGGGGGATGCTCCGGTTACACACGGGAGCCTTCGGGCCACGTTGCTCTCCCTGGTGCTGTAACTGGTTCTCTGAGGAGAAGGGCTGCCCTAATTCTTTCAGCAGCCTTCTCCTCCCCGAACTGTCCGCCCACCCTTTCTGCCAGTGAGCAGGCTGGCTTTGCGCCCCCTCCAAGGCCTGCCCACCAGCTACACCTTGCTTTACCACCCACGTGACCTCTAAGCGGGCTGTCTGGTAGGCACACCTAATGAAGAGGAGGGCACGGCTTATTTCAGCCCAACCGGGGCAACTGTGCCTTGCTTTGACAAGGCCAGGCCCAGAAGGAAGGACCCCAAAGGGCCCCCGCCCCGCAATGCCCCGTCCCAGGATCACGGTGCCTCTTCACCATCACCCGTTGTGCCTCAGAGAGATTCTCTGCACGTCACAGGTTACCTAAAAATCTTGTCCTTGTTGCTTGTGATCAGAAAGCTGGTTGCAAAATAATTAAAAAACAAAAAAACAAAACAAAAAAGGATTCTGTGCCAAGAGATCAAGTGCGCAGGAGGTGCTGCTCGATTTTTAAAATAAACCAGCCTCACATCCTTGGAATAGCTACATATGATGTTCGCCACGGAGTGGACCACAGGAAGACCCTAAGGAGATCCCAGAAAATGCAGGCTTTTTTGCAGGCACACATACGGCACAACACCCTCCTGTTCTTCTCCACAAAAGAAACCCCACTTGTCCTCTAGACACCCAAGTTACTTCCCCACCCACCACAGCCCTTGTCTCTTTGAAGGCATGCACTCATCCGTCGGCCAAATGTTAGGAGCAACATCGAATTCCCATCCCGTCACTGCAGTGGCTGCAGCCCGAGAACCCAAACACCCTTGAGAGAACCCATATTAACAGGAGGACAGTACGTACTAGAGGTCTGCATGGCAGCCATACCCGATGGGTCCCGACATGAACCTGAAGGAATGGGGTCATCCAGGCCAGCTTCTCAACAGCCTTCAGGTCAGGCTGAGGGACCTGGAAGTACATCTGCCAACAGCAGAATGCTATGATGTCATAGCATTCTGCAATGGGAGGAGCTCCAGAGCTCCAACTCTTCCTTGTAAAAGTCCAGGGGCACCACGCCACGAGAGCACAGACCAGACTAGTTAAGGTCCCCCTTCGTCTTCCCATGAAAGGTCAACACTCTGCAAGGGTGGAAAATACTCCCACCCACAGCCACTGAGTTCATCTGGCTTCATCACAAAACAGCCACATCAACCAGAAAGGCCAATGCCAGCACCTGTGCAGAGTAGAAAGGGAAGGGGGCACACTTTTCAGAGAAGCCCCCATTACCTGTCTATATGGCCTGTCCCCCACTGTCGCCAATAGGTAGATTTATTTTATTTTTTCCCCATGAGGAATAAATAGTTGAATCCTTGTGCTGGTTCTAACAGGGATCACATCCAAGTTCACGTTTGACCAACTGTATCTAAAGGGCCAGGAATTCACAAACCTCACATCCAAAAACCTTGGGAGCCCAATGCCAGGGCCTCTGACTCATTGCTAAGCTCACCTCCAAGCCAGAAAGAGAGAGACCTTTTGAGATTGCAAAGTCTCACCTGCAAAAACTCACTCGCCGGTTGCTTGCACTTCACCTCCATCTCAGTGATGACATCGCCAATGCGAGAAAGTTCCTCTGAGATTTGGGTCATCATGTCGTCTTTCTGCTTCTCTATGTCTTTATCTAGCTCTTCCAGCTGGGTCAGCAGGCGTTCCTCCTGTTTTTTCAGGAACTGATGTAGCTGTTCAAATTCAGTGACGATGTCCTTCCTTTCAGTTTGAACCTTTTCCTGTAAAGAGGCAGGACGAGAAAGGAGTGAACCATCCCAATGAGGAATTGTAACCAGAAGATCGCTACAGATGCAGAATGCAAAACTGATTTGTGTTATACAGCATTCTGGAATCATGGGACCACCAGTTTGCAGCTTTCCTAGCCAGCTTCCAACAAGCAAGATTAACGGGGAAAGAGGGATTCTCTTAATGACCATGTGCTTCACTTAACAACTGCAGTGATTCATTCAACAACTAGGTTGTAAAAATCGGGCACAACTCACTTAACAACAGCTTGCTTAGCAAGGAAAGTCTGGTCCCAACTGAGGACTTCTTGTAGGTGTTGCATAAGAGACAGTGCAGACACAGAAGAAATGGCCATAGAACACTTTGAAAAAAGGGAGAATCAAAACACACAAGGAGAATTGTTGGAGACGTGAGGAAGAGAGGAATTCAGAAAATCAAGCCCTACCTCTCTGCTCATGATATGTAATGGCACCTACCGTGTATTCTTGGATTTTCTTTTCGCCTGTCAGCTTCTGATTCCACAGTTCATTCTTTTCCTGCTTCAGGGATTCTAATTGTGCCTTAACCCGCTCCTGAATAAATAAAAATGGCTTGAGATAGGGGGGAGAAGATTAGAGGCAGTAGGATCTTGGACATTACAGCACAGGCAGCCTGCGTTCACCTAATATGCTAATCTTCGGCTAACTACATTACCTCACTTGGCTAGTTCAGACAACAAACTAACCCGTAAATGAACCAAACCGGACTGCATACAAACTAGATTAGCCTTTCTCAACTGGGGTCCCTGAGAAGTTGCTAGAGGTTCAGCAAGAGGTTGTAATTGACTTTGCAAGCCACACAGTGCTATACTGTATTTATATGTCAAATTTAGAAACTGCCCATCTCCCTCATTGAGTGACTCTGGGTGATATACGTATAATAATTTGTATGCAGGGAAACCTGAGACTTAAACATTATTTCAAGGGTCCTTCAGAATAAAAAAGTTGAGGAATACTATAGTGGATAATTGCAATATAGGTGAGAATGTTGTTGGGCCAATGTCATAATGTCTGTCCCAAAGAAATATGTATACAAAGTAAAATTCTGATGTCTTCTCAGTACTACAAGTAATCTAGTTTGAATGCTCTTGGGGTTTTTTTAGGCTTCATAACTGGTGACAGCCATAAAGCTAAGTCTTGCTTCTTAAACAAAATTCAAGAGTCTTGGGCACTGATTCTATCTCTACCCAACCCCACAGTCCCAGAGATTACCAAAGTCATACAATACACAAAACCTTGATATTGGACACCAGATATCACAATGCTTCATTCAGCTGCAGATTTTATTTCATTACAGCTAAAAATAGAGAAGGTCCTAGTGCAAATGTTCTTTTAGAGCAGGGGTGTCAAACTGCCGGCCCGCAGGCCAGATGGGTCATGCCGAAACTGCGCCCACCCCAGCTCCGGCAATGGGGAAAAAATTGCGATACGCTGCAACGTGACGTGGCGAGTTTGACACCCTTATTTAAGAGCCTAATGTTGGTGACAGTTGACTTTTCAAATGCTTGCATGGATTTGTGAAGCAAAAATTGGGTTGTTTTTTTTTTAAAACCTTTCAAAACCTAGCGTACAGTTCTGGGATCCTCTGACAGTCTTTCTACTATGTACTAAGCTCTAATGCTACTTAGCCTTTTCATGATCAAATAGTCAGATGCTGCTAACCTGTAAGAACATAGTGCAGCAAGCATAAATAAATAAAATAAAGCAAGAATTTCTCTTCTGAACCCGGTCTTGTCAAAGAAACATAGGATAATATTAATTAATAAATAATAATGATGCTGATGCTGATAATAATAATAATAATAATAATAATAATAATAATAATAATAAATAGAGCTGAAATGAACCTTGGAGGCCCTCTAGTCCAACCCCCCAACCCCTATACCATTTCAGACAAATAGCTGTCCAGTCTCTTCTTAATGTTAAGCTCTATCAATAAATATGTGAGATTAAGCTACAAACAGAAGTATGATTATTTAAGATGTTGTGCATTCCATATAATAAACTGTTATGTATATGGTGTGTGTGTGTGTGTGTGTGTGTGAAAGCTTTAAGTGCTATAAAAAGGGAACACTAGAGAAACATTGGTAGCTTGGTAGGCAATTGCTGTCACTTTACTTGGCCCAAATGGTAGAACCTTTGATGAACATAATAAACAAGCAGGTCAAAAAAAAAGATAAATAGCAATACAAGTAGTCATCAACTTACAACCATTCATTTAGTGACTGTTCAAAGTTACAATGGCACTGAAAAATGTGGCACATGACCATTTTCCAGACTTATTGTTGCAGCACCTCTATGGTCATGTGATCAACATTCGGATGTTGGCAACAAGCTCATATTTAGGATGGTTGCAGTGTCCCAGAGTCACCTTTTGCAATCTTTTGACAAAGTAAATGGGAAAGCCAGATTCATTTAACAACCATACTAAATTAACAACTGCAGTGATTCACTTAACAACTGTGCTAAGAAAGGTCATAAAATGGGGCAAAACTCACTTAACTACTGTCTTACTTAGAAACAGAAACTTTGGGCTCAATTGTGGTTATAAGTTGAGGACTACTTATAGTGTCATGTCTTCCAGATCATTGCACAAACATGTGTTTAGCACTTCTGAGATTGCTGGTTACCCTTATTTATAACCCTGTTGTCGACACAGCAGATAACTTGGTCAAATTAACACTTAAATGACCATATTATCAATTTACAATTCATTCAAACCCTGGTCACTTCATATTTAGATTACTGCAATGTGCTTTACATGGGAATGCCCTTAAAGACCATCCAGAAACTTCAGCTGGTTCAAAACACAGTGCTCTGAACAGTAATGGGGCGTTCTTGTTGGTACTGCTAGTGAGCTGCATTGCCTGCCAGTTGGCTTATGAACACAATTCAAGGTGCTGGTTCCTACTTTTAAAACCTTGTGTGGCATAGGACCTGGTTTCCTGAGGGATCATTCTTCTCCCATTGTTTCTGGCTGGTGGTACCTTTGAGTTGTGCATTACCTGATACCTTCTATTAAATGTTATTTTATGGCACCTAGGAAAGGTACATTTCCTATCATGGTCAATAACTATTTTAGATAGCTTCTCCTAAAGACACAAATGGTACAGCCTGGGATTCTAAAAAGCCCTTAAAACCAGGCTTTGGTCCTAGGCTTGGGGTTAATATATAGGGGTAATGCTGTTTTCATAGTTGTTTTTAGTCCAGGTTATCTTGTTTTATTTTATTTTTAACCATTTTAATTTATCATTAAGTTTGTAAGCTGCCTAGTCCACTCAAATGGTGGCTCTATTAAATCATCACATTATGTTGGGGAAACATATTGTAAACTGGAAACCACAATCTGAATAGACACTGGTCCTTCTATCTGGCATTCCCGATCTGTAATTTTTCACAGCACCCAAAAAGAATAAAAACAAATTATTTAAAAAAAACGAAGACAGGGTCGTTTAGACGGAAGGCCCCCTGGCTCACCCTTACCCTGTAATCCCGGGCTGCCCTCTCGACGTGGAAGATGGTGTGAGCGCGGTGCTCCTGGGATCGGTCGCAGTGCGCGCAGATCGGCGTTTGGTCTTCCTCGCAGAAGAACTGCAGTACGTCCTGGTGGATCTCGCACAGCCTCTCTCCGCTCCCATCTCCAGCCCCTCCGAGGGCGACGGGCGCCCTTTTCCCTGTTGGGGAGGCAATGGGGAGAGGGGCCGGGGGCGGCGTGGACGGGGCGGCCGGGGACGGCGAGGGAGCAGGGAGCAGCGGAGGGGTCGGCGGCGTTGGGGCCCGAGGTGGCGGGGTCGCGGGCTTGGCGACGACGGGCGCCGGCGGCACGATGGTCGGGGCAGTCACCACCGGCGACGGCGCCGCGGGTGCTACTCCTACGCTCGGCGGGGCGACTACCGTGGCTACGGCCGCCGCCGCCGCGGCTCCGGGAAAGGAGTCGAGCCTCTGCCGCTTGGGCCTCTCCACCACCAGGTTGGCCAGCAGCGGCGGCGGCTTGATGGGCCGGAGGTTCCTCTTGCGGGCGCTGGCGCCGCACTCCAGGCAGGAGATGTTGATCTTCGGCTCGCCCAGGCGCTGCCCGATGCAGCCGGTGCAGAAGTTGTGCCCGCAAGGGAGGCACACCGGATCCGGGCAGTAGACGCGGCACAAGGAGCACCAAGTCTCGCTGGGGTAGCGCGGGCCGGCGGGGATCTCGGCGGGCGTCGTGCCGGGCGGGGGCGAGTCGGGCGGCGAAGGAGGCGAGAGCAGGCAAGGCGGGGCGGGCTGCAGCAGCGGCGGTGGGAGCGGGCCGCCGACCGACAGGCCCGGGTGCTGCGCGCCTCGCAGGCGGCTCCGGAGGAGCCTCTGCTGCAAGAGCTGCTCCGCCGTCATCCCGCCCAGGCCTCCGCTCATGATGCCGGCCGACCGCTCACGATGTGCTCCGCTCGCGAAGACGGCGCGAGGCCCTTACGGCGGGAGCCCCGATTGGCCGCGCTGCCTCGCGGAAGGGGCGCGGCTGACGCGACGTCGAGGTAGACGACGGGAGTCGTTAGGGCGCTAACGCTTCGCGCGCCGGAAGGGAGAGCAAAAGAACAGGAAGTCCCCTCTTGGTGGAATTTCATTTCCTGTTGCTTTAAGTCGCGCTGGCTGCTGGGGCTACCGGAAATTGCGTCCCCCAAACGGGGCGATTGTCCGCTTATTTGGATCGCAAACGAATTAGTTTCAATAAAGGGGAATATTTGGAGCTCAGAGTTGAAACGAGGGATTCTTGGTGTAATCTCGGCTTGCAGACCTCTCGTTATCCAAACTCGGGTAACATCATTGGTGCTAGTAGGGAGTGGTGGTTGCTCTCAATTTGTAACCCAGTGGCTAGCCCTGTCATAGAGTTTACTTTAGTATTGTAGGAAGTCAGCACCCCCCCCCAGAGAAGGAAATATTTTGGGGGATATTAAAAAAAAGGCAGAATATTATATTTCCCCAAAGGAATAATAGAAAATCTTAGGCAGAAACAGCCTAGTCTTCCCCAAGCAGAAACTCAGCAGGCCAGCTCTGTAGAAATGCACATTTGATAATCCTGTTCTGAAAGATGGTCAGGAAAATTTGAGCTGATGTTAGAAAAACAAAGACTCCCAAGGACAGAACATAACCTTTAGGACATAATAGGATTAACCCATCACCATTAGAATACCCAAAGTTCATTGCACAGGAACAGAAAAAAACTCAAATAAAAAACAATGGGAACAGGAACAACTCCAAACAGAAAAGCCCAAGAAGGTTTAAACACCCATCATTCCCAGCTTCATTTTGTCAGCTTTTTCAAAATTGCATGATATCCCTGCTGTTCAATAAACTGAACCTTCTTTCCTAAGCAGCCTCCATTTTGTTTATTCCCAGCTTGGAGTGGACCTGAATATTTTTCTTTCAAAGTGCATTGTGCAGCATTAGAGCGCTGGCTAATTATAATTGTGTTGTATCACTAAACTTGTATCACTAAATTCTAAACTTCTAGCAACCCAAAATTAAGATTTACTACCCTTGATGTTTATGGTCTGTTTCACATATCCTGCTGTAAGGGTCAACAGCTATCCAAAGAACTTGAGGTTCCAAAAGGGCAAATCAGGAGACTCAAGCAGAGGCTTCCAAGAGAAACAGAACTTTATTTGGCCAAGTGAAGTTGCTGGGTGGAAAACTATCTGAAACACTGGTAGCTGCATCCAGAAGTGCCACACACTGGTAAGTTAGGCACTTCTTTATATAGACAGACAATAACCAATCATAAGAACCCATGTCAGTACACATAATATCAGCCAATCACATTTCATTCCTTTCCCACTCTTTTCCTTATCTCTGGGTCTGTGTATGTGTTCTTCCTGCCTTCACAAAATAGCGTCCCTAACGCAAGAACAGTTTACTGAAGCAAAATGTCGGTAATTAGGCTAACAACAAGAATACCCTTTTGTACAATCCCTACACTGCTAAGCAAAAATATGGTCTAATTTGTGATTTGTGTCCTAATATTTGTAAACTTTGGGTTATAGATTAAATTCACTGTTATTTTATAAACCATGAAGCAAATGGAAGAACAGCATTACTGTGATGGAATATAAATGTAATTAAGCTAAATATGTAGTATTGAACTTAGCTCAACTTTTATTCATAAAGGAATGATCCCGTTTCCTTGATGATTTTTCTGCAGAGCCAACAAAAAAATAGCACATGTTTTGGATGTTCTTTTCAGATTAAAATCCTGAAATAGAAAGCTGGGTGGAACTTATGAATCTACTATCAGATGTATCAATTCAAGAGCAGTGTCTGATATTGTTCCCATAACACCTAAACCATATTATACTGATGTATTGTAATTTCTAGTTTTGGTCCAGATATATATGTGAACCCAGCAAGTCAATTGTGACTTAAAACCCTCCTTATGCAACCATACTATAATGGAAGTGTTTAATACAGGGATCAGCAAATTTCATGTTATCTCCTGAAATCTCCATTGAGAGATTTCTGCGAAATCCTATTTAAGAACACCTACACTTGATTCTTGATCTGCTGAATTCTAATCTTAGTTCCAAATCAGTTAAGGACATCCTTAATATTATTAATCAATACATGTACAAGAATGTTCATTTAAATAGATTTTAATGCAATGACACAACTTTTTCTGAATTGAATGTACAAATCTATTAACTCTTAATAAAGGAACGGCAACTTACAAAATGTCAAATTAGTCAATATAGATGCAATCTAGAAATTATTTACAATGCTGTCAAATATAATTTTACCTATCAGTCCAAAAATATTTAAGTCATTCCCATATATTTCCCAATATAACAAACTTAGTTACAACTGCAACTTAATTCAACAAACTATACCTTATATTTTGTCCATTTCTAGCCAATGGATCTAAACTGCAATGCCTTTCTCAGCTAGTAACAAAATTATGCTTGAGGCAAGAGCTACTTGAATAGGTTGATGAAGATTCTCAATCATCCAGGTAAAGTTGTTTAGAAGTTAAGTTATGGCAACTGGACCTTTCCTTGCTGGTTTGAAATGTTTTACTGCTTATCCAAGTAACTCCTTCAATCTGAGCAAATTGGTTATGGGGGCCCCATATATGTCATCCAGGAGGTTTCGTTCCTCACCTAATCTGGATGGGCAGAGAATCATTAGGATGTCAATATTCCTAAATCCTTTACCCTAGATGGGTTATTAAATGTGGCCTCCCTAGTGCCCCTGGTAGTGGTTTTAATCTTGGGGATTAATGAGAATAACATAAAAAATGGGAAACGGGTTGTGTCTTATACCTCTGCTGAGGAAAGAATTTTCCACTTTGGCATAAATGGATTCCTTCACTCCTCTTTCATCTTCCTTGTCCAAAATGTCAACAATTGTCCTCAAAACAGTCTTTTTTTTCTTTTCAGTGAAGGTATACTGCTGATTCTGGCCCTGTGGTGTTGCTTCTCCTGTGTTGGGCCATCCTCTTGTGTAAAGGTTGCTTGTTTGTAGAGTTCTGAACACTCTTCACTGCACTGGATTACATACAATAAATTACTCTTCTTATGCTTTGGTGTCCATTCTTTAGGGTGGACAAGCCTTTGTTTCAGTGTGTGGTGGGTTTGAAGAATACAGGTATGTGGTGTTTTCCAAATATCCATTTTAGCTACCGGTCATATAAATAAAATCAAGGATGACTTGAAGGAGCCTGGTTTCAAGATACGGGTTTTTTAAAAAAAAACAGTTAACGTGTTGCTATCTTAAATATTCTGAAGCAAAACAAAGACAAATCAAAATACCGAGGACCTATTTCTAAATAAATGTTAACAGGAAAGATGATTAGCATAAGTAATGCAAAATTGGATACTTGAGAAATATATATTTTAAAATGTATATTTTTCATTTATTACTAGGGCTTATATGCTAGTGCAATCAGTATGATTCTGAATGGCATATATTCCACAGTTGAGTAAACAGATTAAAACAAGGCTCAGAATATCCAACATTGCAAATCCCCCATAATATATTGTATTAATATTTTATTTGCAGTAAAAAAAAAAATAAAAGTGCAGAATCTTTGAAAGTCTTTCAAATTATACACATAGTCCTTGAGTTACAACTGTAATGGAGCCTGACCATTAGAATTGAAGTCAGAAGATTGCTCTCCAATCTCTATCCCTTTTAAAAACTTTACCTTCACTCCAGGCTGAAGAATAGAGGAAAGAAGCAAGAAGGAAAGAAAATCTTCCTGCAACTTTTTCTCTTGACCTGGAGGGAAAAAAACCATTTCATCTCCAAAAGTTAGCCAATTACTATAGGGACTTGTGCAACAAAATAAATACTGGGGTCTTTGTAAGCTTTAGCTATCCAACTGACTGACTGTACAGCCTAGCAAGGACTTAAAGGCTAGTCTGTAGACTGTCCTTTACAGGCAATCAGATGGACAACTAAAGCTTGCACACAGCATTCTCGATTTTGTTGCACAAAATTTGGACATTAATATTTTTTTTTCTCTAACTGTGGGGTCCTGTTGCAGTGGGATGGGAGTGAAGCGATGTGGAGTGCTACAACATCCTATCCTCATAGTCTGCCATAAGGGCAAATGACCACAGGGGCACTGCAGCTATCATAACTTTGAAACAGGACTGTATGTAGTTTTGGGGTGGTGGTCGTAACTTTGAACCACCAACAAGGAATGTGTGTGTATAGAAAGATTTTTTAAAAAAAAAAACCAACAGATTAAAAGTCCTTATATGCTCTCTCCCCTCCTTTCTTGACCTACTCTGTTGTCTGGATGACCCAACTACCAATTAAACAGCATCACTGGGCAGAAGGCAAGGAGAAGGGAAGACAAAATGACTGCCTGGGAGCTCTGCCACCACAATCCTTGTAAGAAAGAGGCTGAATAAAGGTCCTGGGGCTATAACAGCAACTGAGACTGCCAGGATTGCTGTCACTAAGTGAGGTGGTGACATGACATTGCACTTTACGACTGCATAGCTCATGGGTGTCAAACTCAATCGCATCACATGATGTATCATGACTTATCACGGTGTTTTTTGCCTTTATGGAGCTGGGGTGGGCGTGGCCTGCACATGACATATCTGGCCCATGGGCCACCAGTTTGACACCCCTGGCAGAGCTTATCAATAGCAGTTGCATAAATACAAACTGTCTAGATGCTGCAGAATGTTTAGCTGATTCTATGACATTCTACAAAGTTTTTTTTTATTTAAAAGATTTATATGTTCAGCCACCTTATGAAACACAGTGCTGGGCAATTCACAACAAATGCTGCTTCTTACCAAGTACCATAACATAAATAATGGAATACTGCTCTCTGACTTCTTTATAATTAGAAGTCCCAATAACTTACCATTTAATTAGTTTTGTTTTGGCTTAGCATATTGTGCGAACTCATCCACCATCCTACAGCAACAACCTCATTTTCCTCCCTTCTTCCTTATTATCATCATGATTAAGCAAACATGATTTAGTGCAATATGTATCCAAAGCAAACGTCCTTAAAAGTTTTAGCTGCCAGAACTGAGTAGCAGAAATAACCATCTCCAACCTCATCAGCCTGGCTTCTGCTCTTCAAATCTTCTTTGGATTCTTTTAGTTTTTCTCTTCTTTTCCTTCCGAGCTTTCACATGGATGGCAATCTTTTTCTGAATAGAGAGAAAATATTTGTTTAGGATGCGCTTAGATGTTTTTGCAATGGCAGTTTGCAATTTCTGTATGATGTCTCAGTCTTGAATACCACACATTACTGAACACACTGAGTTCAGCAATATTGACATTCATAAAAGTGTATCTTGATCAGAGCTGAAAAAATTCAACAGAATAACATAAGGTTTTGATTACCTCTTATTTGGAAAATTGTATTGTAACAGTATCTTCATTATAAAAGTAATGTGGTATCAGTTTGTGGCGTCAACCATTAGCCAAATGACATGCTATTAAGTGCTGTCCTTTTTTTGGGGGGGGGGGGGTTGTGCTGTTGATATGCCACTCTTAGGTGGAGTATTTATAAATGGGGGGGAAGGGAGTAAGCAAATGAAGCAAAACAGCACACTAGAAATTAAAGTAACCAAAATTCAAAAGAACTGTCAAAAAGAAAAAGAAGAGTCTAAAGCAAGAATGGAATTTGAGAAAGTATCTGAGACTTTATTCTCCCTTGTTCTCTTAAAGGTGAAGGCAAAGAAGGGAGAGGCACATTCAGACTAGTAAGATTGTGTGATTAGCATAATTAGCATTTACAACTTTAGTTTTCTGTCTGGGTTGCCTCAAAGGGTGAACATTTTAAAGGAGATCCTACCAATCTTACAATAGGTCCCTAAGCGGATTCAGTCTCATTTCCCTTCTACATACAGAAAAGGGCCAAAGACCAGCAGCACGGTGTGTTGACCACTAGACCAGTGCTTTGCATCCTTGCATGCTAGCTGGAGGACTGGAGGCCTGAGGGAGTTCAAGTTCACCCATTGTTGCTTCCGTTGCCAAACACTGCTCTGGGTCTTGGACTCCCTTTCGAGATGAAGCTAAGAAAGACCATCTGCTTTGGCGAAGAGTGGGGCTCCCCCAGTTGACGCATCCCTTTACCTTGCAATCTTGGGCCGTCTCTTCGATGGGGAGCATGGGGTCAATTTTATGTACTCGGGACTCCCTGCAGACCACACGGACGGACATCTCGTCCTCCTTGCATAAGAGTTTCAGCGGCTCCCGGTGTTTCTTGCAAAACCTGGCCGGCCAGCGAGGCGGTGGCCTTCTCCAGTCGGAGCCGCTTGGTCACTTCCACCACGTTGCCCAGCTCCCGGTTGGACTTGAAACTCCTCTTGCGAGATCACCAGCGGCACTTGGATCAGGAGGGGCTCTCGCCTTCCGAGCGGCCCCAGCACTGGATGATGCCCGACTGGCAGAAATTATGCCCGCATTCGATAGAAAATGGCTCCTTGAAGTAGCTCAGGTAGATGGAGCAAGTGATAGTCCTCTGCAGAGTTTCCAGAGGACTCCCGGTAGCTATGGCTGGAAAGGGAAGGGAGGCAGGGACGCTGGTTGCACTGGCCTCCTTCGCCGCGTGTTTTCTTGCACGAGCTGCGTTGGCTCTGAGGCTGCAGAGTGCGCGGCTCTGTTCCTGCGCAAAACGCTCCCAGCGCCAAGGCGGACTTTTCCACTGGGCTTTGGGGAGACTTGATCTGCGCGCCAGGAAGCGTCTGTCTAGGCGAGGACTCGAGGGGTTCCTTCCCCACTAGAAAAGACCGGATTCCCGAGGAGGAAGGGAGAGGTGCCTGTCGGTCTGTTGCAACGCCGAGAAGAAAGCATTACTTTTTTACACGAATGTACAGTATGGAGGAAGAAATGTGTTCCGTTTATAAGATTTTTTTTCACCACCAATCCAGCTTTGCAGAAACAAGGGAGAATATTTAGAGAACCGCAGCGCGCATCCAAAATAGTTTGGACCAGAGTAGGCAACCTTGCCTCTTTTATGACTAATGGACTTCAACTCCCAGAATTCCTGAGCCAGCTATAGCTGGCTCAGGAATTCTGGGAGCTGAAGTCCATGCGTCATAAAAGAGGCAAGGTTGCCTACCCCTGGTTTAGCCAGTGTTTCTCAACCTTGACAATTTTAAGGCATGTGGACTTCAACTCCCAGAATTCCACAGTCAGCATTGCTGGCTGTGGAATTCTGGGAGTTGAACTCCATATGCCTTAAAATTGTCAAGGTTGAGAAACACTGGTTTAGACAAAGGGGAAGCATACTTACTTTCATTTCCCCTCACAGTCATAATATAATCGCCCCTCACCCCAAACACACATATTCTGGTGTGGTGCCTCATTGTGGCTGGAATAGGAAGTGTTCCTGGGAGTGATGAGTGAAGAATTCAGTACATGCTAAGAGTCTTTATCCTCAGCAGGGTCACTCAAGGTGTGAAGCTCATCCAAGCCACACAGCTTGAAGCAAGCAAGTGGCTATAACTCGGCAGCAGTATACAAACGACCACACGCGGTGACAGTGACAAAGTCATCAATTCATGAAGTGTGAAACATGATGCTAAACCATTCCTGTATTTTTACCAATAAAATGTCATGGAGAAATCTGTGTGGTTATTAGCATATGAAAATGACCAGATGGCACATAAACAATATAACATAGGTCACCATACATATTAACTGCCATTTTATGTAAAAACCTTCTTTTCCAAACGGTTCTTCAAAACAAGGATTCATTTTTTGTTCCCTATATAACATGTTTATGTAGGCACATATATTTGCATGTTTGTAAATATGTTCTCTGCTCCAATGGTTGATAATGCAAGTGATGTATATCATTTTGTATTAATGAAAGTCAAGGAAAAAAAGTCAGTGAAAAGTTCACAAAGGAAATCTTGCTTTGCCACAGAAAAGACATTTGTAGTTTATTCCTCCAAATTTTTCACAAGACACCAAATCTAATACAGGATTACAAGTATTGAAGCACCTGCTTTTTTAATGTTTATTTTATTTTAACATTTATGTAAAGGGACAATCAGAAAACAAATGATATGGAATAAAAAAGATATTTAAAAGCCTTGTGAAACTGAACAAGAATTTTCAAATTAGATTAGTACTAACGTATATAAAAATAATCTTATACTGATATTAATAAAATCAAATCAGTAATTAGCAGAGGCAACTTATAAAAAGTCATCAATCAGAATAAACAACATGAGTTTCTATCATTAGAATCAGACAAAGTCAAGTATGTTGAAGCCTATGTAAAGCACTTATTCTTCTGTCATTTTATTTGACTCCATTTATTATTTTCACCTTGTTTTTCAGTCCATAGGGTCCAAAGGCATCAGATAATGTTTATGACATCTTCTTTGACAAAATGATAAAGACCTATTACAACAAGGAACAGATGAAGGGACAAGACTACACAACTTTACAGGCTACCATATAATTAAAATCAGTTATTCTAATTCACTTCCTAGATTACAGTGCAGACATCATCCACGTTCAGTGTCATATACACAATAAGTCAGTGGTTCTCAACCTGTGGGTCGGGACCCCATTTGGGGTCGAACGACCATTTCACGGGGGTCGCCAAACAACGCAGTCCGCCATTTTTTTCCCCTTTTCCTTAGCTGTGCTACTCCCTTTTATTCTATTGGCTTTTGAAAGCCAATAGAATAGACTCTCTTGAATAGAGTCTAATTCTATTGGCTTTCAAAAGCCAATAGGAATTGTCCAGGCTGTCTCTGCCCTGCTGAGCCCGCCAAAAGTCCCATTCTGCAAATGGTGCTGCACCAGTTGAGTAGTCCTCGACTTACGACCGGTTGGGGGTCGCGGCATTAAAAAGGTTGAGAACCATTGCAATAAGTCATCTCACTGATCTACACTTAATTACATCTGGAGAACCACTTCCACTTTTTAGTACTTGCAACTATTAATGCAGACCAGAACTCCATTCAACATGCATAATTCTTCTTTTAAATTCCTCTTAAATTCAGACTTGATACAATGCAGGTGCATCTTCCTCAAAGGAAGCTCTTCAGCCATCCAGCGTCAGCTGGGCAAGCAACACCTTAAAAAAGGGGAAAATCCTCTCGCCAGCAAATGATGCTGAGGGAAAAAGGAAGATGGAATCTTTTGAGTCGGCATTGAAGAATTCTACTTGTCCCCTTTCATAGTCCAGAAATACTCTAATCCTCCTGGGAGTACAAAGGAGCGGCAGAGCAGTGACAGGTGAGGTGAGAGCCTGGTATTGGCCAAAATCTCCTTGCAAGGCCCAAATCCCTTCCTCTGGGGTGAGTTTAAGTTCTATCTTCCTCCTCACAGAGCCCCTGGCTACTCCTATCGCCCAGATGCCTCCATCTTCCACATTGACTTCCCAATAGTGTCTCCCAGATGTGAATCCTTCACAACCCAGCACACAACAAGAGGACTTGAATCGCTTAGGGTTATGTGGCACATCAGTCCGAGTCACATCCCATCTTGCACTTTTTCGATCCTCAGAAATTATGACTTGGGGGTTTGCTGTGTCTTTGTCAAGGGTTATGTTAACTGCAGGGAGAAAGAGGGGAAGGATGAATGAGACCATTGAAATGAAAGCACTTGTTTGTTTGTTTGTTTTTAACACATTTTATTAACTTTTCAAATTTTAACAACCAGGTAATTAGGAAGCAGCGTGGTGATAGGGTAATCAATAATCCAATAACAGAGTGATACATAGATATCTCAGTTTACAGCAATAAATGTTCCCTCTCTATTTCCCTTAGGTATTATATCACATTCATATTAGTACATTTCTAGCTAAAGTTCAGTCAATCTATACATTTATCAATAACATTTTAGTTATACATATCCAGGTCCTGTTTTTAGATTTTATTTAATTCCAGTTATCATATTCCAGTTTAGCCTTTTATAAGCACTTGTTTTATCAAAACAATAATAATGCAAATACCATATTTTATGGCGTATAGGACGACTCGGTGTATAAGATGACCCCCGACTTCGGCGCCGATTTGCATGCCTAGAAAGTCATCTTATACGCCGGAAAATACCATAATTTCTAGCGTATAAGACGACTCGGCATATAGGACGACCCCCAACTTCAGCGCCGATTTGCATGCTTTAGAAAGTCGTCTTATACGCCGGAAAATACAGTAATCCCATTAGATAACAGCAGCTAAATACCTGTGACTGATCTTGGATTCCCTGTATTGAAGGTAAACCTACAGCACATCCAGGTTCATGCAATATTCACCTGGACAGAATGTTGAGAATTTAAAATCAAAAGTAAAAGCATCAGGCTTAATCTGCTGCATTAAAGTAGCTAACACGTCAAATCTTTCTGTAACCAATAGCCATCATTTTCTTGCAGAGCCAAAGAAACATAAACAAACTTTATTTCAAATGTCACTTACTTACCCCATTCGGTTCCTAGTTCTGAGGGCAAAGTGTCTAAAAAAAAAGAGATAAAGGGGGCATTTCATTTTGAAGAAGCTGTTAATTTTAAAAATGACTAAAATGTTAGGATTTGAGCACAAAGTCCCACGTGCTTGCAATGAATGACTGAAGACATTCCATTTTGGTAGTATTGAAGAGCAAATTTTTCCAGGAAAAAAAACCTATACTGTTTTATTGTACTAAAACTTAGTTGACTTTGGCTGATCTTTAAACAGGGGCAGTATGTCAACAGAAGACTAACAGAAATCCCAGGTTATAGACTATGCCAGGAAGTTGAAAAAGATATCCTAGAAAAAGGCAGTGCTAAACCACTTTCATATTTCTACCAAGAAAAAAAAAACAAATCTATCACTCTGTGATGAGCTTGATTTGAGGGAAACTATATATTCCCAAAAATACTGTTCAGAGATTTGGGTAATTTGTGATAATGGTGGTATTTTTAAAAATATTAAATTATTTTTTTAATTGATTTAACTGATACATCTATTTTGCAAGTGGCAATATTGATTTAACATTAAACACATTTATAATATTTATTCAAATTAAGATCACAGATTTTTAGAGTGCTTCTTGAAGACTAATTTCCAGGATAATAAGTCAAAAGAAAAAAAAATGTAAATCACTGTAGAAACCTAAAAGGTTTATAAATAGAAATTACACATACAAGGTCATTTCTAACCAGAAAGAAATTGGCAGTAATACCAGGAAATTGCATGGAAAGAAATGAATAAAATCCAAATATGTCATAGATTCTTATTATCATTCACCAGGAAGCTCTAGAGAAAAATAAATATACTGTTTTGTTTGAGCATTTTGTAATACTTTCAAAAGAAGTCTGAAGCTCGACTCCCCTCCCTGTTGTTGGAACAACCCAGTGAAGTCAGAGTTTGACCAGAGAACCCTGAATGCCTACTTACATGTAGTCCTTGACTTATGACCACAATTGAGCCCAACATTTCTGTTCCCAAGGGAAACAGTTGTTAAGTGATATTTGTCCCATTTTATGACCTTTCTTCTCACAGTTGTTTAGTGAAGTAGGACAGTTGTTAAGTTACTGTAGTAACATGGTTGCTAAATGAATCTGGCTTCCCCATTGATTTTGCTTGTCAGAAGGTCGCAAAAGGTGATCATATGATCCCAGGATGCTGCAACTGTCATAACTATGAACCAGTTGCCAAGCATTCAAATTTTGATCATGTGACCCTGGGGATGCTGCAACGGTGGTTAAGTGTGAAAATCAGTCATACGCCACTTTTTTCAATGCTATTGTAAATTTGAACGGTCACTAAACAAATGTTTGTAAGCCAAGCATTACCTATAGCAATGATGGCGAACCTTTTAGAGACTGAGTGCCCAAACTGCAACAAAAAACTTACTTATGTATCGTCGGGTGGCGGGTGGGTGTGGCCCATTGGCTGGGTGTGGCCAATTGGGTAGACATGGCCCATTGGGTGGGCGTGGCTACGGTGGTAACGGCAGACTGGGTAGGACTAAAAAGTTCAATCAATCAATTCCAACTTTGCGAGATCTTTTTTTTTTCCCGCAAGAAGTTGAAATTGATTGATTGATTGAACTTTTTTTTTTTTTTTGCACATGGCAGCGGAGACCTAAAGCAAAAAGGTTTTATAAAATCCAGCTGAAGGCCTAGGACTGGAGTGAGGGCGCGTGTGCCCACAGACAGGGCTCTGTGTGCCACCTGTGGCACGTGTGCCATAGGTTTGCCACCACGGACCTATAGCTATCTGAAGGTAGCAGAGGAAAAGGTAGAAAAACTGGAGGAAACATCATAGAGAATCCTAAAAAAAGTAAAGCCAGCTGGTTGGGGGAATCCTACATATGTAACATTGTTTTGCTGCTGAGTATAATCGTAATTCATATAGCACAGTGGTGACGAACCTATGGCACATGTGCCAGAGGCGGCACTCGGAGCCCTCTCTGTGGGCACACATGCTGTTGCCCCAGCCTTGCCTCCTCCCGTGACCCCCTCCTCACCAGCAGCCCCCCTGGAGGAGAGTTGCCCCCGAGTGTGGCTCGTGCGGAGTAGCGCAGCCAAGGACATGGCAGCCAGGCAACGTAGACAAGATTCTGCCCTCACACCCCATCACGCATAGTTGATGCTGTGAGGTGGGGGCAGAGGGCGTGGCCACCATGGTGCTGCTGGGCTGCCTGGGCGATCTGCGGCAAGCCCTGGAGGTGGTGAGTGGCCCTGCAGGCAGCAGGGTGGGGATGGGTCAGGGGGTGGAGCGGGGGCAGGGCCAGTTTTTGGGCACTCGGTCTCTAAAAGGTTCACCATCACTGATATAGCAGAATTTTTGTACCTTTGAGATTCTTCAGCATTTCTGCAAGCACCGTATTTTTCTCCGAGAACTCTTCTAGTCTCTTTTCCATCTTGAGTGGCATCCCTTCTGGGACTTGGAAGGGCTCCTTATCAAACCTAGAAAGAGAAGGATCAGATCATTTTTCCCTCGTGGTGCTGATGTTTGTGGAGATTAAGATGGTTAATATTGTCAGTAAAGGTTGCATGACTCTTGTTTAGAAAAAGAGAAATTTTTCTGAAGTGAGTCGAGCTGCTTTACTAGCAGTATTAATATTCTAATATTCTAATGACGGTCTTTTCTTTTGCAACCCTACAGGATCTACAAACCTGTGAACCAAGTTATAATAAATGAACTGCCCCATCTTATTAACAGATGCTGTATATCAACATCATCGATACTTTTTGGGGGGATGACCAGCAGTCTAGATCCAAGGAATTGGACTGACTATAAATTAAATTGATGTCCATATCAATGTACCGTTTGCTCTCTATTTTTTTTTTTTTTACCATCCTATCACTGGCTTGGATCTAGAGTATTTAAAGATTTATATGCTACCTTTTTCAAGCAGTTTCCCCCCTAACCCAAATTTTTGACACATTGACTTGGTATGGTGGGTTAATCATGGTTAATGGGAGTCCCAGTAGTAAAGGCAGTGCATTTATTTATTTATTGAATTTATTAAGGCACTACTACAGGTAGTCCTCAAGTTACAACCATAATTAAGCTTTAAATTATGGTCATAAGTTGTTGTGATTGTAAGTTGAGGCATCATGTGACTGGGTCTGATTTGGGGGGGGGGGTTTGGTGGTCATTAAGCAAATCTATTTTACCCAATGGGCATTATTTCCCAGAAACCAGAAATAAACACCAGAAATTGGCAAAAACAGTCAAAAAACAGTCACATGACTACAGGAAGCTGCAAACAGCCATAAAGATGAACCAGTAGCCAAACGCCCAATGCAATCATACGACTGCAGGGGATGGGGTATGCAGCCATTGTAACTCCAAAATCGGATCATAAATAGCTTTTGGGGGATCCATCGCATCTTTCTACAGTTACTAAGCAACTGGTTGTAAATAGAGTATTTATAAATCTAGATTCAATGCATTATTGAAGCTGGTTTTACAACAGTAGAATTTTGAGGCACTATATAGATCCGGGCAAACTGTTGTTGGATTCGACTATTATTTATAGTTTTTACCAATTAGTTAGGCTCTGTTTTTTTTTTCATTTTTCGTTGCACAAGGGCAAAATACTCCGTTACTTTTTTAAAAAAAACCCAAATCAGGAGTCTGGCAGCACCTTTTCAGACTAGTATGATTTATTAAAAGGCATAAGCTTTCATGAATGCAACTCACTTCATCAATTGGATGGAGTGGCTAAATCAGTGTTTCTCACCCGTAACTTTAAAATGTGTGAGGAATTCTGGGAATTGCAGTCCATACATCTTAAAAGTTGCCAAGGTTGAGAAACACTTAACTAAATTAATATGGATTTAAATTAGGGAGAGGGAAGAAAGAAGACAGTGTTGTTATGCAAATGCAGGTTGCAAGTACCTTATTGACTACTGAAATGGGTTACAAATCAATTGTATATGTTAAGATTTGAGATTGCCTGAAAGTTTTTGATATATGTGACCCATAATCTCCTACTCAATTATGCTGATGGAGTTTGTTTCAGAAGAGTTCTGGGAGGTTAAAATGCACTGCTATAGTTTTGCACTGGTTTGTACACCAGAGTCAAACATGCATTTTATTCATTCTTTTGCACAATCTGGCCTGTTTATTCTATATAGATGATGATACTTATCAAATAGAAAGAGCATGTGACAGTACCCCTAATCCTGTCTTTAAAGTTATTTGGGGCTAGTGATGGTGCTATTGATATAAATATGGGTGCAAAGTAGACATTTGGATCTAGTTCCCAAGTTGATGCCATCTTCCTGCTATTTCTGTTTGTCTGTGAAAAGATGCTTCAGGCAGAATAGTAGTTTGTTTGCAAGTATGAGCTGCCATCTAAGGCCTAAGAAAGTGCCATATCTTTGCCCAGTGTGGGCTGTAGCTTATTTATTTGTTGGTTTGTTTACTTACTTTATTTACTAGATTTTTATCCCATCTTTATTACTTTATAAGTAACTCAAGGCAGTGAACATGCACAATACTTTTCCCCCCCTTATTTACCTCACAAAAAAATCCCTATGAGGGGGATTGATCTGAGAAAGAAAGACTGGTCCAATGTCACCCAGCTGACTTTCATGCCTAAGGCGGGACTAGAAATCCCAGTCTCCTGGTCTCTAGACTGGCATTTTAACCATTGCACCATGAAAAGGAACAGTAAATAATTTCTATGTCTTTCAACTAATAACTTCCTATCTCATGCTATGCTGTTCTTCTATATTTTGGCACAAAGTAGAAACTGACACTACTATATTTTGAAAGAGGCAGACTTTGTCTCTGTAGTGCTACCACTTAAAGGGAAAAAAATATTCCAAACAATAGGGACTCTTCTTCCTGATTATCCATCATAATAACATTTAAAGTTGCTGTGGGTAGAATTGGTGTTTTTCTCAGTTAATCTAAATAACATGCCCTTTTTCATGTGTCTTTCATCTGTGGCATTGTATTTCTTCATGGCTCAATGCATCATTTTGTATCTAGAAAATTTATTAGTGAATATTTATTAGTGAACACATGGTCCTCCCTTGTTTCCTAGGTGTCCTACTTTTCACCTATTTTTACTTTGTGTCCAAATGGTGGCATATACACTGCTATTAGTATGAAATATAATTGTAGTCTTAATTAGGATTGTTAGGACGTTGATTAGAACTGTGTGGACAGGCTCTCAAAATGACCAGCAAAACTTCCCTCTCTCCAAAATTTGCCCATCTATGCCCAAGTACTGTATAGCAACTAGAAATGTTTGACAAGAGTTCTCTGAAATGCCATCCTGGTTATCTACCTCCCAATTTCTGGTTATCTTTTTTCCCACGTTATTGTAAGAAAAGCTTCCTCTTGTGCAGCATGAGAAGCTTAGAGACATCCTTCAGTGGAGTTAGCAGACCTGGGTGAACCCCGGAAAAGAAGCAAAATAGGATAGCCATAGCAAATTCAAAAGTGGCGACTCCAGAGATAGAACTTGTGCTTTGAAAGCTCAAACCCCCAGGTTATTCTAGACCAAGGATAGGCAACCTTGGCTCTTTTATGACTCATGGACTTCAACTCCCAGAATTCCTGAGCCAGCACCATGAGTCATAAAAGAGCCAAGGTTGCCTACCCCTGTTCTAGACTCTGTTCTTAAAACACTTGTGGCTGATCAACAGAATCTCTACCTAGTTACAGTAGTCAGAACTGACAAGAAGGACCCATCTTCATGTCTCTGCACCAAGATGCTTCGCTAACCCGTTTTTCAGAACATATCCTAACAATGCTGCCTTCCATCTCATCTCAGTCCACCGTGAAGGCAGCTGATATCCTATCTAACTGTTCTCATTTTAGTTTTCCTCTTTCCAATATAAGATTTGCTATAGCAATAGCGTCCAATGCTTCACTGATTATGTTGGTGATGGTTATCATGAGGTGGGATCTGCCTAGCTCCTCTTGGCCATTCTAGGCTGCTGCAGACATATCTGGCCACTGTTCTTCATGGACCTTTGGGCCACAGTGTAGAAAAGGGCAGAAGCCACAGAGGCATCTGCTCCCTTACTGCCTGACTGGACTTTACAGAGACCTCTTACATTATAATACTGTGTTTCCCTGGAAGAGTTCTAGACTGTTTTAAAGATTACTGATTTTTGCAAGAGTACTAAAGTTGTGTTTAAAAAATGGACTAGCCTATTGGTTAATTTAAAGGAAAAGGATTTCTACCAGCTGGTTTTGTCCCAAATGAATGTGTTACAGGTTTTCTACTACTTCTGCTGATAAGGGATTGCACACAGGTTTGTGTGGCAGGGAGAGCTCCATGGCCTACTTCAGAGGGCTGATGGTATACAGTCTCTTGCTGCACTTTGTGGCACTTATTAACTTGGGACACTGGTGGGGTGAAATTGTCACAAGACTTCTGCCTTCAGCTTGAGCAACAGGTCACAGACACAGGGGCTGCTGGCCACAATCAGGTACCAACCTCCCTTCCCTTTGCACTCCTTACTGATTGCACCCTCCTGCTTCCCCTGACAGACGGACAGGCTGCATGCACAACACACGGCATAGATCAAAGTGAGAGGCTACTCTCTCTTGATGTTCCCCACATCCCTCTGTTTGTCCCGTGACCTGTTAGTGGGTTACTTTTGAATATGGGTCTAGAGCTCTTCTAGAAGACAGTTAAGCCATTATCCAAGCAATAACCTGGGTATCAGGTCATGTAGAAAGGGGAGGAGCTTATGGCAAAATAGAAATTCACTCCCCCGCAGTGCATGTGCAACCTATCAGACAGACAATTTTGGAGACACTGGTTTAGTGCCCTACCAGAAATAGCTGAAAGTGATAGGATACATATGTAGAGAAAATCTACTGCAATGGCCTATCACTCAGCAAGCTTGAAAAGCAGCTAAATCTTCTATCCCAGGAATCTGTCCAAGCCCACTCATCACATGTTAAGAATACAGTGGCTGATTTTCCTGCTGGCTAAGGACACTTCATGGGAGGGGAAATAAAACCAGGACAATTCACCAACCACTTTCCCTTAAATCAGGGGTTCTCAACCTTGGCAACTTTAAGACTTGTGGACTTCAACTCCCAGAATTCCTCAGCCTCTGGGAGTTGAAGTCCACAAGTCTTAAAGTTGTCAAGTTTGAGAACCCCTGCCTTAAATTGTCCCACATGAAAACTCTTTAAAGGCAGAAACAGCCACCAACCACATCACTGAGGCAGATTTTTTGGGGGGGGGGGCAGGCTAGATTTCTGCTGGTCAAGGACCATGCCTATGACCATGCCTGTAAAGAACAGCCTTTGTATAGGTCATGGGTCTTCAAACTTGGCCCTTTTATGACTTGTGGACTTCAAGTCCCAGAATTCCTCAGCCAGCATGCCTGGCTGAGAAATTCTGGGACTTGAAGTCCACAAGTCATAAAAAGGGCCAAGTTTGAAGTCCCTTGGTATAGGTCAACGTCTAATGCAGAAGCCAAAAGCTTTCAAAGGCAAACTATCTGCCCCCCAAAAAGCAAGGGCACCTTTGAGGAAAATGTGCCTCTAGTTGCGAGTGTGAAGCCACATACCTGCACAATGTGCTTCTGATATCCTAGAGAAAGAGAAGTGTGGGTGGGGAGAGAAAGACAGGAACTCTGCATGACAATGAATATAACAGTTGATTCTCATTAGAGCCACTATATCTGAAGAACAGAGAAAGTATATTTGAGAAACTGATGCAACCGCTTTTAGGTTGTCCTCTAATCATTATAAGGAAAAGGACCCCCGTGGAAAAATGAATGAATCGGAATGAAAGCATAGGATAATACACAGTTCTAAGGTTGGTGATCATGGGGGGACTTGTAGAGCAAATTTTAGCAAAAAGTACATCTAACAATATTGTTCGCTATTTCTGTAGTATGTTCTCAGATGGTATGAAATGTTAAATGCATACAATTTTGAACTCCCAACAACACATCAATACAAAATATTATACTGCTTTGTGGGTCAGGAAGGAAGGATGAGGTGAAACATCAAAAGTTAGTCTCAACAACAGTCATGTTCTAACTTTTTTCATTCGACATTATTGATGTTACACATTTAAACATCCAAGCAACGTGCATGCACAAAAAGAGGTTTCACCAGAGATTATCTGCAATGGACTGACATTGATTGTTAAGTAAAGATAGGGGAATTTTTGAAATCAAAACAATCCCCAGTTCCATTTCTGATCTGAAATACTAGCAATGAGTCACACAGCAGGGTTTCTGTAACTTATTCTCTCCAAGAACACAGATATACTAATAATAAACAAACACAAAGGATTAAAAGCTTTTGCTTTCGGGTTATTAGCAGATTTTTTTTGTAAAAAATGCTTTATGAGGATTTGGGGTAAAAAGCACTGCATACAAAATGGTAGTCAAGACAGAATGAGATTCGACTTCTGTTGCTTAGAGATTTGGGTGGGTTAGGTAGGAGACAGGATAGTCACGCAGGTGCCTATTTCTGTCTGTGCTTTTAGAATATAGATTTTTTTTTAATTTCCAAAAGTATTTCTCTTTGTGGACTTTTCTGTAGGAACTGAGAAATAACCCCTTCAAATCAAAAACCATTCCTTCCAATGGAATTCTCTATTTACTTCTTTATATAATAGAATCGTCGAACATATAGATTGAAAGGGAGCTTGAAATCATCTAGTCCAGGGATAGGCAACCTTGGCTCTTTTATGACTCGTGGACTTCAACTCCCAGAATTCCTGAGCCAGCCATGCTGAGGGGAAAGGGAGAGGTTTCCAAGCTCAGCCATGCTGGCTCAGGAATTCTGGGAGTTGAAGTCCACGAGTCATAAAAGAGCCAAGGTTGCCTACCTCTGATCTAGTCAAAACCCAATCCCAGTGCAGGAATCTGCAATTACAGTATCTCTGACAGATGGCCGTCCTGCCTGTTTTAACACCTCCAGTGAAGAGGGTCCACCCCGTCACACAGGACAGCTACGTAAGGCTTCATCACAATGTATCTGGCACACCTTTTTTTCAAGGTTCCCTTCTGAAGCCTACCCCTCTCACCTGAAGGAATTCACTGTCTGGCTGCTCCAGCTTCTCTTCTATCTCATCAATCAGGATAGTAAGAGCAACAATTTCATCAGAAACCTTCGTGTCATATATTTTCTGATGCTTGACAATCTCCCTTTCCATCTCCTTCAGCTGAGCCAGCAGAAGCTTCTCCTGTTCATCCAAAAAGTGGTGCATTTGCTCAAATTCCATCACCACCTTTTGCCTCTCGGTGTCTGTTTGATTCTGTAGTTTAATAGGGAGATGGATATGAGAAAAGGGCAGGGAAAGGTTTTCAGAAGATAAGCAGTCACTGGATGTCCAGATGCAATTTCCTAAAATAAGAGGCAAGGATCTGAGTTATTGGGCCTTGAACCCAGCTTGTCAAGATGGGCAAAGCAGCTAATCAGGCCAGGTCACAGTCAGGATGAGAGACAGCCCAAAACTCCAAGAAGTGTACTGTTTTCTTTTTAAATGTTTTCTTAAGTTTCATTATAAGATAAAAATATAGAAGAAAGAAAAGTTAAAAAAACGGTGGGAAAGGAAAAAAGTGCAAAGAGAGAAGCAAATGATAACGACTTCCAATTTTCTTTGGTGCAGGAGATTACAAAAATATGTAACTTTAAACTTTTGCTTTATATTTCATGGTACTTCAAGCCATTTCTTTATTTACAAAACCTAAAATCCAAGTTTTACTTTTTTACAGTTTCAAGCAAAAAGTCCAAAAGTGGTTTCCGAGTAGAAACAAAACTCGATTAAATTCTTTTCATTAATTAAAAGTAAATTTCACCATCTTTGCTAACTCTGCCACCCTTTCCATCCACTCTTTCCATCCACTCAGAAGTTCTGGGTACTCCAACACTGGAGGTTTTTAATAAGAGATTGGACAATCATTTGTCTAAAATAGTATAGAGCAGTGATGGCGAACCTTTTAGAGACTGAGTGCCCAAACCCCCACACCCCCCCCACATCGTCCCCGCCCCGTGGGCCATCCACCGCCTCCACAGCCTGCCGCAGGTGGCCCAGCAGCACCATGGTGGCCATGCCCTCTGCCCACGCCCCGCAGCATCATCTGCACGTGACGGGGTGCAAGGGCAGAGTCTTGTCCCCGCTGCCTGGCTGCCATGTCCTTGGCTGCGCTGTTCCACATGGGCCACACCCGGGGGCAACTCTCCTCTAGGGGGGCTTCTGGTGAGGAGGGGGCCATGGGAGGAGGCGGGGTTGGGGTGATGGCGCCATAAGTTCGCCACCACTGGCATAGAGTTTCTTGCTTGAGCAATGGGTTGGACTAGAAGACCTCCAAGGTCCCTTCCAACTCTGTTATTGTTATTCTTCCATTGTGGGAATTAGTGTCTTTCCATCAAACTGTACTTTCCAAAATATAAAGAATTCAAGGGAAAGGAAACCTGGTGTTACATAAACAGAACAACAAACTTCTGGGGTGGGGGAGGGAGTAACAGAGTAGAGAAAGAGCATTTGGGGAGGAGGGAGGGGAGAATTTAAGCATCCAGCAAGCCCCTGAAATCTGACAACAATCTATATACTAACCAGAGATTCCTGATGTCTAACCTCTCCAGCCATTTTTAGTCGAAGAAGTCTCTCGAGTTCTTCCTTCAGTTTCTGCAGACGGCATTCAATTTCTTTCTAAAGAAAGAGAATCTGAATTTTAAATATTTAGTTATAATTAATTGTCCCCTTTCCTCCTCAGATTTGTACCTAGCAGTACCTGGCTGAAAATGCTATGCAAAGTAGAACTTGGTTAATAGGTGGCTCAGAGACCACAGATAATCACTCGTGATAGGGTTGTGATTGTGCATCACATCAGGAATTATCACTCGTGATAGGGTTGTGATTGTGCATCACATCAGGAATTAGGTGGTTGAGCATGGGAAAGATTTCTACAACTTCGAGAAGCAGCTTGAAAGAAATGTCAAGGGCAAAAAGGTGGGGTTATCTGAAAAAGCAACACTGGACAATACCTGAATGTTGCACTGAATGAAGTGGGGTTATGACACATCTTTCTTTGCAAGGGAAATCTAAAATGCCAGCCTGTCTTGAGCCATACCTAGAGGGGCCTCTTATTTAAAATATATGGGTAGTCTTTGACTTACAAGCATAATTGAGCCCAAAATCACATCACCCCACGACATTGCAACCATTGTAAATACACGCCAGATGCTGAGCATCCAGATTTTGATATATGACCATGGGGATGCTGCAATGGTAGTTAAGTACGAAAAACAGTCATAGGTCACTTTTTTCAGTGCACTGTAACTTTGAACGGTCACTAAACAGTTGTAGGTCGAGGACTACCTGTAATTTCTTATCTGTAATTAACAAAGAGATCAGTATTTTTTTTCACTGGAAGTGGCAAACCTAGCCGTTAAAATATTACATGAGTTGTTTCAGGCTTCTACACATGCTAAAAAGATCGAGGCAGGATGCAGGCAGGTGAAATAGGAGCAGCGTTCAGGGGAAGATTTTGCTCTCCCCCAGCCTCCAGGGATTTTAAACCTGACCTGGAGATGCCCGGAAGGAGAGCAGGCGCGCGCAAACCTTGTGCGGGGGCAGAGGGCGCGCGCGCTTCCTGATACCTTGTAGTCCTGGGCGGCCTCTTCGATAGGGAAGACCGTGTGACTCCGGTGGGCTCGCCCCTCTCTGCAGATACAACAAATGAGGCTTTCTTCTTCGCTGCAAAAGAGCTTCAGCGCCTCCTGATGCTTTTCGCATAGCGGCCTCCCCTCCTCTCCTTCTTGCCCGGCGGCGCCTTGCAAGGCGTGCAAGCTCAGCCGCCTGGTGATTTCCACCACGTTTCCCAGCTCCCGGTTGGGTCTCAAATTCCTCTGCAGAGCAATTTCCCGGCATTGCGGGCAGGAGAAATTGGTGCTCTGATCCTTCCAGCACTGGGTGATGCAGGCGCGGCAAAAGCTGTGGCCGCAAGGAATGGAAACCGGGTCTCGGAAATACTCCAGGCACACGGAGCAAGTGGCTTCTTTGTGCAGGCTTTCCACCGGGTTCTCCATGGCGACCGAGTGGTCCCCCTCTCCTTGTCTCGGATCAACTGTACCGGTAGTTCTAGCTGCAGATGAACAGAGCTATGGAAAGAATGGCTCTGATCTGCGCGCTCCGCCCGCCGGAGAAACGTCACCTTCTCTGTGCTGCCGCCGAAGGGGGCTTGGTCAGTCCGTCTATTTACCCTGATTTCCAAAATCGGGGTGAATTTGGGGCGGGAGGGACACCAGGTGGCAGAAGGCGCAAGCTGCTGCAGTTGCCCCCCCCCCCCTGAGTTCAGTCAGGCGCGTCTGGAACAAGGCCTGAAGCCTGCAAAGCATCTCTTTACGGAAACTCGCAGCGCCCGCCTCAGCTCCGCACGGCCGATGCGAAGGGCTTGCAGAGCCAATGAAGCAGCCGCGCTGCGGAGGTCTGGGGTGGGCTGACCCCTCTGTTCGAGCCCCCGGAGGAAGAGCTTGGTCTACGTCAAGCTGCTACCCAGTTAGGCGGCTGCGTTCCCGTCCTCCATCCCAGCTGCCTGCTAGAAAATGGGGATGGGGTGGTGGTGGTGATGAAGAGACTAGCAAATTGCATTCAGAACAGAACAACAAAATAATAGAGATGGAAGGGACCTTGGAGATCTTCTAGTCCACGCCCCTGCACAAGCAGGAAACCCTATGCCATTCCAGACAATTGGCAGTCCAGTCTGTTGCTAAAAGCCTCCAGTGATGGAGCATCTACAACTTCTGAAGGCAAGCTGTTCCACTGATTAATTATTCTCACTGTTAGGCAATTTTTTCCTTAGTTCTAGGTTCCTTCATTCCTTCCTCAGATTTGGGAGGGGCAACTGGGGGAGACTGCTCTCAGCATTGCCAATTCTTCTTCTTGTGCCATATCCGTTATCAGACGTTGGCGATCATGTTGGCGATCCTTTTTTTATCAGCAGCCGCAGGAAAAAGTGCTGCTGAGTTTTGTCCAAACCAGTCCCTTAGATTTTGAAGCCACGATGTTCTTCTACCTGGACCTCGTTTGCCTTCAATCTTTTTCTGGAGGATTAAATGGAGTATGCCGTATTTTTCTGGGTGTCGCATCACATGTCCAAAATACTCTAATTTTCGTTTTTTAATTGTTTTGATGATTTCCCTTGGCTTTCCCAGACAGCTTATCAATCCTTATTTCTGATCTTGTCAACCCAGCGTATATGTAACAGCCGCCTGTAAATCCACATTTCAAATGCTTCTAATCTCTTCAGGTGGCCTTCTGTCAGAGACCAACTCTCTACTCCAGGGCTTTTCAACCAGTGGTATGGGTACCACCTGTGGTACATTGGCACCTGGCAGGTGGTACGCGACTATCCTAGAAAAGTGGTAGTGGGGAAGGGGAATGAGCTGAATAGGTGGCAAGAGATGGCTGAGCAAGAGATGGCTGGAGCTGCAGGGCTGTCAGGGCTCAGTGGAAGCACCAGGATCAGCGCCAGGCTCCAGTTGGAGCTCAGCCTGATCCTGGAGCTTCTACTGAGACCAGAAGAAGCGCTGATCAGTTGGAATGTTGCAGCATCTCCAGGGTCTTGTGATTTACATTCAGATGCTTGGCAACTGATTCATATTTATGACGGTCACAGTGTCCCAGGGTCATGTGAAGTGACCAAAACCTGCTGTAACCACCCAGCAGACGGGGGGAATAAAAACCAAACACCCATCCCACCCCCACTGCCAATCCTTAACAGAAATGCTCACAACGATGGAAAACTCGGACAGGAGGAAGAGCAGGGTAGGCAGATGTCTTGCTCAGCTGTGGCTTGGAGGGCACTTTTTTCAGTGCCATTGTAACTTCAAGCAGTCACTAAGCGAACTGTTGTAAGTCAACTACCTGTACTTTATCACTTTTTTCCTTTTTTTTTCATCAAGTTTTTGACACCTTGCTAGGTGACTGGTGGTACTCGGATGTTGCCATATCCTAAAAGTGGTACAATGGGTGAAAAGGTTGAAAAGCCCTGCTCTACTCCATTGACTAGGATAGAAAAAATATAGCATCTGACAAGCCTGATTTTCAGTCTTAGGCTTATGTCCTGACTGCAGAAGACCTTTTTCATTTTGAAGAATGCTGTTCGGACTTTTTCTATCCTTGTCTTTACTTCAACTGTCATGTCCCAATTGCCAATAGGGGGACAGGATGAGGTCTATAGTTGTAGGAGAAAAATCTGTGTGGGGGGGAATTCTGTTCCATCCCATTTGCAACTGACAGGTTTTCTCTCCCTTCCTATATTGGGGTTCATTTTGACTACTCAAGCAGTTCTTCAGTTCTTCAGTCTCCCAACACTTGAATAGTGGTTAACATGCTGGCCTAGAACCAGGAGACTGAGTTGTACTCTTGTCTTAGGCATGACAACAGATTGGGTGATTTTGAGCCAGTAAGTTACTCTCTTCCTCTCAGGCCAGTCTACCTCACAGTGTTGTGGGGAAAATAGGAGGAGGAAAGTAATAGGTATGTTTTCTGCCGAGTTATTTATAAAGAAATATAAATATTTATAAATAAATAAAGGCTTTGCAAAGCCGGATCAAGCACATCAATATATTCAAGCAAATACTCCATTGGCAAGATACACACAAAGCAATATATTCATAGTCAAGCATCAAGAATATACAAAATTATTAATGTGATTGGTTAGAAATTAATTATAAAAAGACTGTGTTTTAAAATAGACCCAGGTTGCTGTGCTGTACCCACTAAATGTTGAAGCACAGCTTTAGCAAGCTCTGCCCAACTATCTTGAAACATAATCATAAACAGAATATTGAAAGTGTTCTGATGTGTCTATTTGCTTTTAGTTTTGCTAAATATTTACTTAAAGCACTTATTACTAGAGGAGTGGCTTAAATCCTTTCACATTTCCTTTTTAACCAGGAATCTGGAGTTCTGCCAATCAGCCTCAACAAAACCTCTTATAGAATAGGGAGGACCCACCCTGACTTCTGATACATGAATACTTTTTCCAGCCCTTCCTGATTACTTCTGTTCAATTATTTCTTTTGGGGTTCTTGTTTGAGCCCATAATACATGGCTTGCACTTTCCATGGCAGATTTTAACTTTTTAAACTATTTTTCTCTCTCTTTTTTTTTTCCCATGTGAAGTTCTGATGTCTTCTGCAATCGGGTTAATTCAGAAGTTTTGTTAATGTTGTTCTTGTTTGCATAAACCTTGAGGACAAAAGAATCTTTATTTTTTTAGTGAAAGCAGTGAGAACATAGCACTGTTTCCCCAGAG
Organism: Crotalus tigris; assembly: GCF_016545835.1. Taxonomy (NCBI): domain Eukaryota; kingdom Metazoa; phylum Chordata; class Lepidosauria; order Squamata; family Viperidae; genus Crotalus; species Crotalus tigris. Next base: position 981,667 of record NW_024097425.1, read on the forward strand.
GGATATCTAGCAACAGCAGCAGAAAGAAACAGTGTTTAGCACAGACAGTCATGTCCACAGAGGAAATGATAAGAAGACTTAAAGAAGAACTGTTCTGCTTCATTTGCTCAGACAGTTTCCGTGACCCAGTCTCCATACACTGTGGGCACACCTTCTGCCGAGCTTGCATTACTGAATATTGGGTTTCCATTAACAAAAAATATTTCCAGTGTTCTCAGTGTAGAGCAATCAGCTGGAAAAGAATCTTAAAGCCCAACCGAGAACTGGGAAACATTGCCAGAATTGTCTCAAAGCTGAACGACAAAGCCAAAGAAAAAGAAAAGACAAAAGAGAGGATATGCCAGAAGCACCAGGAACCATTGAAACTTTTCTGTAAAAATGATCAAATGGCAATCTGCATGGTGTGTGACAAATCAAAAGAGCACAAGGACCATACAGTGTTTCCTGTGGAGGTAAGATCACACAATGTTAGGTGGCATATTCCTTGCTGTGAGAGCTAAAATGTAGGCCACTTTTTCATGCATTCTTCATTTGTTGTCTGCCGTGTTTAGTATACTAGCTTCGTGGCTTTCTGCAGACTGGGGGAAAAAATAGAAGTTGGTTGGTTGGCAATTAGTAATGGTTATGTGATCATACTTCTGGTGCTTGGCAGCCCACCTGCACTTATGACCACAGTGGTGCACCAATTCCTTCCCCCCGCCCACTTATCTTTCACTGATCCTTGCACTTTTGGTCACCCTGCACAGTGGTACTCCTTGAAGGCTGAAGTAAAGGCCCAGGCTCTTCAGCAATTTCGGCCAGCTTCCACATTTGTCACCCAGGGCATCTACTTTAGCTCCAGATGCTGTGAGCTCCTTGGGACACAATGATGAAGACATTTATCTATGGCAAAAGTTGTATTGACAGGTAAAGGAGAATATCCAAAACATCCAGTTTTGGTCACCACGATGTAAAAAAGATGTTGAGACTCTAGAAAGAGTGCAGAGAAGAGCAACAAAGATGATTAGGGGACTGGAGGCTAAAACATATAAGGAACAGTTGCTGGAATTGGGTATGTCCAGTTTAATGAAAAGAAGGACGAGGAGGGACATGATAGCAGTATTCCAATATCTCAGGGGCTGCCCCAAAGAAGAGGGAGTCAAGCTATTCTCCAAAGCGCCTGAAGGCAGGACAAGAAGCAATGGATGGAAACTAATCAAGGAGAGAAGCAACCTAGAACTAAGGAGAAACTTCTTGACAGTTAGAACAATTAACCAGTGGAACAGTCTGCCTCCAGAAGCGGTGAATGCTCCAACACTGGAAGTTTTTAAGAAAAGACTGGACAGCCATTTGTCTAAAATGGTATAGGGTTTCCTGTCTGAGCAGGGGGTTTGATTAGATGACCTCCAAGGTCCCTTCCAACTTTATTGTTATTATTGTTATTGTTATTATTACTTTCAAAGTGGAACAGCTGAGGATGATGTTAAGGTTGCCTTATTTCTGTGTTGGGGATGAGACAAAAGCTACAACATATGAATGTGGCAGAAAAAGCAATAATCAAGACCTATTTTTGCAGGGATATATATAATACCCTAAGAAAGGGGCACATGACTGTTAAATAGAGCACAGGGTGAGCTCTGCGCTGGGTTTTTTTCTTTACATTTTCTTGGTATCTGACTAGAGATCTCAGTGCTGAGTTTTTTTTCACACCGGGGACACTTAAAAAATTAGCCAGAGTGTCTGTTTAATGCTGTGTGATATGATTAGATGGGCGCAGAATTTTGGTGTCCCAGTCTCATTGGACATTTGGGAAACCATTTGGGTGAGAAATGTCAAATTTACACAAGCACAGAACCTTAGGGAGAATTTTTATAAAATGTTTTATAGATGGCACCTTGATCCACAAAAAATGTCTCTTATGTACCCTGACGTGCAACCCAAATGTTGGAGATGTGGTTATAAGGATGCTTCCTATTATCATATTTGGTGGTCATGCAGAGAGATAAAAGCATTTTGGATCAAAATATGGTGGAATATCCAGAGAATTTTTAGAAGGAGGGTAAAATTTACTCCGCAATTATTTTTGTTAGGTATTGTTACAGATTGTGATACAAAGGAGGTTGTATTGATGTTAAATTTGATTACAGCCGCTAGGCTGTTAGTAGGACAATATTGGAAGAAGGAATCTTTGCCTACATTGCAGGAATGGTTTCTTAAAGTAGCTTATCTGGCGGAAATGGCAAAGATTTCGGCTTTCTTAAAGCAACAAACGCAAGAGAAGTTCCTTGCTGTTTGGGACAAATGGATAAAATTTATACAATTTAGATTGGGTATACAAAAATATCACATAGCTTTTTTATAAGTTTTATTTTTATATATATATATAGATATTTTTTTATATATATATATATAAATATAAATTTTTTAATTTAATTTTTTATTTTTATTTTTTAATTTTTAATTAAGCCTATATTCTGCTCTGGAAAGCTCAGGGGGGGGAAGGGAGGGTTTTTGTGAGGGGTGGGGGATGGGGGGGGGTTTCTTTTTTTTTATATATATATATATATGTAATGTTTAGTTTCTTTTTTGTATATGTTGTTTTTTGTTTTGTATTGTTTTTGTCTTTTTGTAAAATTTATAAAACTTTCAATAAAAAAAAAATGCTGTGTGATAACAATCTTCAAAAAAAAAAAAAACCAAAGCAAGCAAATAAAGCCTGTGCTTGTGATCTACAGCAGGCTCTTTTTTTTTGTTTTATTATCATTTTTGTTGCCAAAAGTTTCTTCAAACGATCTTGGGGATTCTATAATGTAGACCAAACTTTGCCATAGTTGCATTCGGTCTTCAATAATCTATCAGGTATTGCGCAATCCCAGCTGGTGGATTTCAAGAGCTGAACTTCAGTACAGGCTTGACTATTCATAGTTAAAGGCCATGATTTATATCTTAACAAGTTTATAGCTTCCATATTATTTTTGAAAGTTGAACATAGAGGGTGATTAAGTCTGGAGTGCAGATATATTGCATGAGTGGCTGGGTTAATCTTAAAGGTGCTGAATGGAAGACTCGGCTCAAGAATAATTAGCTGGATTAAGATGCTCCACATAGGGAGGGTAAGGGGGCTTGTTAAAGATTTGTTTTGTAGGTATCTGAGGCCACAAGGTATACTAAGTCAAAATACTGTTCTTCTTTTAGCAAGAATTCCAGGACCAACTAATATCTTTGAAGAAAAAAAGAGAAAAACTTCTTAAACTTCAGGCAACGAATGCAGCGAGGAACAAAAAAGCCCTGGTAGGTTCTTCAATTTATCTACTAGCAGAGGGGAATTTGTCCTCAATCTGTCTTTCAGAGCAGTAACCATGTTTCCCTGCTGGAATGTATTGCAGAATACAATCAGTGATGAGATGCAGAAAATGTCATTGGCCTTTCGGCGGATTTATCAATTCCTTGAGGAACAGAAGCAACTGCTGCTGGACCAGTGGAAGTCACTCCAGACAGCAGTTAAGGAACAGGAAGTTCGTACTGCCACAATTTCAGAGGAAATTTCTTGCCTGGATAGCCTTATCACTACGGCAGAAGAAAGAGGGTCAACAGTAGAGCTTGAGTTTTTACAGGTTAGAAAGTTGACATTATTTTCTTCCGGGGTAAATGAGCGTTATCTTACCAAAGATGTGGTTGGAGAATAGCTCTAGGATAGTTCTTGAAATCTAGAGCAGGGCTTTTCAACCAGTGGTACGGGTACCACCTGTAATACATTGGCACCTGGCAGGTGGTACGCGACCATCCTAGAAAAGTAGCGGGGGAGGGGAATGAGCTGAACTGGTGGCAGCACCGCACAAGCCTGAGCGAGAGATGGCTGGAGCTGCAGGGCTGTCAGGGCACAGCAGAAGCGCCAGGATCAGTGCCACTTTCCAGCTGCTCGGCACTTCTTTGGGGCTGTCAGGGCTCAGTGGAAGTGCCAGGATCAGCGCCAGGCTCCAGCTGGAGCTCAGCACTGATCCTGGCGCTTCTGCTGAGCCCAGAAGAAGCGCCGATCAGCTGGAATGTTGCAGCATCTCCAGGGTCTTGTGATTTACATTCAAATGCTTGGCCACTGATTCATATTAAATGAGGATCACAGTGTCCCAGGGTCATGTGAAGTGACCAAAACCTGCTGCAACCACCCAGCAGATGGGGGAATAAAAACCAAACCCCCACCCCTACCCCATCCCCGCTGCCAATCCTCAACAGAAATGCTCACAACAATGAAAACCTCGGACAGGAGGAAGAGCGCCGCCGGGTGGGCAGGCAGGTATCTTGCTTGGCTGTGGCTTGGGGGCACTTTTTTCAGTGCCATTGTAACTTCGAAGAGTCACTAAGCGAACTGTTGTAAGTCAAGGACTACCTGTACTTTATCACTTTTTCCCTTTTTTTTTTTTTGGTCATCAAGTTTTTGACACCTTGCTAGGCGACGGGTGGTACTCGGATGTTGCCATATCCTAAAAGTGGTACCATGGGTGAACAGGTTGAAAAGCCCTGATCTAGAGAACCAAGAAACAGACAGTCCTTGTTTTATTGGAGATCTCTCTTTCCCAAACTAGTCCCACTAGATTTATTGGTTTTGCATATTCCTAGCAGCATGACCAGGAAGGTGCCTTGGGGGAGGCAAAGTTAGATAAAAATAGCTTAACAAAGTCATTGTTTCCCATGTGGGATACCCGTGAGAGAGGCTTATAAAGTGATATATGTCAGGAACAACTCAAAGAAGTAGTGCAAGATCTGAAGAAGTGGAGAGACCTGGCCCATAGAATCGCCAAGAATCAGATGTGACTAAATAGATAACATCATCATCATCATATGATAGAAAAAAAGTCGACTTCCTCTCCCATATTTCTAAGGCAAGGTGGATTCACACATTGTTTTGACTTATGGTTGTGGTTTTAAAATTATGATTGACACAGTTATGACTTATTCTATAAACCATGGTTAAAACCAGACAGTTTATGTGCTATGTGTTAATGAAAATAGACACTGGTCTTTGAAATAGCATCATTTCCATAAAAGAAAAAGTATCAGAAAAGCTTGTGGCAGTGTTTCTCAGCCTTGGCAATTTTAAGATGGGTGGGCTTTGATTTTTATAATTCCCGAGCAAGCATTGAAGAGTTGAGATCCATCTGTCTGTCAAAGTTGAAAACACTGGCTTAGGGGAAGGTGAGAAAAAACTCAAAGGAGACTTTGCAGACTCTATAACCACAGCATGCTGAAGGTCTGTTAAAAGAGAAATGAGAAGCCAAGTCCTGAGGGAAAATGGAACATCTTGGAAGAGAACTAGAGGCTCCAAATCAGGTGGCAAGATTTTGTTGTAGACTCTGTATTACATAATGCTAAAATATTTCTTATCTTCCTTTCCCAGGTGATGCAGGCTGCATCAATGAGGTATTTGACTTTTTATCTTCTGATTAGGGCTGGATTATCTAAGAAATGCATAAAATAGAAACTAAAATGAAAGCTGATGAGCAAAACAGTGGTGCCATCAGCTCATTAAAAGATCCATTCCTTCTTAAGTATAATAAGTTAGAAGCTGTGAATGCTCCAACACAGGAGGTTTTTAAGAAGAGACTGGGCAATCATTGGTCTGAAATGTTGTAGAGTTTCCTGCCTGAAGACCTCCAAGGTCCCTTCCAACTCTGATATTCTTTTATTCTGTTGTGAGATGGTTAACACAAGTAGCTGAACTATTGCAGTCTACAACTCTCCTTTCCGTAGTTCACAAAGGCCCCTGTGATCAAGCATGCACAACATTGATGGCTACCATTTTGAGATGGGGAAATCAAATGAAAACGAGTGTAAATCCATGTGCAAAAATTGTATAACCTGCTAAACTTTCCCTAAAACCCAGCTCCCCGTCTGTACTTTGGCCCGACTTAGCATTCAACTCTCTCCAAATATTCCATAATATCTTTGACCAAGCAGCAAGTTTACCCCTTGATACTTTATGGCTTCCTGATATATGTTAGGGCAAAAATGATAGGAATGGTCTATATAGGCCTCTTTCAGCTTACAATCATCCACCTGATCTGCATATAAATGTTTCCTTCCTATTTTAGGCAAACTAAATATCAAGAGTTAGATGGTCTTCTTCCTGAAGTGGAAAAAGGGATTGCTTATCAAACAAGACAAAATGAGGTTGTCACACGTACTCTGGGGGAATTCAAAGGTATGAGCTTAGCTGATAATGTTTAAACATACATTTAGGAACAGGTTTTTAAACTGAGAGATCCCTTCCATGCAGTTGGAACAGAAAGGAAGCTTACATGCAGGCTCCTAAAAGTACTGATTAGTTTTGCTGTATTCTAGTTCCTGTTTCTGAAGATAGCATTTATTTTTGGAAAGAGGTGAGTCCTGCCTTCCTATCATGAGAACCTTTCAAAGCAGCCTAGAGCACTACATTAAAACAGCAGCTAGGGCAAGAGAGAAAATGGGAAACAGAGAAGGTGAATAACAGCAATCCAAGCAATACAACAAGCTTCTATTGAGGTTGTTTTCAATTTAAGCAGAAAATATTGTCTGGGTCTATGCATTTTTTTAAGCCACAGTGTAGTTTAACACATGAAAACCCAGCCAATAATGACTATTAAGGTCCAGTAGTTAGGGCACCAGGCTAGAAACCAGGAGACTGAGTTCTAGTCCCGCCTTAAGTATGAAAGCTGACTGGGTGACTTTGGGCTAGTATCCCTCCTGCACAGGGTTGTGGAGAAAATAGGAGGAAGAAAGAGTATTAGGTATGTTAGCCACCTTGAATTACTATGTAAAAAAGAGTTGAGACTCTAGAACAGTGGTTCTCAACCTGTGGGTCGGGACCCCATTTGGGGTCGAATGACCATTTCATGGGGGTCACCAAACAACACAGTCCACCATTTTTTTCCCCTTTTCCTTAGCTGTGCTACTCCCTTTTATTCTATTGGCTTTTGGAAGCCAATAGAATAGACTCTCTTGAATAGAGTCTAATTCTATTGGCTTTCAAAAGCCAATAGGAATTGTCCAGGCTGTCTCTGCTCTGCTAAGCCGACCAAAAGTCCCATTCTGCAAACGGTGCTGCACCAGTTGAGTAGTCCTCGACTTACGACCGGTTGAGTAGTCCTCGACTTACAACCGGTTGGGGGGTCGTGACATTAAAAAGGTTGAGAACCACTGCTCTAGAAAGAGTACAGAGAAGAGCAAGAAAGATGATCAGGGGACTGGAGGCTAAAACATATAAGGAACGTTGCTGGAATTGGGCATGTCTAGTTTAATGAAGAGAAGGACGATTAAAAACAGGATCGCCAACGTCCAATAACGGATATGGCACAAGAAGAAAAAGAAGAATGTTTCTCACTAAAACGCACACTGTCCATCTTTTCTCAGGATTGCATAGGATTGGAATTGACTTTCTGTAACTGGTGTATAACCTAGGGAAGAAATGTGTGCAAAGTGGTATTGCAGGCGTGCCCCTTATGTGCTCCCAAGCATATTTTTGCCTTCAAATGAGGAGCACAGCACTGCTCCTCTCCTAGCTAATATTGTTGTGATGTCAGAACTTTTTTTTTTGCAAAATCATAACTGATTATTTTTTTTTTCTATAGCTACTCTATCTTCTGAACTACAGAGAGATCCTTGTAAGTTTCCAGCAAATTATGGGAAAAAAACTAAGAGTGGTAGTAAGTTTTTCCTCTACTATACTGTTCTATACTGGGGAGGAACTAATTACCTACCAAGTGAACAATAGATTTGCTTAATGACCACAGTGGTCACTTAATGACTGTGGCAGTTTTTTTATAACCAGAGCATTTGCTTAACGACCACCATAAAGGTAGTAAAAATGAGTCTGGTCATGTGGTGACCTGATTTACAACCATCCTGACTTACAACTGCAGTGGGCAGGCTTCACTACAGCTGTAAGTCAAGGACTACCTGTTTATCAGAAGGACAGGCTGGTTTGGTTTTTGTGAGTAGCTTAATAAGAACCATGAATGCCAGTAAAAATGTGTGTTTCCTATACTATAGACACAGAGGTACCCTAGCAAGCAAACCAAATTTACATGCCAAAATGAAGAATAATATTCTCTATCAGATGCATGAAGAGCAGCAATGTGTGGAAAAGGATGTAACCAGAATTAAAGGAGGTCATGTTTATGTAGTTAGATTTGACCTGGATTAATGGAAGGGGGAGAAGGTAAGGAACTGCAGTGGACAGAGATGGAAGAGAGTGTAGAGAAGGAATGCAAACTCCACATGGCATCAGGAAGGGCATCCAACCAATAAATGCTCAGCTTCATTCAGTCACCCTGACTCTACCCTGAATTAAGGGATTACAGGGTTGTAAAGAGGGAGATAGATAGATAGATAGATAGATAGATAGATAGATAGATAGATAGATAGATAGATAGATAGATAGACAGATAGACAGACAGACAGACAGACAGACAGACGGATTTCATACGTACATATACAAATACATATAGATCTAGATATATTACATTGCTAGAAGGGACTAGAAAATACTGTCTACTTATATACTAGGCGTTTACCTTGTCACTGTTAGTGAGAGAGTTCTTAGTAGTTCCTGATTAGGCTGTTGTTTACTGTTAGCTTACTTGTCTGACTTGTACTTTCTTCACTGGGGCATTGTTTACTTCCTGTTTGTTGGTAGAGTGTTAATCTTGGTGTTAATCTCTGATCGGCTGGGTGTTCATTGCTAGCAGCGTGGTGTTTTGCTCTTTTTGTTTCCTTTTTGGTTTTTTGATTGTCTCTTTTGAATGGTATGTGGATGTTGTGTGTCTCTATGTGCCTATTGATAGCTGATTTGTCTGAGTGCCAGGCTCCCAGGAATTCTCTAGCCTTTTGAGAACTTTTAGCTTGTTATATTATATATATTATATAGATATATTGATCCCCTATCCCTGTGTACCCTTGGATTTTTTTTTTTGTTTGTTTCCACAAGACATTCTACCATATGGCAGGAAGAAGGAAGATTCCAGCTCTCTTAATACAATCTTAATACAATTTATCTTCCAGCAAAAAAGAGGAAATTGAAAGACCGAACAGCCGATGATGCTTTTGATTGTAGCCCAGAGAGTGGAATGTGTCTCTCTTCATCTCAGCAGCCTGATAAAAGGGCACCAGCAGGAGACAGTAAGTGCATTTCAAGGGTTTCTACCTGTATTTTGCCTGGCTTTCTCAGCTTTCATTAAAAAAAAAACACCACACAAACAAATGTACCTCTGATATAAACGAAGGGTCCAAAGGTTAGCAGGGTGATGTTTTGCTCATTTTGTTTTCTTTTTGGTTTTTTGTCTCTTTTGAATGGTATGTGGATGTTGTGTGTCTCTATGTGCCTATTGATAGCAGATTTGTCTGAGTGACAGGCTTCCAGGAATTCTCTAGCCTTTTGAAACCTTTTAGCTTGGTATACTATATATATTATATAGATATATTGATGCCCTATCCCTGTGTATTTTTGGATTTTTTTTGTTTTCACGAGACATTCTACCATTTGGCAGGAAGAAGGAAGATTCCAGCTCTCTTAATACAATCTATCTTCCAGCAAAAAAGAGGAAATCGTAAGACCGAACAGCCAGTGCTGCTTTTGATTGTAGCCCAGAGAGCAGAATGTGTTTCTCATCATCTCAGCAGCCTAATAAAAGGGCACCAGCAGGAGACAGTAAATGCATCACAAGGGTTTCCTTGTATTTTCTTTTTTGCCCGGCTTTCTCAGCTTTCATTTAAAAAAAAACCCCCCATACAAAAACAAGTGTACCTCTGATATAAACAATGGGTACAAAGGCTAAGTTCTCCGTTTTTGTTATGCCCTCTCCCGTTATCATTTTAGTGTGATTGCATACGGTAATTACATCTGCAGACATCAGCAACTGATTCTATTTTGGAAAGCTGGTATAAAGGAAATATTGTTAAATATCGGTACCACAGTCTGCAGGAAAAAAAGTCGCAATAATCAGCTTCAGCAGGGTCTCAGGTGCTGTGAAATAAATCCTCAAGATTCTACCCACTTTCTAATGCTCTTTTTTCCTCTTCTCGTCTAGCTAAGAAGAAAAAATCATCTCAGTGTCCACTCTTCTAGGTGGAATTATGTACAAATTATTGTAGTGATACCTCAGCAGAAGCAACACATCCACTGCATTAGCTTCTGTATTATATAAAAAATGCTTCACATCTGTTTTGTCCTTTCAAACAACTTTGCTATCAAACATCAATAAGAGAGTGAAAAAAAGATCAGTATATAAAATGTTTGGGTTTGTCCTGTGCTGTTGGATTCTTTCCCTACTTGCATTTAACATGACACAGTTTTTTCCAGCAATCTTTTTTTTTCAGCCTCATATTTATAATATTCTGTTCATCTGATCCCCAAGCAGCTTAAAGTTGTCCTGAGCTTCTAGTATTAAAGTAGCCTTTAAATTAAATTTGTATATTGGTTTGTGGTATAAATGCTAATAGGTTAAAAAATTATTAGTCTCAAATATGATATAAGAGACATAAAGAGGAAAAAAAAGAGGAAATACTAAGTGTGGAAATAAAAGAAATCTTGTCTATTAAATTTGAGATTCTAAGATACTGGAGAATTACTAGAAAGATAAGAATATTACTTCGTATTATTAATTGGTTGATGCAGACGGTGAGAATCATGTATAGATCAGAGGTGTATCTGGAACTTTAGACTGTGGGGGAACCGTGATAGAAATTGGGGTCATTTAAAATTTGGAAATGAAAAAGATTAAACGTTAAATTTAAAATATTAATGGAAAAATTAAAATTAAGAAAATTTTATTAGGTCATTGACTGTCTAAAAGATGGAATGTTAAATTAATTAAGATATGTATAAATTGAAGATTATTGATGAATGTTAGAAAGTTATTTTCTGTTTGATTGATAGAATAAGAATTGTGTTTGAATATGAGACAGTATATATTAAGGGGGAAAGAGAGAATTAGTTGTCGTAATACTTTGAGATTTGTATTGATGATATTTAAATGTAATGGAATTATTGTACTCAGCTACCACATTGCTTTTTAAATATGCAAATGTAATATTAGAAATTAATAAAAATAATAATAAAGTAGCCTTTTGTCCTTTAAGTACAACAGGAGCTGTGGCACTTTTGCTGTGGCAGCAGTCTGATCTATTTCACCAGCCACTCATTTGATTTAGAGCCAGGCTTAGAAGTTGATTTAGTCAAGCACTTACAGGTAGACCTCAACATACGACCATTTCTTTAGTGACTGTTCAAAGTTACAGTGACACCGAAAGAATGGACCTCTGACTTTGCACTTAACGACTCTCACAATTTCCCCATAGTTACATGATCAAAATTCGTATACTTGGCAACTAGCGTGTATTTACATCATTCGCAATGTCCCAGGATCACTTATTTACCACTTTTGGTGACCTTTCCAGCTAGCTTCTGAAAAGCAAAAAGCAAATGGGAGAAGCTGGATTCACTTAACGACTGCACGATTCACTTAATGACCATGACAACAAGGGCTTAAAATTGGGTGAGACACACTTAACACCTGCCTTACTTAAGTGATGAAAGTCCCAATTGTGGTTGTAAGCCAAGGGCTACCTGTGTTAGCCACATTAGACTGATGCAGGCCTGTCCCTTCCCCTCCACTCCTGATGCGTCTTCCAGGTTATTCTCCTCTTGGCAGTGGGAGAGTCCCATTCTATCATCTGTTAGATCTCTAAGCCAGTCCTCAGTTCAGAAACAAGGATCAGTCTAAACACCATCAACCCTCCTTGGGATGGACGTTGCACATTTCAGCTATCTCTCTGCTGCATTACAGGTAATTCTTGATTTACAATCACAATTGAGCCCAAAATTTCTGTTGCTGAGACATTTGTTAAGTGGATTTTGACCTATTTTACATTCTTTCTTGCCACAGTTTGTTAAGTGAATCACTGCAGTTGTTAAGTTAGTAACATGGTTGTTAAGAGAATCTGGCTTTCCCATTGACTCTGCATATTAGAAGGTTGCAAAAGATGATCACATGACCCTGGGACACTGCAACCGTCATAAGTATGAGTCAGTTGCCAAGCATCTGCAATTTTGATCCTGTAACCATGGGGATGGCTGCAACAGTCATAAATGTGAAAAGTGGTCATAAGTCACTATTTTCAGTGCTGTTGTAACTTTGAATAGCCACTAAATGAATTGTTGTAAGTTGAGGACTATCCTTATTGTACAACTCTTCCCAAACCTGTCAAGTCTTATCCAAGCAGCTTTTGAGCATAGGTTTACCACTACTTTGAAATAGCACCAAAATTGTGTATAAAAGTGGTTTTAGCTTGGTGTGTGTTTTGTGCAGTCACTTGGACTGAGTTTAGTGATGTTTCAGAATACTGCTAATCCAGTATGGCACTTTTCAAAGTAGTGCTCGAACAATATCCCAATGAAAATTTCTTTTTGTATAGTCGGTGAAAAACCATAACAAATTTGAGCATTGCAGAAGCAAAGGACTGATAGAAACAAGGGCTCCTGTTCAAAATGGGAGTCTGTTATATAGAGTAGAATAAGAAAGAAGCATAAAAACATTTAAATATTGTTTCTTTATACATGTCTTTTTCTTAAAGCATTGTAGTCAATACAATTCTTTAATTATGGCCCATCAATTTTTCTTCAATAAAGATTATTATGACTTTTGAGGAAATTGTCTAATTGGTTCATGTCCTATTTATCAGATGAGTCAGTTGTCAAGTATCTGCAGTTTTGATCCTGTAACCATGGGGATGCTGCAACAGTCATAAATGTGAAAAATGGTCATAAGTCACTATTTTCAGATGATCTCAAAAAAGCCCAGTGGACTTGCTGAAATTTCCTTGGTCTACACAACTGTTATTCAGTGACTGGTGGCACTTAGTTAACCTCCGAAAAGCTAAACTGGGTTGAACATGAATAGGAGACTACAGGGAAATTCCTAGGCTGGATAATTGAAAAATTGTGATAAAAGGCATTAGGGCAGTGGTTCTCAACCTTTTTAATGCCGCGACCCCCAACCAGTCGTAAGTCGAGGACTACTCAACCGGTCGTAAGTCGAGGACTACTCAACTGGTGCAGCACCATTTGCAGTGGGACTTTTGGCAGGCTCAGCAGGGCAGAGACAGCCTGGACAATTCCTATTGGCTTTTGAAAGCCAATAGAATTAGACTCTATTCAAGAGAGTCTATTCTATTGGCTTTCAAAAGCCAATAAAATAAAAGGGAGTAGCAAAGCTAAGGAAAAGGGGAAAAAATGGCGGACTGCGTTGTTTGGCGACCCCCGTGAAATGGTCGTTCGACCCCAAATGGGGTCGCGACCCACAGGTTGAGAACCGCTGATCGAGATATATTACATTGCTAGAAGGGAATAGAAATTACTGTCTACTTATATACTAGGTGCTTACCTTGTCAGTGTTAGTGAGAGAGTTCTTAGTAATGCAGTTTGTCTCAACCTGTGGGGTTCCGACCCACAGGTTGAGAACCACTGCATTAGGGCTTCATAGTTTTGTGAAGAAAGCAGTCAACAGAAATCCAATCCAATGCTACCTTTTTGCACAACTGATAAAAATACCCAAGTCACTTCTGCTTTTGCATGTGATCCCTTAATGCATCTGCTCTGATTTTTTTTTCTCCTCTTACAATGAACATCCATATTCACTGAATGCATTTAGGTCTCATTTGGCTATTCAGGTTAATTTATCCTAAACCCTTTCACTGCAGCTGTCATAAATATGAGTCAGTTGCCAAATGGCTGAATTTCGATCACATGACCATAGGGATGCTGCAATAGTCATAAGAGTGAAAACGGCCATGTCAGCTTTTTTTCAATGCTGTTGTTAACTTCAGTCACTAAACAAACTGTTGTAAGTCGAGGACTACCTGTACAGCCTTTTCCAGTCTTCGCATAACAAGTCCAAAGTAGGATGTTTGTTTATTTATTTATGAGACTTATATATCGCTTTAAGTGCAAGCACTCTCTAAGTGGTGTACACCAGTAAGCAATGTATATATATATATATTTACATTGCCCCCAACAATCTGGGTCCTCATTTTACCTACCTCGGAAGGATGGAAGGCTGAGTCAACCTTGAGCCGGTGAGATTTGAACCGCTGACCTGCTGAACACAGTCAGCTAAAGTGGCCTGCAGTACTACACTCTAACTGCTGTGCCACCTCGGCTCATTGTATGTTGTCACTCACACAACCCTAATCAGGCACCTAATAATACTATTTTTAAATGTCTAGTCTAGTGCAAATCCTACAACTAGCGGATTTTCAGAAGAGAAGGAAAGACAGCACTGATACTCAGATGAGACCATCAGGAAAACCCAGGCAGTGGCAAAGTACTCCTATATTGTCACCAAGAAAATTACTTGAGCATTTCCATAAAGTTATCCAAAGTTGTCCTTGATTTAAAGAGGGTTTTTACAATAAAACGGAGATTTGTGCCAGCTTAAAGACTACTGTGCATCACAACAAAACAGGATCTAAGCATAATTTATTGAACATAACTGGATGGATTCACCATATTGGAAGTCATAAACTATGGTACCTAAGGACATAGTAGCCAAGTACATCAGACAGCAGGCATCTAGCACCTGTGGCCTAGAAAAGATTTCAACAGGTGCAGTTTGCTGCATCAACTAAGCCAGCAGAAATCTCGTCTTCTACAGCTGTTGTAAAATCACAGATGCCCTGTTTCTGCATGCATTGAGTCCCTCTGCTTGAGAATAAATTCCTTTAAAATGAAAATCAAGTTGTTCTTTATAAGCCTGTAGCACTATTGTAGGAGAAGCTGCTACGTATTAAATAGATAATCTTTCGTGCAGAACTCAAAACGGGCTTTAGCAGCGGACTCCGAGAAGCGTGTTACCTAGCGGTCTTCAAACTTGGCCCTTTTATGACTTGTAGACTTCAACTCCCAGAATTTTTCAGCCAGGCACGCTGGCTGAGGAATTCTGGGAGTTGAAGTCCACAAGTCATAAAAGGGCCAAGTTTGAAGAGCCCTGGTGTTACCTATCTGCACAACATAAGGCTGGAGAGAGTTGAGTTCCCAAGGCGCCGATAGGAAAGTCGTCAGTGAGGGTGCACTGCCATTTTAGACACCCTTCACAATCACACTCAATCTGCAGACATCCCCACCGCGTACCGTCTCTAACAGCGTTCAAACGGAGACTGGGGCTAATATTTGGCACCGCTTTCCGTGTCGTTCACACACACAGAGAGGATCCTATCCGCCAATCAGACGCGAGAGAGTTGGAAAACAACTCCTCCCATCGCCCAGGTTGGTTGGTTGGAGGAAAGCGAAAGTTATCTAGGAAATTTTGGGCGTTTTGAATGCGAAGCACCTCTCTCCGCCCCCCGGAGTGTTGGGGAGGAATTAGGTTGCCCCACGGCCCGAGGTGGAGGTGGACGCCTCTGCCCAGCTGTTGCTCGTCCAGACCATGGGGGATCTGGGGAGACCCGCCTCTCCTGTTCAGAACGTCCCTGAAAAACGGATCTCCGAGTCGAGGACGTCGGAAGGGCTGCATCTGCAAGCCATCGAAGGGTGGACGGGAGAGGCCCTCTGTGAAAAACACCGCGAGCCCCTCAAGGTTTTCTGCTGGGAGGACTGTGCCTTCATCTGCTTGGTATGCGACAAATCCAAGAAGCACCGGGGTCACTTGGTACTTCCGGTCGAGGAGGCAGCTGAAGATTACAGGGTAACGAAATAATTTTTGCTGGCGGTAGGTGAGGCCGACCTGCTACTCTTCACTCTTTGAAGGGGTGGACTTCTGCCCTGCTTGCACAAGCTTGAGAGCTCCCCCCCACCCGAACCTATGCATTGATTGGATACTTCTAAAAACCTGGCTTTGCACAATATGGTTAATTCCGAAAAGGGGTTGAACAGCACTATTGCTGTGGCCATATAAATATATGCTGTACAGCCCAACCACCTTATTGTGACTTAATGTGATGGTGGAGGCAGCAGCTGGATTTCCCAGGACTGACTATGCCGGGTACTGTGCAAACCCAGCCTAATTATCCTAGTTTTTTTCCCTGAGAAACCTAGACTGATACCCTAGATTTGTTCCTTCAGTCAGTCCCCTAATAAAGTCACTTGCCCAAATCCTGTGGGATCAAATGTGTATGTTCTGTATATGCCTTCCCCCACAAGATGATCTCCAGTAATGTAAGAATCCGTTTCTATCATTCCCTCATCCCTGTAGTAAATAGAAGTTGCACTTTGACACATCCACAAGGCTTCCTTGAAGAGAGTCTTTCATGTGAAAAGAATTCATCGGATCGTAGCTTTGGGGCTGATGCTCAAATCAGTCTTGACTCATGGTAGTTTCTTGGACACATCCATGTAGTTTTCTTGACAACAGTATGGAAGTGGTGTGCCATTGGCGGGGATTCTGGTAATCTTCCACTCAGTGCTAAAAAAATCTCTCCCTGCTTAACTTTTGAATCCAGACAAGATTCAACATGTTTTTATAACAGACAAAGCACACCATTTATAAAGAGTTGTGATTTATTCTCTTAGATCTAATCTTTCCTCTCAGGGCTCACAGGGGCAGTAAGATTTATCTTTCATTTTATTGTCCCAACGACAGCTCAGTTAAGTAGGCTGAAGTGTCAGACTGTGGCATGGGTGACTGAGGGGAAAAAAAGGAAAGAAGGTCTTCCCAAGATCAGTGCAGACATGTTACTCTCTGTAGCCGAAAATCAGGAGTCCTGTAGCACTTTTTCAGATGAACACATTTTATTAAATGGTATAATTTAATGAGCTACAGTTCACTTCAGCAGATGCAGGGAATGTTTCAAGTTTAATGCATCTGCATAACCACTTCAACTTCCCCTCTCCTTCCTTCCATTCCAATCAAAACCCTACCTCAGTCTAGCACAGTGTTTCTCAACCTCAACATCTGTAAGATGCATGGACTTCATGCTGACTGGGGAATTGGGAGTTGAGGTTCACACATCTTAAAGTTGCTGAAACACTGGTGTAGCATAACCCTGTTAGGGTGCATGGAATTCCATGTTGAATATATTTGGCATATAGTTGCATCTGATTTACTTGACGTTATTTGTTTATTTGTTTATTTCATTGCACTTTTGAACTTGCTCTTTTATATTGTGTGCCAAGCAAAGTCAGTTTAGAATTTGGTGGCGCCCAAATCAAATCAATAAAATAGCCTAAATGAGAATGCAGAGCTGTGTCAACAGTCTGTGTATTTTTCCAAAAAGCTAAGCAGGATCAGACTTGGTTAGTATTTGGATAGGACAGTATGATGATATTTCAGACTTGAAACTAAATTAGAAAGTTGAAAAAAATGTCTTAGATGAGGGAATGGCAAGCCACTTCTGTGTTGTTGTTGTAAAGGAAGTAACATTGATGTGCCTGTGAAATCACCCAAAGCCAACGCAGTTTGAGGGAGATTTATTTAGTGGTGGTTAATGTTTTCCTAGTTGTCTTCTCCCTACTTAGAAACCTGCAGAACGATGCTGACATTTGATTGGCTTACAGCAGGCATGTCAAACTGTCGGCCCGAGGCCGGATGCATCATACTGAAACCGCGTCCACTCCATTGCCAGCAATGGGGGAAAAGTCGCGATACGTCATGCAACGTCATGTGACGTCGCGAGTTTGCCATGCTTAGCTTACAGTGTCTAGCCTAACATCTGGTTGTCCATCTTAGCCAACAGATTGCCTCATGGAAGCCTTTAAGCAGAACACAGAGTGGTCAACTCTTCTCTCTGATTTTGTTCCCCATCAACTGGTGTCAACAGGCATTTTATGGTTTAGAATTTCAATAACTGTAGGGAAACAATCCTAACAGATTTTGTTTGCTTAGGAAGAGATCCAGATCAAGCTACAGAATCTGAAGCTGAGGAGAATGGCTGTTGAAAGATCAAGGCAGGCTCCGGAGAAACAAATGGCTGAGTGTTTGGTAGGCAACTTGTTCACAGAGTACTAAGGAAAACTGTAGCAGTTTCTCTTTCCCACTTTGTTGATTTTGTTGCACATTTTGTAAAATAAAATACAGCTTTATTTTGAGTGTCTGAAAAATAATCATGAGCAATTTTTGTCCACTAAATCCAGAATGCAGATTTATAGCCTATAGTTATTCTATTCTATTCTATTTATTCTTCTATTCTATTCTATTATTATTATATTATATTATTATATTTATTATATTATATTATTATATTATTTTTTAATTTAATTTTATGTTTTATTTATTTAATTTTATTTATTTATTATGTATTTGGGGCATGATGGCTTAACAGTTAAAGATACTAAGCTTGTTGGCTGGAAAACTGACAGCCCAGGTTCCAGACCCAAGCACTGCACAACGGGGTGAGCTCCCGTTCCTAGCCCTAGCTCCTGACAGCTAACCAGTTCAAAAGGATATAAATGGGAGTAGATAAATAGGTAGTACTTCAGTGGGAAGATAACAGCATTCCATGTGCCTTTGTATATAGCCATGCCTGCCAAATGACCATGGAAAATGTCTCCAGACAATGCTGGCTCTCTCGGCCAAGAAACAGAGATCAGCACTGCACGCTAGAGTTGCATACCACTGGACAGGGAAACCTTTACTTTTTAAAATTTTATATCTTGTCTTTCCATTAGGAAAGGTGGCATGCTTGATGTTTCATCTTGTAAAGTAGGTGAGGCTCTAGTGAGTGATTCACCCAAATGAGTTTTATAGATGTGTAGGAACTTGACCCTGTGTCCTGTAGTCCTGGTATCACAGTCTAACCGAGTGGTGCTTGTCTTTTCAGTCCAATGTAACTGTTGTGTGTATGTGTGTGTCTCTCTCTCTGGGGAGAGGAGAACAGAGATCTGATTAATCAGACTCCCCTCCATGCATTCATTGAGTGTATGGCACAGACGGTAATCCTTGTTTAACAACTAGTCATTTCACAACTGTTCAAAGTTTCAACCATGATGGAACAAGTATTTTATGGCTTTTAAAGTACCCTGGCCATCATAAGTGGTTATGATACCCTTCCCCAGAAATCATATGACTGCTTGCTTGGCAGGTCAGCTTTATGACCAGATGTAGCATTTTGCAGTAACATGATTGTGATTTGTAATGTTTTTTGCTGATTTCTGGCAAACAATACCCATTCAAATAAATAGGTTCGCTTGATAGTCATGGCCGTTCAACTTAACAACCATTGTGAAAAAGGCCGCAAAATTATTTTCGGTCACGTGGCTGCCTCGACTTAACGACCACAAAGTTTTACATTCTAATTCTGGGCTCAACTATAATTGTTAAGTCAAGGGCTACTTGTAATGATAGCCATTAGCAATACATTGACAAATTTAGTATTATTTAATAATAGCAATGTTGTGATATAGTGGCATTGCTCCCTGACATGACACAATATGCCGGTGCTAAAATCTATGGTTAATTGTACAGAAACAACCTTAGTCTTGTTGACTTTTTATTTTCTTGCCCGCTTCTCTGTTGTCTGCAGGAAGACATCAAATCAGAGAGAAAAAAGGTGGTGCAGGCATTCCAGCAACTCCGCTTGTTTCTAGAAGAGCAGGAAAATGGCCTTTTGGCTCAACTGAGTGACCTGGAAGAGCAACAGGATGAAAGTAGCTCCAGCTTTTCAAACAACATTTCTTTTCTCAGTGACCTGATCTGTGACGTAGAGAAGCACTGTGAGAGGCCTGTGGGTGAATTTTTGCAGGTGGACATTCTAAGGTTATGTTTTTAACATAAATTGTAGTGGCTTTTTCTCACTGAATCGAAGCATCTCTGCAAAGGTTCTTAGGTGGCAAAACAAAGATGGCAGTCTACGTTGTGAATTCAGTCGTAATTTGAGCAAGAACGACATCGGGTTTTCCCAGAATCCCCCCTGACAGATTTGAGGGATGTTCTTTCTTTATGAAATAAACCCAGGGAGGTAGAGCTTCGAACCAGGCCTCTCCCTGCTCAGTGAAGTGTTTCTTAAGCATTTCAAGGGGATATCTGCTTTTAGAACCTCCTCCTGCTTTCAGACTATCTCCTTTAGATCCCTTAGTTATATTCTATTTTTCTTTCTTTTTTTTTCTTCTTAAAATTGTAAAATCCTACTGAACAAAGTTGTTCTCTGATAACTTTTTCCTCTTCACAAAGTAACTCAAATGTCTCTGGTTTCTCTAGGATGTCAAGGAAACTTTAAGCAGGTATGTGATTTTTAATCCTTCAGGGTTAATAATGAATTTGAGTGGTTTATGGAAAAAATATATATATATTTTTTTAAAAAATATTTTATGTTCCTGTGAGATCTAACAGAAAGGAAATCCCTATTCTTTCTTTTAAAGAGGCCAGATGGAAATTAACTTGGAGACAGTCTGGCTATCCTTCTAATTTTTCTCTTACCAGATATGCTTGATGGCAGCCAGACATCAGGGAAAGCCACAGAACTAAAATAGATTGGGACTTCTCTGATCTCCTAGGTGTGAAAAGGGCGAGCTCCTTTGCTTCCAAGAGAAACCTGTTAACCTGGAAAAAGATCTCAGGGCCATCTCTCAGCAAAGTGCTCTGTTAATGGAAAACTTCAAGAAATTTAGAGGTACGGAAGCTACGTAAGATGTACACATTTCTGTAATTGTAGGGTAAACCTTGTTCCTGTGAAATGATCTCCTCCAAATGGGGAAAAAAGTAGAGAGGGTGGAAAGAAGGAAGAGATTAATTCTTAGGACTTGCTCTAGATTGGATGAGAATTTCTACTTCCATGAATACTGAAAGAAGTTATGGGGAAATAGCAGAAGTATTTACATTGAAATGTCCATCCCGCATTGGTCCAAAGTAGTATTATGGTAATGCTGAGGGCAGTGTTTTTCCACCTTAGCAACTTTAAGTTGTGTGGACTTCAGCTCCCAGCCAACCATGATAGTTGGGAAACTCTGGGAGTTGATGTCTACAGTTCTTAAAGTCCCAAGGTTGAAAAACATGGGTTGAGGATATTATGGGAAATTTAAATGGCAACTCCTGATGTTGACTTACCATTACCTAAGATATTTTGCAAAAAGTCCCTTTTGTGTATGGATCTGCTGTATGGACTGTGAAAATGCTGTTTTAAGCATCTCAGTACTGTTCTTAGCGTACAGAAAAGAGTTTTGACACTTCTTTTGTACTAAGAACATATCCAAGCAGAATATTTTGCTCAGCCTGAAAACCAACCACTTGAAAAAGATGATTGGAGCAGCAGTTACAAGAAAAAGAGACATTCTAAAAGAGGAGTGAGTCCAGGGCAAACATTTCTTTGAGGATGATCTGTGGGGTCCTGTTACACTTCAGGAAACAGGAGATTGTACACTTCTTACTAATGATCTTGTAGCAAGCATGTGGCAAGAAGTTGTGTAAAGAAATCTCAATTTTCAATTTTCCTTTTCTGGAGCAGAGACAGAGAAAGTTAAAGCCACCCACATGTTGCTGAACTAAACTTCCCAGCAGCATTAGCCATCATGGCCAGTGATGGGGAATGTTGGGAGTCACAGGTATCCCACTTCAGCTCTGGACCATGGTGTGTAGGATTGTGTTACTTTTAAACAAGAAGTTTAAAGGTGTGCTCAGAGCTCCTGATGCCACATTTGATTCCTAATTCCATTGCCCAAACAGTTCTGAAGAACTGCAGAAAGTTTTTGAGCAGAAATTCTCTGAATCTTTCTAATTTTTAGATTCTTTCTTTCATGGGTTCTAGGCCTCTGTGGGGATATTTTTTTTTAATTCTTCCCACCGAGAATGATGGATGGATAGATAAAACAGATATCAAAAGCAAATTCTCCAGTGTGCTTTTGATAGAAGGACCAAATATTCACCCTTCTCTCTTGTCTAGAATCACTGATGGACAAATTTCAGAAAAGCAAGACCCAAAGGCTTAATGCTGACCTCCTGAGTCAGACTGATCAGCCCCAGACCTTCTGGCCAGGATTGCATAACGATGCCCCGAGAGCAGACAAGAAAGGTGATGCTGCCTTTGCTTCGTTTGTTTTTTCACTCTTGCGTACCTTTGGAGCTTGCAGCCTGGGTAGGATTAAAAGTTTGCGGTCTCTTAAGTCTTGGAAAAACTTTATGTTGTAGAGGTGCTCCTTGGGATGCTGCTTTTCTGTAACATAGCCCGCCTGCAGCAAGGGTCTACCGGTGAAGATGCAGTGGCATGAAGCCAACTGATTTGGATGGGCTTCTTGCAAAGAGACACTGATGCAGGGCAGGCATGTTTTGAACATTAACTAAAACAGTGTTTCTCAACCTTGACAATTTTAAGGCATGTGCACTTCAACTCCCAGAATTCCACAGCCATGCTAGCTGTGGAATTCTGGGAGTTGAAGTCCACATGCCTTAAAATTGTCAAGGTTGAGAAACACTGAACTAAAAGATGCTGTTTCTTAGACTGCCTTGCAGAGCTAAATACATTTCTTTGCGTAACCAGTAAATTTAGCACACACTTTGCTTGGCCCTAAGGCAGGCTTCATTGGGAACTGCCAGATCAGGAACTTGACGTAGAGAGTCTCTGATAGCTTGAGGCCACACTTAATGTTCCTTTGGGAGGAGCTGGAAATGAACTGGCTTGTATCACACTCTGAGTCAGCTTTTCTTTTAAGACGGTTAAGAAACAGAGGTTAATGAAGTTAATGATTCTTTTGTGTTAAGTTTATTTCTTTATAATACTTAACACTATGAAGCTGCAGGAGTGGTTTGCATGTACCATGTTTCCCCCCAAATAAGACCTGGGCTTATATATATATATATTTGCCTCCAAAGGAAGCACTAAGTCTTATTTTCAGGATATGTCTTACCAGCTTATCTCAGGACTGCTGCAGCCAGGCCTACCACACCCTCACACCTGTCGCTCTGCTGCCTGATTTCGTCTGCGGCCGCTCACGGCCACCAGCAACCAAACGAAGTGGCCAGTGGCCACGCAGGCTCCTGCTGGATGGAGCTGTTGCTGCTGGTGCTGCCGTCGTGAGGCAAGGCAGGTGTCAGGGTGTGGGAGGCCTGGCTGAGGGGGCCCTGAGGTAAGCGAGTGCAGGGCGCATGAGGCAGCTCCATCTCCCACCTCTGCCCTAGCTTGATTTTTATCTGTGCGCCTTGTCCCACCTTGTATTAACTAGGGCTTATTTGGGGGGTAGGGCTTATATTAGGCACACAAATAAAAAAATCAAGCTAGGGCTTATTTTCAGGATAGGCCTTATTTTCGGGGAAACATGGTATTTCCTACTTTAAAGGATAAGAAATTTAAAAGGTGAGCCTATTTAGTCAAGGGCTTAAGGCACTGGGCGAGAAACAGGGAGACTGCGCATTCTAGTCCTGCCTTAGGCACTAAGCCAGGGATAGGCAACCTTGGCTCTTTTATGACTCGTGGACTTCAACTCCCATAGCTGGCTCAGGAATTCTGGGAGTTGAAGTCCACGAGTCATAATAGAGCCAAGGTTGCCTACCCCTGCACTAGACCAACTGGATAATCTTGGGTCACTCACTCTCTTAGCCCAACTCATCTCACACCGTTGTGGTGGGGAAAATAGGAGGAGAAAGGTGTGTTTGCCGCCTTGAATTACAGGTAGCCTTCCACTTACGACTGGTTACTTAGTGACCATTTGAAGTTATGACAGACCCTGAAAAGGGGAGTTACAACCCCGATTTGAAGTTCTGACATTGTCCCTACAGATCATATCCCCACATTTTGCCACTCAGTAACTGGCTCATTTTTAGGGCCCTTTGCAGTGTCCCGCAGCACATTATTATGATTTACGACATTTTTTTGCTGGAAATCATTATTTATTTCTAGTTTCCAGCAAAAACATCCCCTAGCACAAAGGGGGTCGTTTAATGACTGTGGCATCTGCTTAACCACTGCTATATTTAATGACGATTGCTTGTTGTAAAATTGGGTGCGGTCACGCGGTGACCCACTTTACAAATGCCATGCCTTACAGCCAAAATTGCAGGCTCAATTAGGGTTGTAAATCGAGGACTATCTCTGTTTAATAATAAAGGTGGGATACAAAAAAAAAACCTTTAAAAATGGCATGGCTTATTTTTTTTCTACTTACGTAAGAGTGGCAAGTGTCTCACCTTACTTAAGAAATGATTAAGAGAAAAAATTGGGAGATGCAGATGCTAACAGGCAATTTCCAAAATAATGATTGCATGTTGAGGTGGTGCAGCTGATGCTGGGGCTAAGCTGTTGGGCAAATGAGCATTCACTGTTGCCTGTGAGCATTTGTATCGCTGTCCCAGCAGGAACAGCAGTTTGCTTTAGCGCAGCGGTTCTCAACCTATGGGTCGTGACCCCATTTGGGGTCGATCGACCATTTTTCGGGGGTCGCCAAAGGCGGCGATCCGCTATTTTCTCCCCTCCGGGGGAGGGCGCCGCGCATGCGCGCCACGCATGGGGGCGGCACCGCACCTCGGGGGAGGGCGCCACACATGCACGCCGCGCATGGGGCCCCGTCCCCATGCGCGCCGTGCCACGCATGCGCATAACGTTTGTGTGACGGGGGTCGCCGTCACACAAACGTTGAGAACCGCTGCTTTAGCGAGATAATTGAGAAGGCAGGTTGGAGTGGAGAAGTCAGCAGGACCATCACCCTTTTTCTGTTTCTCTCAGTCTCCGCCAGTCTCAGTATGACACTGGATCCACGTACAGCCAATCCCCACCTCTTCCTCTCCTTGGATCAGAAGACCGTCACCGACCTGGATCACGCACAGCCCCTGCTGGACAATCCTGAGAGATTTGATGCCGAGCTCTTTGTGCTGGGCTGCGAGGCCTTCTGCTCTGGGAAACACTCCTGGGTGGTGAACGTCGAGCAGGGGCAGAACTGGGCCATTGGCATTGCCCAGGAGTCTGTGAGGAGGAAGGGGAGCCTCAGCCTCAGCCCACAGCAAGGCATTTGGGCCGTACAGCAGTGCTGGGGCCAGTTGCAAGCCCTGACCTCTTGCTGGACTACCCTGTTTCTGCTCAGGAAGCCCAGGAGGATCAGAGTAGATCTGGATTATGAGGGAGGGTGGGTGGCCTTTTTCGATGCCGAGCTGGATGCTCCCATTTTTACTTTTCCACCTACCTCCTTCAAGCAAGAGAGGATTCACCCTTGGTTCTGGGTGGCTTCTGGATCTCAGCTGACCTTATGCCCCTGAGATTATTCCAGGCGCTTTGGATTTCAGCCATTTGAGAAGTCTTGTATAATATGGGACGTAAAGCGGCAACGTGACAATTGCTTGGAACTATTTTGGTTAATCGTGTCAGCAGAGAAATGACTACTTTCTGTTTTGAATTCGTAGTGAAGTACTAAACGTTACTGAAAGCACCAGTCAGGGATATACCATGTTTTAATGGAAGGAGTTGCAATTGTACAAACTGGCTTTTGACTAGCAGAAAGCTCTGATGGAAGAAAAAAATAAAAGCTATTTGGAAATGCTTACATACGTTAATTGGACACGCTCATCTCCCAGGAGGATTGTTCTCCCATACCATTCTGTAGCAAGAGTGCAAAATAAAATAAATGTGCTGCCTAATCAAAACATAAAATATGTTTCTAGTCCTCTTGGCTACGTTTAGGAAAAATTGCGAGATGGCAGTTTTCATTAAGAATTTAGAATCAAATGAACGGCTACCTGTCTTTTTGGGAAATCTGAAGTCAAAGCCTTCAACAGAGAAATTTCTGGGACATTGCAGATAATGTATATTCCCATCTCCCTCTCCTCACACGCTGGGGACAGAAGAGCTTTGAGTCTTGAAACTCCCTCACCCTAATCCTCCACTCATTTTCTTCTGCTGTAGAGATTTCCTATGTCTATTCTAGTGACAAGATTTCTGTGTGAAGTAAGTTGCATCTCAACTAATAGCAGAATTTACTTTCTTTTCCCACCTATTCTTAGGATGTTACCTCTACGCTGAATTGGAAATAATATGTAAATTTTAAAAATGAATCAGGCAAGCAAATACAATTATATATACATTTCTGTAAGGCTGTTCCACTGCACACTGCTTATGTTGTACTGGCATACAATTGATTGGATTTTTCTGGTTGCAAGGTTTAACATTTTTTATAATTAATCTTGCACACAGACACACTTACTTTAAAACAAAAATCCGCACCACTACTGCGAATAACACCAGATTGCTTCAAAGCAGCCACTTGTGCTTCATTTTGCACTACTGATTCACTATTATTTGAATAACCATTTTTGTATTGCTTTGATCTAAAAACATGGAAATGGAAAACGGAGAAGGAAGAAATATTGTGTATTGCACAGCTTATATTTTGGAACATCTCTCTCTAAAGAGGTATTAGACCAATAAAAATTCAGAGGCATTGTCACTGGCTTCATACATCAATGAGTAAGAAAGGCTGACCTACCTTAAGTGCAAAATACAATGCAATACCAAAGCTTTGGATTTTGCAACAAATAATTTGATCCACAAAGTAGAATCATAAACATATTTATTCAGAACAGCATTTTCCTTATATGTGTGGTTGTAATCTTATTGCATTGTAAAGGCTCTCCAGTCTGAGTATTGTCAAGAAAAACACCATTTAACCAGTGGGCCTAGACATCTCTGGCAGTTTAAAGACTAACATATTTATTGCAGCATATACTCTGTGTTTCAGAGATCTGCTTTGTGAAAAACATGAAGCAGACATAGAAGTGGTCTATACAGTGTATATAGGGAAACGTTTGCTGGCAAAAGGAAGTCAGGATTATGGAACAAAACAGAGGTCTCAGTTGTCAAAGAGCAAAAATAATTATGGAATCCTAATAAATGAAAGAGATTGAAGTCAGCCAGGACTTAAGAGTGAATAGCAAGAACCTTTGAGTGAAAAAGGATCCTGCAATAAGACTGCAATTTTAAACTTATTTGGTCTATATTTCCACAAAGGTGGGCAGGCTTACAAGTTTCAAGAAACAAATGGATAACTTCAACCATGGAGGTCTTTGGGATACATACTTTTCATACGTGAAAATTCAGATGCCACCATTTTTAAGTGCAGCTCTTCCTAAGCCATCCAGAGTCTAGTGCAGCCATCAGGATGATGGGAATTATTAAGGGATCAAATTCTGTAAGTTATTATTAAGTCAGGGGGAATGTGGTTAATGGAATGGTTATTAAAAGCCAGCTGGAGTTGTGTTTCTTTTGAAAGTAGATAGCTGATATTACATTCACACGTGATCTATAGAAAATAGGTAGATGTCAGTTTTAAGTTATTTCTCTGTACCTTTGGTAGCAAAAAAAACCACAAAGCTTTTTCATCACTTCAATGAAAGTGTGTTGTCTTTAAACTGTAGCTTCACCAGTAGATCTTACCACTGAAGTTCTGCATATCTAAAAACACTGAAAAAATTCAATTTGGGAAAAAATGCCAGAAACACTATTCTGTCTCAGTTGTCTTAAACAATATCAGCATTCTCATAAGAAGACAAATGCTGCTGGCCATATATGATAGCAGCTCAAGAATATAATCTGACTGAACAGCAAAAATATCACAAGTTTATAAATCCTCATTTTTGCAAGGATAAGCTGAAAGCATGCTTCATAGGACAATGGAAGTCAGAGAAGTGCTAAACAATATTTCTCAATAGCCAGAGAATAGTATCCTGGTCTTGCAGCTCTTATTTTTGCTCTTTTCTACAGAAATGGCTCCAGTTACATCAATTAGCATATACTTTAGCTTCCATAAGATATCCTGGCCATGTAACCTATTATCCTTTAATGGATCATTTGAAATTTGTTGGAGCAGAATTTTCTTTAGTTTTTCATGTGTAAAAACCCACAACAGTCTTACAAGTTTATTATCCGCGAGTAATAAATGAAATCCCACTGGATGGGATGAGATTTTGCTCTCCTGTGAGGAGCACAAGGTTGCAGTCATCATAATGTAGACCAGGGGTCTCCAAACATGGCAACTTTAAGACTTAGACTTGTGGACTTCAGTTCCCAGAATTCCCCATTGCTGGTGAGGGAATTCTGGGAGTTGAAGTCCACAAGTCTTAAAAGACCCCTGATGCAGACTGCAAAGAAATGTTGCGAAAGAGCTATTCAGGAAGACTCAATTTCTCGTCCCCTTGGGACAGGGACATCCATGCTAGGATTCTTTGCAGCACTTTTCACGTGGACTCTCCGATGGCTAACCAAGTGGGAGCTTTGGTTAAATCGTTTCCCACACTCTGGGCATTCGTAGGGCTTCTCCCCTGTGTGGATCCTCTGGTGTTTGTTCAAGTCTGAATTCCGGACAAAACTCCTCCCGCACTCCAGACAGTTGAACGGCCGGTCCCCAGTGTGCATTCTCTGGTGTGCCAAGAGGGCTGAGCTGTAGCTGAAAGTCTTCCCACACAGGAGGCATTTGTAGCGCCTCTCTTCCTGGTGGGACTTGCGATGGACCAGGAGCTGATGAAGCATGCGGAAAGTTGCTGGACAGTCCGAGCAAGCGTGCAGCTTCTCGGTGTGTGTCTTCTGGTGGGAGATGAGATGCGACTTGTGACCAAACCGTCGATCGCACTCAGGGCAGATGTATGGTTTTTCCCCTGTGTGGGTCCGCTGGTGGGCGGAGAGATTAGAGCTGGTGCTGAAGCACTTCCCACAGTCCTGGCACTCGTAAGGCTTTTCCCCCGTGTGGGTCCGCTCGTGGGCCCGCAGCTGGGAGCTCTGCCGGAACCCCCTTCCACAAAGGGCGCATTTGTACGGCTTCTCCCCGGTGTGGATCCGCCAGTGCTTGATGAGCACCGAGCCTTCACTGAAACACCTCCCACAGTCTGAGCAAACATAGGACTTCTCTCCTGTGTGGGTCCGGCGGTGCACAATCAGCGCTGAGCTGGTGTTGAAGCTCTTCCCGCAGTCAGTGCATTTATATGGTTTCTCCCCAGTATGCAGCCTTCGATGTGTTAACAGGCTGGAACTGTGGCGGAAGCTTTTCTCGCACACATCGCACTTAAATGGCCGGTCGTTGGGGTAGATCTTCCTAGGACTGTTCTCGTAATCAAAACAAATCTCCTCCGTAAAAGGATTCTGATGCATGTCCAAATCCCTCTTCAGAGTTTTCAGTGGTTCAGACTCCAGGAAATAGTCACTTTCCTCAGATAATTTTTTTGTTGGCTGTTCCACACCAACCAGCAGGGCAACCCTGGGCTGGAGAGATCCTTCATTGCCTTCTCTCTTGATCCAATCTTCACCTGCTAGAAGGAAGAGAAGGTGCCCATCAGTCATTTATTCTCCACTGTGATGCCAAAAGGAATCTGGGATTTTGACCACAGAGGAACAAATAGGGAGCAAGTGTAAAAAAAAAGGGGGGGGGACTTAAATCTCTCCCTGCACTCAAGGCTTTGTATGGCTTATTCTGGTTGAGATAGTCTGACATTTGTTAAAATCTTAAATGCCAAAAGAAATATCACTGCACTGAAGGCAGTTGCAAAGTCTGGCTCCAGCATATATATTCTATTCCTTTTTTGATTCCTTTAGTACTAAATTGCAAGGTTTAGACAACTTAAACTGCTGGCTCTGTGGGTTCAAAGGGAAAATTAAAGCCATTTACTGTACGGGTATTAAATCCCACTCTGGAAGTAGGCAGTGGTTCATATGAACTCTTAGACAGGACGGAAGAGAAAGAGCTGGCCGTGCAGTGTATCACACAGACTAAAAGACATATAGCTAAAAAATGTGTGTGTATATATTGTTCTTTTTAGCATTTGTCTTACTTGATTTCAGGATCTGCTTGCCTAGTTCACATGGCAACGCCATCAATGCATGATGAAACAAGGGTTTATTCTTTAGCCAGTGTGTTTCAGAGCCTGATGCTGTTTAAACCTGAGAGTGACATAGAAACCAAATGGCTTCTATGCTTGAGGGAGGTTTAGAACCTGGATTTCCCTATTCTTAGCGGGCGTGGTGGCCTAGTGGTTAAGACATTGGGCTTGTCAACTGGAACTTTGAGACCTGAACACCGTGTGACAGGATGAGTTCCCATTACTTGCCCCAGCTCCTGCCCACCTAGCAGTTCAAAAGCATGCAAATGCGAGTAAATAAATAGGTACCACTTCAGTGGGGAGTTATAAGCATTCCATGCTCCTTGGCATACAGTCTGCCAGCCACATAACTACAAAAGCGTGTTTGGACAATGCAGCCTCCCTTGAAACAAAAACAGATGAGTACGCCCTCTTTCCTTTTTTTCTGTATTCTTATTCTAGCATCTTTACCACATCGTGTGTATGTCTATATGATTGGCTCTGCCCAGGGCTTTTTTTTTCTCATAGAGTGCCCAGAACGGAGTTCCGGCACCTTTTTTGGATGGAACCTTGTAGGGTAGGCAAGGCGGGTTGTATAACGTGTGTGAGTTCTGGCACCTTTTTTTTTTTTTACAAAAAAAGCACTGGCTCTGCCTATGCATGTATTATTGATTTATTTAGTTATTACTAAGCCTACTTGTTCTTGTTGTGTTAGATAACAGAAAGTACCTTATACCTTGCTAGGCCTGCCCAATGTGTTAAACTAAAACAATCAAATACAGTGCAGTGCAGGAATTTAGTGCAATTATGATTCAGTTATCTGTGAGAAACTACTGTATTGGTTTAGAATAAATATTTAGAAGAAATAGTTGATTGGGTTCACATATCACATGATGTGTTTGTTTTCAGCTTAGCATGTTGTATGAACCTCTGTGGTTCTATACTATAGTTTACAGTGAGGGTACCCAGCCCACTGTTCTATACACCAATAATTGTTCATGTTGCCAAAATTCAATGGCAAAATTGCTGATTCTCAAGAGGGATGAATTTTGGCAGAAAAAGTCCAAAATAACCAGGGCTTTTTTTCCTCATAGAACGCCCAGAACGGAGTTCCGGCACCTTTTTTGGATGGAACCTTATAGGGTAGGCAAGGCGGGTTGTATGACGTGTGTGAGTTCTGGCACCTTTTTTTTTTAAGAAAAAAAGCACTGAAAATAACATTGGAAAATCTGATGAAAAACACACTTGTTTCTACACTTTAAATCCCCAAACAACTTTGGAAATGGTCTCTGATGTTGAAATTTAATGAAAAAATGGCATATTGCAACAAGAACTTCATTTCTGGATCGAAAACATTGCAGTATTGATGAAAATGGATTAACCAGATTTTTGGGAGGCAAATCATTCTCATCTCCAAAATTAATCCCCAATCAGACATATATATGTATAAAAAGGAATTGATTTCCCAAACTGCTTCCTATGGGGATTTCACTGAATCACTGGTCATCTTTGGCAGCTCACTGTTGGAACTATATGGTGGTTTGACATTTAGGAAATATCTTAAACAGTTCTTTCAACAGGCTTAGGATCCCAGACAAGTAGGGAGCTCCAAGGCAGCTATACTGTGTGCAGGCTGTAGGTCCATAATTCTACGGTCTTATTTATATCTTTTAAATGCTTTATATTTTTTAATTGCTATATTACTTATTTGATCGTTTTATTGTACGACACCCAGAGCCAGGTATGTGAGATGGGTGGCTATATAAATTTAATAAATAAAAGATGATTTCATCCAAATTAAAAACAAAAAGATCAAAATTCATGGGAAAGGTTCTTGTATCTTGCGAAGGGAAAGAAACCAACCCCGATTCTATTTTTCCTGAAATGGAAAAGTGAGCAAACATGTCACAAAAGAAAAGGCTCTCCCGGGTAAATCTCACATACTCTTTCCGCAGGTTTTGGATCTTTTCTGCATTCGTCCACACAGCCTAGAAGCCACCCCAATCAATAAGGCAACGGCCAGCGCAATGCTCCATAATCATCTCTTTCTGGGCACCCCATTCCTCGGGAGGCACCCACGAAGTTGTCCAGGCCCCTCCCTTCCTCTAGCCCCATCGCAGGAACTTACCGGGCTCCATGCCCAACTAGGCGCGCCGCTTTAGCGGACTTTCAGTCCCGAGGCGGCTCCAAGCCGCAGCGTCGGAGGGCTGATGCCCATCTCAGAGTCACTTTCCGTCCAAATTCTTGCGGCCTTTTGTGTTGCCCCACTAAGCATGGTGGGTAATGTAGTCTGAAGAGCGAAGAAGCGGGATGCCTGGAAAGGCACTCTGGGTAGTGTAGTTCTGCGTTCGCAGCTTACTAAGCGAGCGTGCACAATACAGTCTTGCGCTTTGCAGAGATGGGGTATCCTGTTAGGGATCCTATTGGGGGTAGATGGTGGTGATAAAGCGAGGGACTTGCGGATAAAGGCCCGGACTCCCCCTTTCAGCAAGCCGGTCCCCCCAAACGCTACAAGACTGGCTCATCAGGTGTTCAAAAAAAAAAAAAAGCCGTCTTTGGAGAGCCTTTCTTGCGGTCATTTAGAAAATTCTTTTTCTAAACTTTTCAGCGTCAGCAAACATGAGTTTGCCTTTTTTTTTTTTAACGACGAATGCCAATGACTTTTTTAAAAATGAGGAAAGAATATTGAAATAAAAGCATATTTAATAATGTTCAATTTTTTTCTTTTTTTCTTTTCAATGTACTTTATGTGTATTCATAGTGTCTCAAAAATGAAATCCTATAAACAGTATATAACAGTATATAAAAGTATATGAAATTCATCACATTTCTGTATTGCCTTCTCACGTAAGTGACTTAGACCAACTTACAATTAAAAACATGTCAAAATAGAAAAGCATAAATAAGAACAAAGTTAAAAACAGAATTAAAAGATAGGTTACAATACATGTTCAAATTATTTGGCATTTTCTTCTAAACACTGCCTTACTGGTTGGATGCATGACCTTTAAATATTACTAAATACAGAACAGTAACATTTTCTCTGAAAAAATTAATAAAAGATATTGTGATTAGCCTATCATATGTATCTTTCTCTATATCCCCTTCTCTCCCCTCCACACACACAAACACACACACACACACACACACAGTGTCCTGTCCGGTTGTTTTTTACTCCTAGCAACCACATACACAGATTTTCTCCATAACAATTTAAACCTAACCTGGTCTTTCAAGTCTCCCAAAGGTGCACTCATTATCATGTTTATCCACCTTGTTGCTGATCATCTTTTTCTCTTTCCTTCCACCTTTTCCAGCATCAGAACCTTCTCCAAAAAGTTGGGTCTTGGCATAATATGACCAAAGTGTGCATGTGCAGGTATATATCAGTGTGGTGTGCTTATACTTGTTGGAAGTAAAATCTGGTCCGGTTCCAAGCTGCGAGAAAGACGCAGGAGGAGGCAAACTGCAGTTGGAAAGGAAGTCTCCATTTATTTAGGAATCAGAAGCAATAGGTTCTGGGACAGCTGACAAAGCAGTCTGATGAGTGGATAGGTTTTTATAAGGTGACCAACCATCCTCCTTTAGGGAGGACAGTCCTCCTTTTGTAAGTTCTGTCCTCCCTCAAAAAGTGTCCTCCTTCATGTCCTCCTTTTCGATATTTGAAGACTAATCTGCAGGGCTTTTTTTTCCCCTCATAGAACGCTCAGAACAGCGTTCTGGCACCTCTTTTTGATGGTTTTTTTTTTTCAACTTTTGCGTGAGCTGTGCTACTCCCACTATTGGCTTTCAAAAGCCAATAGGAATTGTTGCTGAGTGCGCCAAAACACCCGGCTGGCAAACTTTGCACATGCAAGTTGTCTGTATCATTGTTGCAATGAATAAAATGTTTCTTTTATTTACAATATTTTTTTTCTTCAATTTATTTGTGTCCTCCTTTTCATTGTAAAAAAGTTGGTCACCTTAGTTTTTATGTGGTTCTAGGGCTTTATGATTTAGATGCCCAGGTTTGTTGTGAAATGTACTTTAATCTGTACTTGAATGTGCCCTTTTAGCATTCTAATTATTATTGCCTGATTCCCATTGTGCCTGGGAGGTCGTGCCCTGTCCTTGGAACTGGGTGGGGAATGTAGATTTTAGGAGTCTTTGTCTCTTTGCTTTTTTAAATCCAGCATTTTGTGGTGACTGTAGCTGAAGGCGTTTTGTTTATGAATGGAATAGTTTGTGAAACTAAATATCCATTCACGGGGGCTGACCACTTGAGTGATTTTACTTCAGGGAAGTCTTTTCTCTTCTGGAGGTGGGGAGAGGCATTTCTTTGCTAATATGGGGGCTTTCTTATATTATAAATGGGATGGGGATTCTCCCTACATACTGTATATATAAATTGGTTGCAATGGGCTGTATGAAGTTGCATATAGATGCATGGTTTTGCAGCTTCTGAAGGGAATCTTGTGAAAGAAAAAGTTTCAGCATTGAGCTCTAGTATTATGAGGCCTAAACATTCACTTTCAAAAATAGGACAAAGCATAAAAGAAATAAGGCATGATTTTAAATACCCTTTCCTTTTATCTTCTGTGAATGTTAATGCTAAATGTCTTCTAGTAATTATTTTTGCCATCTTTTGAACGTGACATCCAAGGAAAAAATCTACAAACATACCTCAATAAAATGATTTATTTGGTTAGCAAAATGGAATAGATCCAAAACCCGAAGGATCCAGCCTTAAGGAAGATTACTCTAGAGCAGTGGTTCTCAACCTGTTTAATGCAGCGACCCCCAACTGGTCGTAAGTTGAGGACTACTCAACTGGTGCAGAACCGTTTGCAGAATGGGACTTTTGGCGGGCTCAGCAGGGCAGAGACAGCCTGGACAATTCCTATTGGCTTTTGAAAGCCAATAGAATTAGACTCTATACCAGAGAGTCTATTCTATTGGCTTTCAAAAGCCAATAGAATAAAAGGGAGTAGCACAGCTAAGGAAAAGGGGGGGGGGGGGAAATGGCGGACTGCGTTGTTTGGCGACCCCGTGAAATGGTCGTTCGACCCCAAATGGGGTCCCGACCCACAGGTTGAGAACCACTGAGCTAGAGATGTCTCCCTCAACTTGACCTTGGGGCCGTTTATAATAAGCTTTGTGTGTGTCTGCGGCTGAAAAGCAGAAAATGATGTTGCATGATCTGCTCTTGTCTCATATGCACATGTTTCAAGGCATCTGGGGGTTATGTTTCAGAGCTGAGGCTTACAAAAGAATTTAAAAACTGCTGACAAACAGTGAAGCAAGATTAAGTACCTATGCAGAGTACAATGAAGTGTGCTCAGGGCAGAACGGAAAAGGGAAGAAAAACAAAATATGGTAAAGAAAACACTCCTATAATAATTTCCTCGTTTCCTTTATTTCCACCCTTATTGTTTGAGCTGCAAATGATGGAACTAATTAGTACTTTGGAAAAATGAAGTATTAATTTATGGTATTTTGCTCTTAAAGATTAAAATGAAGAGCAAAAAAACAACACTTCGCCCAACGTGGGGCTCGAACCCACGACCCTGAGATTAAGAGTCTCATGCTCTACCGACTGAGCTAGCCGGGCTCCCTGAAAATAGCGTTTCCAAAATTTTATTTAACATAAAAGGAATTAACTCTATATTTTGTATTCTGTTATCGTACTGCACTGTACTATACTGTATTACTGTTCTGCTACTATACTACTACTGCCTCTGTAGATGATGTGAATCTTGACCAAAATTGCTTTCTTTGGAAAATTGCTCCGAAGTTTAAGATGCAGCGTACTCTAAAATCAGCAAAAGACTATTGGAGCACTTTGCTGTGAATTGCCATTAATAATTATGGAAAAGAAGAGTTTGCACTAAAGTATAGACATCTAAAGAATTGTTTTTTAAGATTATGGAACAGTGAAGTAAAAAGCAAAAGAACGAAGCTGTTTCTGCCCGGTTTCGAACCGGGGACCTTTCGCGTGTGAGGCGAACGTGATAACCACTACACTACAGAAACCCGCTGCTTCCTGTTTTTCTCCTATAACCTACAACACTTTAATGCTGGAACTAAGACGTTTGCAAAGTGTTTTGTGGTTTCTGTAAATTATATTCGGCTTCCAGAACGAATCGATAGACATTTTTAAAAGTATCCTGCAAACCAATTCTGGGAAGCAGCCAGCCGAGATGGAATACGGAAGCTATAATCTTCTTAAGTCTGCAATAAAATCCGCAGGTATCCACAAGTACTATATCAAAAATAAGGGTTCTTAGCTACCCGTAGCAAAGCTGCCTGCCCCTTCACCTCATCCAGAGAGCTCCGAGATTTGGAATCAGTATATCTAGTTTCCAGGCAGCCACAAAGTCGAGAAACAGCAGTCTGTTTTACTCCATCATATCTAAACAACCTATTGCTTTTCTCTGGCAGCATGCCCATTTCTGTAGGATCAAAGTGTTCAGTTCCATTTTATTTTTTTATTCTATTTACAAGCTTTATTTGGCACTGATGTATTTCTAATACAATAAATACAGTAGAACAATTAATATTGTAATATTCAAGTCTAAAATACATGTGAAAAAACTAAGTTAAAATAGGCAGCATTAGTTATTTATAAAAAGCCTTTTCACCAACTGACTGCATGCATTTACTGGGATTTATAACCCCTGGGCTTAAGATACATATGGGAGGGGGGAATACTTAATTAATTAATAAATAATAAAGCTAAAATGCCTTTTTTTCCTCTTGAATGCCTAAAATATGTTAAACTTCCAAACCACATACAAATAGTCCTTGATTTACAGCAATTCATTTAATGATCGTTCAAAGTTACAACAGAACTGAAAAAAGTGACTTATGACTGTTTTTCCCACTTAACGACTGTTGCAGCATCACCATAGTCATATGATCAAAATTCAGATGCTTGACAACTCATTCATATTAATGATGGTTGCAATATCCCAGGGTCATGTAATCCCCTTTTGCAACCTTCTGACAAACTCAGTGGGGAAACCAGATTCATTTAACAACCACGTTACTAAAATTAACAACTGCAGTGATTCACTTAACAATGGTGGTAAGTAAGGTTGTAAAACGCAGCAAAACTCGCTTAACAAATGTCTCACTTAGCAACAGAAGTTTTGGGCTCATTTGTAGTCATAAGTTGAGGACTAGCTAGATAACATGGTTTTGCCATCTGTATTTACTTATTTGTTTATTTAGAAGGGCTTATATGGCAGTTAAGCCTAGAACACTACAACTCCTTTTGTAATATAAGCTTGCAGTAAAACAGACATATCATGATTGTCACAAATCAGTTCCCACACTTCCATAGTATATTCTTAATACCCCTTGCAACAATATCCAGAGATATTCATACCATGTCATTTGTATCTGGAGTGTTAGTTTTGTTCCTTCAAGTTTGTTGTACACATTACTATAATATAATATGCTTTATTATTTCCATTTTTATTTATAGTAATGGCCGGATCTGCCTCCATATGAACACCTATTTATGTGGTCAGTAAGAGTCAACATTAACTTCATAGCACATAATCAACCCATCTGCCTCCATATATGTGCTTTGTTCAATAAATGGTGAAGGGAGATGAAATTTTAAAAAGAGATTGTGCCATCTAAATTTCTCTTCTCTTTTTATGCTCACCTTCCATTTTTGCTTTGTTCTACGCTACAACTTTAAGGAAATGTAATTGCTTCTATCCGCCAAATGAGTTGTTCTAGAATAAGGGAAAACCAAGTATTTATATAAAATAATGTTTATACAAGAAGTTGTCTTTAAAAGTCGAACATAAATCGGTAACCCGTAGATTAACCTTTATTCGGAAATTTACCACTAGAAGGAGGAGGAAGAAGAAGAGGACGAGGAGGATGAATGGAGGAAAGATGTAATATGCAATAATTTTGAGCAATCGCAAGAACATTTTAGGGGTTCGAAAATAACAGCGCTCCCGTCCTTCGGGGAGTACTTCCTCTATTTCGAAATTGTAATCCTCCACAATCATAGAGACTAAAATAATAATACAGAGCGCACCCAGACTTCCGGTGCATTTGTCGGAAACCTGTAAAGCCAGATCTTCCGGCGTGTGACCATAGCGACGTTCGACATGGAAACGTCGCGGATGTCAAAATCGTTACGGACTTCTATTGGGTTTGTTTAAAGCGCGCGCCCTTGGCCCTCCGACCAGCTGTGGACCCCGGAAACTCAACTGCCGGCGGACAGGTCTCGCACACGAAACTCAGCCCAGCGCGTTTGTAGGGACCCCGGCGAGGCGTTGCCGTACCATAGAGAGGAGCCACCGGCGGTCTAGAACGCCTCTCGGGCTTTCCCTTTCGGTTCCGGTGTGAGGGTGCAAGGGGAGGTGATAGTTTCGTAGAGTTGGGTCGGGGGACTGTCAGCCTGGCCCCGGCAGTTGCCACCCTTGAGGGCGAGCGAGGAGGCGGGCGCGAGCTCTTTGGGAGCAGGGAGGGGACTCGCGGGACCGGCAGATCCCGGGGTTTGGGCGGGCGGGGAGGAGCTGCGGGAGCAGAAGAGAAGCGAGCGGCTGCCGTCTTCTCCCGGGAATCTTTCGGGAGGGAACTTTTCGGCGGCGAGCAAGCAGGAAAGGGAAGCCCTGGGAGGGCCGAGGAAGACATTTGGCCTGTCGGCGGCGTGTCTAGTCGGCTGGGGTGTGGAAAAATTGGGAGTCTCATGGCAGCAGCAGTAGCTGCGGGGAGCTCCGGAGGTCCGCTGAACCCTGTTGCGACCCTGCACGAGGAAGCCGTCTGTGCCATCTGCCTGGATTACTTCACAGACCCGGTGTCCATTGGATGTGGCCACAACTTTTGCCGTGTGTGCATCACTCAGCTTTGGGGTTCGGGTGAAGAAGAAGGTGATGACCTGGGAGCCTCTGGCTCAGAGGGGGATGCTGATGACGGGGGGAT
The DNA here is from genome assembly GCF_016545835.1 of Crotalus tigris. NCBI lineage: Eukaryota > Metazoa > Chordata > Lepidosauria > Squamata > Viperidae > Crotalus > Crotalus tigris. Next base: position 1,020,291 of record NW_024097425.1, read on the forward strand.
AGATGACCTGGGGCCTGAAGAAGATGGGGATTACGACAACGACCTGGAGGACAACGATTACTTAGGAGATGGAGATATGGGTGATGAGGATGAAGACGACGTGTCCAGGGATGAGTACGATGATGAAGAAGATGACGATGTCTGGGATGATGATGACAGAGAGTACTGGGACCAGGAAATATGGGATGCTTCTATGGGGAGTGATTTATTTTTTGATAATTATGATGAGGATGAGGAAGTAATGGATGAAGAGCCAGAAGAAATGGCAGAATATACTGTGCCGGCAACACCACCTACTCCACAACGGCAGTCTTTTACTTGTCCTCAGTGCCGCAAAACTTTTCCTCATCGCAATTTCCGGCCCAATCTTCAGCTGGCCAATATGGTGCAGATCATCCGTCAGATGCATCCACAACCACTGAAGCCTATGATAACGTCCAATGACGTAGTGGACATGGCGGCAGCAGGAAATTCATCAGGGGTGCCATCTACTTTAGCTGCAAGTCATGCTCCAAGAGTCCTATGTGAGAAACACCAGGAGCCACTTAAGCTCTTTTGTGAGGCAGATGAAGAGCCCATCTGTGTAGTGTGCAGAGAGTCACGAGCCCATAAACACCACAGTGTTATGCCACTAGAGGAAGTTGTGCAAGAATATAAGGTATGGAATACAAGAAGACGATGTAAATGCTAGTATGTAATCTTGTTAAATTGGCGCCTTCTGTGTTATAAAAGCATTTATAGTACTATAATTTTTGCCAGGCTTTGACAAACATTAGTGGCATACTAATATAAATATAGAGTCCTTGCTTTGCCTACAGAAAATCCCCTGGATGATGTGCTTATGCAGATGTGTAAATATAAATAGATCGGTAAAAATACTCAGTAAACATTCTCGTTATTTAGCTGCTCTGTAATTTTCTGCCAAAAAACAGGTTTTTAGTCGTTTTCCCCTTTAACCATAGAAGCTACAAATTTAGGTCATTTAAGAGAGAGATGGGATTTTGTAGAAGCTGTATTGTAAAGATAAGAAATCTATTTGCATCAGAGGTATCCAAATACAGTGTGATAACTATGTTACCAGGACATGAGGATTTAATAATTATTTCTCTGAACATTGGATTTGAACTTAGTTTCTGCCGCTGTTTTTATGAATGTAGAACATAAATACAATTAAGTCGTGACATTCTTGTTATACTGGTTGTTTTTAGGCTAAACTCCAGGGTCACTTGGATCCATTGAAAAGGAAACTGGAGTCAGTTCTCCAGCAGAGGTCAAGCGAAGAGGAGAAAATAACAGATATCAAGGTAACTTCAATATTTCTTTAATTCTCTTACATTTCCAGTCAGTCTCTTGTTTGAATGATCACCTCATTCTTAATGTACATTTTTGTTAATAAAACTTGGGTGAAGAAGAAATGTCTTGGTCTTAAGAGCAGAAGGTCATCTTTGTTCCTTATCCTGAAGTCAAGGATTTAGAAAAGGAGAAATCCCAGAGTCTTAATTGATATGCATAGGAGTCAGTCTGAATTTTAGAAGCCTGGTCTTAACTACAAAGTATATAGATGGCTTTATCTGCCAGTAATGAGTATTGTGCAATTCCATTCTTCTAAATCTATCTCAGAAGATCTGCTGATATTGCCTCACAGTCTGAGTGTATATGGGTCCATCAGTATTAGGATTGATCTCGTCTTCTAATTTCTTTAGTATTACTCATGGTCTAAACAGAGGTGACGTTAAATAGTATTTCAGGTTCTGCCTAGGTCGGAAAATGCTTAGAATAGTTGAAATCAGCAGAGCTCTCTTCCTTTGCAGAAAGTTATTTTTATTTCTTGTAAACTGTATAATGTTTGGAATTGTTTTATTTATTTAAAACAGTGGTTCTCAACCTTCTAATGCCGTGACCCTTTAATACAGTTCCTCATGTTGTGGTGACCCCCAACCCCCCATCCAGCTGGCTGAGGGGGTATCAAAAACTTGACAAAAAAAAAGGAAAAAATGGGAAAGTATAGGTAGTCCTCGATTTACAACAATTCGCTTAGTGATTGTTTGAAGTTACAACAGCATTGAAAAAGCAAATTATGATCATTTTTCACACTTAATGATTGTTGCAGCATCCCCAGGGTCTGTAATTTACATTCGGATGCTTGACAACTGATTCATACTTATGACGTTCACAGTGTCCCAGGGTCACGTGATCAATGGCCAGGGGGCGTGGCCAGCTGATCACTCAGGTTGCAGAGTGCCTGTGGGGGGGAATCTGTGGGTCTCTGGAATGGGACTGGGATGAGTGCCTGCCTTCCTTCCCTCTCTTCTCTCCCTTTGTCCCTTCCTTCTTTTCTTCCTTTCCTTCACCTCCTTCTTAGTCTCTTCCTCCTTCCCTCCCTCTCCCATTGTCCCTTCCTTCTTTCCTTCCTTTCCTTCACTTCCTTCTTATCTCTACCTCCTTCCCTCCCTCTCTCCCATTGTCCCTTCCTTCCTTCCTTTCCTTCACCTCCTTCTTAGTCTCTTCCTCCTTCCCACCCTCTCCCATTGTTCCTTCCTTTCCTTCCCCTCCCTTAGTCTCTTCCTCCTTCCCTCTCTCTCTCCCATTGTCCCTCCCTTCCTTCCTCCTTCCTTCCTTCCTTCCTTCCTTTCCTTCACCTCCTGCTTAGTCTCTTCCTCCTTCCCTCCCTCTCACCCATTGTCTCTTCCTTCCTTCTTTCCTTTCCTTCCTCTCCCTCTTAGTCTCTTCCTCCTTCCCTCCCTCTCTCCCCTTGTTCCTTCCTTCCTTCCTTCCTTCCTTCCTTCCTTCCTTCCTTCCTTCCTTCCTTTCCTCTTTGTTCCTTCCCTCCCTTCCATTGTTCCTCCCTTCCTTCCCTCTCTCATTGTTTCTTACTTCCCTCCCTCTTCGTCCCTTCCTCCCCCCCCCCATGCCCAGGAAGGGACAAGGGGAGGGGGATAGGCTGCCAGTGTGGCTGGCGGCAAACCTGCCTGTGCACAGGCAGAGACAGAAGAGAGCTCGCCCAGCTCACTTGCTCAGCTTCAGCGAAAGGCATGCAGCTTGCTAAGTTAGATTTGCGCTTCTGCTAAATTAGCAAGCGCATGTTTTCTAGCAAGCAAGTTTGCTGGGCAGGAGCCAAGGAGAGCAGCTACAGCTGCAGAAGCGCGGATTAGCTGTAGAGGCTCGCCCCGATCCTGGACAAGAAGGAAGGAAGGAAAGACGGAAGGGACAAGGGGGAGAGGGAGGGAAGAAGGGACAAAGAGGGAGGCGGAAGGAAGGAAGGAAGGAAGGAAGGAAGGAAGGAAGGAAGGAAGGAAGGAAGGAAGGAAGGAAGGAAGGAAGGGACAAGGGGGAGAGGGAGGGAAGGAGGGACAAAGAGGGAGGTGAAGGAAAGGAAGGAAGGAAGGGAGAAGGGGGAGAGGGAGGGAAGGAGGGACAAAGAGGGAGGTGAAGGGAAGGAAGGAAGGAAGGAAGGAAGGGACAAGGGGGAGAGGGAGGGAAGGAGGAAGAGACCAAGAGGGAGGGAAGGAAAGGAAGTTCCAGCCAGGAGAGGCTTGCCAGCCCGGCTGCCGAGAAACAGAAGAGCGCAAAGCCAAGGAGAAGAAGGTGGTGGTTTCCTCCCAAAGGGGGCTCCTTTTCTCCACCCCTTCCCTGGGTTTGTGGGGAATTTCTCGTCACCAACGCTGGCAGGTGCTGCTTCGAGCCCGCCGTGAGCTTTCTCGCCCCCTTTGCTTCTCCCCCCCTCCCCCGCTTTCGTGAGGATTGTGGTGCCCTTGGGAAGCCGATCGTGCTTTGAAGCTTAGGAGAGGAGGAAGAGTCCCTTCCTCCTTCTCTCCCTCTTGCGTCAGCTGGCGCAAGTTCGGGGGTCGCCAACTGACTGGCGCAGGAGTTGGGCGCTGCAGCAGCCTCCCCTTCGCTAACCTGCGTGCACGAGAAGAAGTCAATCCAGTTGCTGCACAATGAGTCTCTGGGGAGGGCGGGGCCTTGCTCTGCACCTGCGCTCTTCATGCGCCTCCTGCAGGGCACATTTGGTAGAGTTTGTGCAGACTGCCGCCAAGCAGCACATTTTCCACAAACAAGTGAGGTGGAGCGGAGGGCGGGGAGGGAGAGAAGGCGGTTGACAAGCCCTGCCTAAGACCATCGGAAATATGTGTTTTCCGATGGTCTTAGGCGACCCCTGTGAAAGGCTCGTGCGACCCCCAAAAGGGTCGCGACCCACAGGTTGAGAACCGCTGATTTAAAACATACAATGTTTCTGTTGTCTCAGAGAAAGGATTGTAATAAATTCAATGAGAGCTGGCTGATTTATTCCTTGTGATTTTGCCTCAAGCATGAGCTTGGATGTGGGAAAGGGTTTTCTGTCTTTCCCTCATAGACAAGCACAGATATAGCATCTGCCAGTTGTACAGATTGCTATGATTGCTGTTGTTTATAAAACCAGGCAGATATTGTCTGGTCCTGCTGCCTGCTAAAGAAGCTGACAGAGATTTAATGTGCTCTGCCACAAAGTGGTATAGTCCCAAATCTTGGCTCCGTACCCTCTCAGCGTTGCCTTCCTGTTCCTTTCTTCATCTGCCCCAGAACAAGATGAAACTTGATATGAAAGAGTTTGAGTCCGACTTTGAGCGGCTGCATCAGTTCCTGGTTGGAGAGCAAGCCATGCTGCTTCACCAGCTGGAAGACCGCTATGAGATACTACTGGCCACCCAGAGTAGCAACATCTCTCACCTGGAGGAGCAAGGTGCTGCACTAACCCGTCTTATTGCAGAAGCCGAAGACAAGAGCAAGCAAGACGGTCTGCAGCTGCTCAAGGTAAATTCTTTCCCTACTTGCCTGGATTCCTTTTTGTGACTGGTCCCAAGCCTACCTGCCTGTTATAATGATTAAGAACAAACACAACGATATAAGCCTCAGATTGCTTGGTCTGTTAAAAATATGAGTTCACCCTGTGGAATAGGCATTGCTTTAAAACAGTGGTTCTCAACCTTTCTAATGCTGCGACCCCATAATACAGTTCCCCATGTTGTGGTGACCCCCAACCACTTATATATCACCGGGTGCCAGGGGCGTGGCCAAAGAAAAGGGGGAAAAATGGCGGACAGCCTTGTTTGGCGACCCCCGTGAAATGGTCGTTCGACCCCAAATGGGGTCCCGACCCACAGGTTGAGAACCACTGCTTTAAAAGCTATCTGGCCTGTTTAATTTAACAAGCATGATTTTAATAATCCTGGTGGCAGAATACTAGCATAGCAATCACCTAAAAGACATGCTTATGACGAAATTGAGCCTTGACAGACTCAAGAGAGTAGATTTCAAACTTAGAACCCTCAGATTGCATTACTGACATTTGGCAGCTGAATTTTGGCAGTGTGGTTTCAGGCTGCTTTTCAGCAATAGTTAAGGGTAGCAGTGAGAGTGGTTTCTTTTCCAAGGATGTCCCACTTCCCATATTGCCAGCCTAACGAAAGGCCCCCAAATATGACGTAATTAGATAGCCTCTATAGAAAGTCTGACCTCTCAGTATTTCCCATCTTTATTTCAGGAGTAAGTCTGGGCATTCTGATCAACATCTCTTACTGTATTTGAACGCTCAACGGTATAATAGGTCTATATCACGGGTGTCAAACTTGCCACGTCACGTGTCGCAACTTTTTCCGCATTGCCGGAGCTGGGGTGGACGTAGCCTCTACATGATGCAACTGGCCAGCGGGCGGGCAGTTTGTCACCCCTGGTCTATATGAATGCTAAAATGACTGGATTTTAAGGAAGGTTTTTTCAGTTGTTTAGGACAATTTAGAACAACGATTGTTTCTCAGGTTGCAGTGTGTTGAATTTAGTGGACGTGATACGTTATGTATGAAAACTGGAGTCTCAAGTGAACAATATACAGTATTCGGGGTTTGCGGATATTCAGGTATTCACTTGGAAGGGGACTTGACTAATATTCTGTTCAACTGAACAGAACTAGAGCTCGGAAACCTGTTTAGGTCATTGTATTGAATTAGATGTCCCACGCATTAGTTCGTATTATTTGGATGGTTTTACACACATATAGAAATGGGTTGTTTTACATCTATGTTTGAATTAAAACAGGTTGGTTAGAGGTGAAAGCTATTAAATGTGGGAGATAACAAAAAAAAATCAGTTCCATGCTGATTTAGATTGCAGGTAAGACTTTTCCAAAGCTGCAGTGGCTCTGATAGCAGAAGAGGCATGCTAGAGGTTCCCTCTGCTAAGGAAGGCCATCTAGCAGGGTCCAGGAGGAGAGCCTTTTCTCTTGTGGCACCCTCCCCATAGCACAGTGGTTCTCAACCTTTTTAATGCTGCGACCCCCAACCGGTCGTAAGTCGAGGACTACTCAACCGATCGTAAGTCGAGGACTACTCAACTGGTGCAGCACCGTTTGCAGAATGGGACTTTTGGCGGGCTCAGCAGGGCAGGGACAGCCTGGACAATTCCTATTGGCTTTTGAAAGCCAATAGAATTAGACTCTATTCAAGAGAGTCTATTCTATTGGCTTTCAAAAGTCAATAGAATAAAAGGGAGTAGCACAGCTAAGGAAAAGGGGGGAAAAATGGCGGACTGCGTTGTTTGGCGACCCCCGTAAAATGGTCGTTCGACCCCCAAATGGGGTCCCGACCCACAGGTTGAGAACCACTGCCGTAGCATATCATCGAGATATTTGCGGGAATCCTCTTGGCCTTTCATAAGGCCTTAAAAGAATGGGGGCTCTGGAGGTGTGACTGAGCCGATGCATTTGTTATGCTGATTTACAATTTGAATTTCTTTTTATCCTGCCTGTTGCTTCTGTGTGTTTTTCTGTTCTTTTTGTTTCTTACTCTTTCTTTTCCTATTGTTAGCTGCCAAATTTGAGATGAGCAGCCATAGAGAGAAAGAAAGAAAGACTGGCTGGTCCCCATGATTTATTGATTCATACCTATAAGTCTTATGTGAAGAAGTTTGTAAATCTTTTAAATGGTGCTCACAGTGTGGAGGCTGATTTCCTAGGGGAGGGCAGGAATGCTGATAATGCCAACAGTCTGTGAGCACTATCAGAAGCACTAAGTTGGGGGTCCATTAAGCTTAGGAAAGTGGGAAGAGAAATTCCAGATTTCAACTGCAGGAGATATTTATTTATTTAAATAATGTGTAACCCCTCTCACCAAAGACATGCTGGATGGCATACAAAGATTTAAAATTTAAAAAAACCAAATCCACAGTTTATAAAATCAGTATATAGAGTAAGGAGAGTGCTTAAGACATAGCTCTTTCCCAAGTGTTGGGATAGTGTGAGGTTAAAGTGGAAGATAACATGTATGTTGCAACAGGGAAATATGGCAGTATCAAGTTCTTCTGTGTTTTGATGATCGGTTTTATTCTTTTTTGTTTCTGTTTCTGTACATGTTGCTTTATGTTTGATTGTAAGCCATCCAGAATTTGATTTAGGATAAGCAGCTATACAAATAGTTTAAATAAACAAAACCTATATTGTAGAATACACCTGGAATAAAAAAAAAAAAAACCACATTCCAATTCAGATCACTGGAACAACAATATGCTATCAAGCAATGGGACTTGCTTAATCTCAGGGTTAATACTGGGGGTAATATCAAAATTTTTAATGCCTTCAGAAAGGGCAACTGGATTGTAGCCATACAGATCTTTGCGCGGGGGAGGGGAGATGCTGTTATTACAGGTGCAATAACAAAGATCTGTGAGGGGACTGCACTTTCATACTAAGAAAGCAATCATCTGTTTAAAGTGGATCTTCCTGATACACAATATATCTAGCCATACAGTGTCAAGGATCTGGGTAGTGTCTTGTCACATTCAAACCAGGAAGCCTGACAAGTAGTATTTCTTCAAGGAAAGCTTTTTGACAACAAACACAAGATTTGGAACCCTAAGAAATCCCTCTCCAAAAAGCAAGAAGACCCTTTTCAGAAAAAGTCCACAGAAAATTCTGCAGAAAATTGTTTTGATTTCTTTCATTATATTTGTTGTGTTTTATAACATCTAGATATATATAAGCATCCTAACCCTTTTTCTTCTTTTTTTTCCTAGGATTTCAAAGGCACTTTAGTCAGGTTGGTTGAATTTCTGTTGGTTATTCCTGATTTACATTCCTGAAATTTTGCTTCACTGTTAATCAGGTTGTATCTGAAAGTCTTTTTTTTAAAAAAAAATTAATGGCTTTTCGCAAATACCTTTGAGCCAATTCTGCAAATGACAGGTTGAGTACTCCAGAACATTTGGAAATCTCACCATATTGTCTTGGTTTGAGTTTAGTATTAGCTGAGATACTAATTGCCCATCAACAAGAAGACACACACCTCAAAAAAAAAAGGTATAAAAATTTGGAATAGATCGACTTGCTTGAAGTTAAGTAACATTGAGCTTGATTAATGCATGTATGGCAGTTTGCCTGAGAGACCTAGATCCATTTATCTATGCTTGGCCATGGGAGAAAAATGTGTGTGGGGCAGTATCTTAATAATTTCAGCTCAAAAGATTGTGAAACTGGCAACCTGCAGCTATAATTATTTTACCGTTGGTCTAGCTACTGTGTCTATTAGACTACATTTAAATGTCATTAGCAAAATTAATTTAAGAAGCTAAAACTGGCTTTTCAAAAATGTTGTTAGAATATTTATTGGAAACCTGTTTGCTTATATCTTTTATGTATGGATCCATAGAATGCCTAGCTAATTTAGGGTCTAGGGCAGTGATGAACTTTTTAGAGATCGAGTGCCCCAGAAACAGCCCCGCCTCCAGCCCACCCCCATTCCGCCCCTGGCCCACCCTGCCCCGCCCACCCACAGGGCCACAGCCTCCACAGCCTGCTGCCTTGTCCCCACTGCCTGGCTGCCATGCTCTTGACTGTGCTGCTCCACGTGGGCCACAGTCAGGGGCAATTATCCTCCGGGGGGCTACTGGTGAGGAGGGGGCCATGTGGGAAGGTGAGGCTGGGGCGACGGCACGCATGCCCACAGAGAGGGCTCTGAATGCTGCCTCTAGCACACGTGCCATAGGTTCGCCACCACTGGTCTAGGGGAATTGCAGTATTTCAGTACTGCTTTCTATTTGTGGCAAAGTAGTTGGTTTTGTGAGTGTGATACACGTGACCGTAGCCTGTTAATCAACTGATCACAGTCACATCTGACTCTTATGGGGAACAGAATAAGTAGTTTCAGTGAAAAAAATCTTATCTGCCTGTTTCGAGAACTGCTTGATCCTGTAGAGATAGTAATAATAATAGCACTTAGACTTATCTACCGCCCCATAGTGCTCTCTGGGCGGTTTACAATGACAGCATATTGCCCCCCCTCAACAATCTAGGCCCTCATTTTACCAACCTCGGAAGGGTGGAAGGCTGAGTCAACCTTGAGCCCCGTCAGGATTGAACTCCAGCTTGCGGGCAGAGTTTGACTGCAGTGATGCAAATAGATTTGATGAGGGGCCAATAAAACTCGCCCATGGTCCTTTTTTATTATTCTCCTATCATTTTAATGAATTATTTGCCTTCTCTTCCATTTCTGTATGAAAATAATAAGGAGAACTTACACATAGAAGTACTGCTGTAGCAGCAGAGTTACCCTAGGGACTTATCAGGTCCCAGTATGTTATATTTTCTGTTCTTCTTAGTGCTTTTCTTGCTGGTTGCCATTTATCTCGTCTTAACATGTTTGCTCCCTATACGGTCCCTTCGTCAGGTGTGAGAATATCACATTCCAAGATCCAGAGATGGTGCCAGTGGACACAGGAAAAAAATACCGCAATTACTTCCTTATAGATGTTTTAATGAGGAAGATGGAGAAGGTCTTTACCAAAGCCCCTCAAGGTAAGGACACTGAACTCCTTTTCTCCTGCAATGAGAAATACAGAGGTATACCACTGCTCCTAGCCATGTATTCAACCACTGTGCAATGGAAGCTAAGAATTTATTGTAGTAAATGTCACTGGAAGAAGAGTGGAAGCTGCGCAGAAGTAGAGATTCATATAATTCATGTTGTGAAAGGCTTGATGTTTTGCAGGAGTTTAAATAGATGAGTATTTCTCAAACCTGGGCAGATCATGGCTGGGAAATTCGGGGAGTTGAAATCCAGATATCGTCAAGCTTTGAGAAACTCTGATACAGAGACCACCAAGTTTTGCTCCCTACTTAAATTGTTTTTGCTCTTTTTTTTTTTTTTCTCTTACAGCTGATTTGACTCTGGACCCTGAAACAGCTCACCCACGGCTCACTCTTTCCTCCGACTTCCGCAGCGTCCGACTTGGGGAGCGCTGGCGGGATCTGCCGGATAACCCCAAACGCTTTGATTCTGACTACTGTGTTTTGGCCTTGCAGGGCTTTGCGTATGGTCGCCACTACTGGGAAGTGGAGGTGGGTGGCCGGCGAGGGTGGGCTGTGGGGGCAGCCCGCGAATCGGCCCGACGAAAAGAGAAATCCTGCAGTGGTTCCCACCAGAAGCGGGAGATCTGGTGTGTAGGAACCAACGGTAAGAAGTACCAGGCTTTGACTACCACTGAGCAGACCTCCCTCTGTCCAGCTGAGAAATTGCGGCGCTTTTGTGTCTACCTGGACTACGAACGAGGCCAGCTAGGATTCTACAATGCTGAAAACATGGCTCATATTCACACCTTCAACGCTTCGTTTCGCGAGCGCATCTTCCCCTTCTTCCGCATTCTTTCTAAGGGGACCCGCATAAAGATCTGCAATTGATGCCATTGTGGCTGTTGCACATAGCTGAATTTATCCCTTGAGGCCTCTGCTTCATCCTAGCCCTCCCATCCCCTCACCTAATTATGCCTGATAAGAGTTTCTCATCATCCTTGGACTTTGGTGGATTCCTTATCTAGCTCTTATTTTGGATTCCTTCTGAGCGCGATTCCTTCCCTTTGATGAATTCAGTTTTGCACAGTACTACTCTGGTGTTTGACCAGGTCATGGATCTGACTTTATTTTCCTTATGGTGCAGATCCATCTTAGGAAAAAAAAAAAGTGCTCTCTCTCCTTATACTTTTTGGGTATAATCACATGTCAGCTGATTATACCCTTCTCATCTTTAGATAGTTGAAACCCTGATCTTCTGTGTCTCAGAAGAGAAATTAGAGTCCAAGGGTTCTCAACCTTGGTAACTTTAAGACTTGTGGACTTCAACTCCCAGAATTGAATTCTGGGAATTGAAGTCCACAAGTCTTAAAAGTTGCCAAGGTTGAGAACCCCTGAATTAGACCTTATGGAGCATGCAATTATAAGGTTGGTGGGACCTGCTGTGGCTTTTTAACTTGGGTTTAGCAATCCAAGATTTCTTCTTGACTTTTTCTGAAGATACCTAAAACTTTCTAGTCAGGCTTTGATGACCTAAACAAAATAATAGACCTATGTATGGTAACTTTTCTCTGTTTTGAATTCCCCTGATCAGACAAGGTGACTGTTCCAATATGTTCTTGGGATTGGATCAAAGTCCATGCTTTATAAGCTGGGATGAGGAACATGTGGCCCTCCATATGTTACTGAATGACAGTTTCTAAGAACCCCAGCAATCATAGCCTATGTTGAAGGATACAGGAGTTGTGGTCCGGTACCATCTGGAACATGGAATAGCCTCAGTGTTACGTCTGTGTTGCTGTCACCAGAGCCTGGATTCCTGTAGCCCTCACACTAGCTTGCATTTTAAAGTAATGATACGGAAATATTTTTGGCAGATTCCTAATGCTATTATTCCTTAATTGCTCCAATGCCTGTATTCTGATTTCCTGTTTTTTTTGTTTTGTTTTTTGCAATTTACTAATAACCAATTTAAAAAAAATAGAATTGCAAGTTCTGTCCCATGTTCTTTACGCTGATTTCATGAGATGTTCCATTTGAAATGTCTCTTAAATCTTTGATGCTCTTTTCTATCTCTTCTGCCATTTATCTATTCTAGAATGTCACATGCTGGCCATTTGGAGCAAGGACAGTTCCAAGTGCTGTTGAGCTGTTGAATGTCAGTCATGACTGTAGATGTGTGTGTGCTATCCCATCAGATGCTAAGATCACATTATTGTTGTCTTATCCTCTTTCTCTGTCTTCCCACCATCTGCTTTGAATAACTTATTTTAGTCCTTCATTAGTTTTAGCCTTCCCTGTGGAGTCTTCTTGAACCGCTGAAGGCTTTAGCTGTTCCATCCATATGTGGTTTTTTTAAAAATTCTTTTTGGCTTGACAGAGCTGCTTCTGAACTATTTTTTGCTAAAAAATATTAAAAGGAAATCTAGTTTTTTGGAAAAATGTTGAGAGATAAATAAAGTAATAAATGATTACATGTGAAATGCTTTGCTGTTGTGGTTTATTTGAATATTGAGAATGAGCTGGTTCTTCGGAATTATTTAATGAAGTGATTTAGGGTTGTTGTTTTTTAACGATATGAGGAATTCTTAGAATATTCTTCTGGAAGGACTACACCAGTGATGGCAAACCTTTTAGAGACCGAGTGCCCAAACTGCAACCCAAAACCCACTTATTTATTGCCAGGTGGGCGTGGCCCACTGGATGGGCATGGCTATGGTTGTCATGGCAGATTGGGTGGGTGTGGCCAAGGTGGGTATGATCATCTCGATGTTGCTCGTGGGGAGGGATGCCTGTGGGGGCCGGGCAGGGTTGGGGGAGATCCAGAGGATCTCTGGCAGGTGGGGCGATGGGTGGGAGGCTTGTCCTGCGGGGAGAGGTGAGGCAGGGCGGGGGTGCCATTGTTACAGGGCAAGGTGAGGCAGGGGCCAGGGCAGCTGCTGCCTGATACCATCAGCCCCTGCACACACAGGCCAGCGAATGCATGGGTGCTGGGATGCATCCAGCCACGTGGGACCGCAGCGAGTTAGCGGGCGGCTGGTTAAAGAGGGACAGTTGCCATCTCCGCGGCATGACGCACGTGCCCACAGAGAGGGCTCTGAGTGCCGCCTTTGGCACGTGTGCCATAGGTTCGCCACTACTGGACTACACAATCCAATGGTTTCAGTAAAACCAAGCCTAAGGTCTAAATAATGCTGTAAATCGTGTTAACAATCTTACTATGTAGGCCTGCAACAGGTTTGATCATTCACTTGCTGGGCAGATCCCAGACAAGGGCAAGTAATTTTCAATTGCAGCGAGCAAAACATCTGTTAAGAAGCATCATAGGGCTGGAACGGACCATGGAGGTCTTCTAGTCCAATCCCCTGCGCAAGGTATTCCATCTTGGACAAAGGGTTGTCCAGTCTTTTCTTGAAAACTTCCAACGATGGAGCACCCACAACTCTGGGAGGCAAGCTGCTCCACTGATTGATGGTTCTGTCAGGAAATTCCTCCTCATCTCCACTCTACATGTAAATCTGATCCACTCACTGAATGTATGAATCTCAAAATGGACACAATTGTTTAAGGTGGTATAATCGGTGTGAGGTTGTCTCAGTCAATCCAGATCTCTTTAATGAAAGCCATCAAGCGTTTTGATATGTTGGACAGTGTATTAAAAATTCAAAATTCATACACTAAATCAAGGGTCTTCAAACGTGGCCCTTTTATGACTTGGGACTTCAACTCCCAGAATTCCTCAGCCAGGCGTGCTGGCTGAGGAATTCTGGGAGTTGAAGTCCACAAGTCATAAAAGGGCCACATTTGAAAACCCCTGCAACTAAATCCAATCAGAAATTATATTGCCATCATATGCTTTTTAAAAAAGGGATTGGGACATGCATTTACCATGAAGGTTTTCTGTAATGGAAAATCCTTCCACCTGCTCCTGTGTGGAAAGAGGACTGACTTCCCCAGTTTCATATAAGTGCAGAGAACTCCATAGGTGAATGGTGGCGAGCCTATGGCACGCGTGCCAGAGGCGGCACTCAGAGCCATCTCTGTGGGCACGTGCGCCATGCCCTGGAGATGGCAATCGTTCCTCTTCAACTAGCTGCCTGCTAACTCTCTGAGGTCCCACGTGGCCGGATGCATCCCAACATGGTTTGTTTCCCTCCCCCTGTCCATCTGTCCTGGCCTCGCATGCTCTCCTTTTCCCAAGCACAACCCACTGCATCGCTGCCTCAGCTATCGGCTGGTCGTCCAGCTCAGAGGCGGCTTCTCTGAACTGCTAGCGGTGGGCTGTGGAGCCCCAGAGTGCGGCGGTCAAGGGGCCAGCAGGCTGTAGCTGCTAACGGACACTGTCGGCCCCCATCCGCTTGCTGGCCTCTGTGTGCGGGGGCCGATGGTGTCAGGGAGTAGCCGCCCCGGCCCCTGCCTCGCCTTGTCCTGCGACAATGGCATCCCCGCCCTGCCTTGCCTCACCTCATCCCGCAGGACGAGCTTCCTGCCCACTGCCCCACCTGCCAGAGACCCCCCCTGGATCTCCCCCAACCTTGCCTGGCCCCCACAGCCATCCCTCCCCATGAGCAACATCAAGGTGACCACGCCCACCTAGTCTGCCATGACCACCACAGCCACGCCTACCTGGCACCCGGCGATAAATAAGTGGGTTTTGAGTTGCAGTTTGGGCACTCGGTCTCTAAAAGGTTCACCATCACTGCCATAGGTGAAAAGAAAAAAAAGAACAGAAGCCAAACCAATGCCCTTTTGTCACTGTATTGTAGTTCTTCCAATGTTCTTTCAGCAGTTTATTTATTTATTTATGAGACTTATATACCGCTTTAAGTGCAAGCACTCTCTAAGCAGTGTACACCAGTAAGCAATGTATATTTACATTGCCCCCAACAATCTGGGTCCTCATTTTACCTACCCCGGAAGGATGGAAGGCTGAGTCAACCTTGAGCCGGTGAGATTTGAACCGCTGACCTGCTGAACACAGTCAGCTAAAGTGGCCTGCAGTACTGCACTCTAACTGCTGCGCCACCTCGGCTCAGTTGCTCCAAAGGCTTCCTGTATAATTTTTTGGCTCACTGGCAATTTCAGTGCAGGTGTTCTTCTCTTCCCTTGTATTCAAGACAGCCCCAGGGAGCCCTTGAAGTAGCCTTTTGGGAAGATGCGCTGCCTCAGCAAGCTTTGAGAGGGAGTGTTTTGTTCACAAGTTTTACAAAAGGCCCCTTGGAATTCCTTAATTCACGACAGCATGTGCCCTCTTGAAGAATCAGGACCCGACTCTCCCTCATAATAGATGTGAGCTGCTACTAGTTTTAATACGCTTGCCCATACTCGTCTGGGACTGGTAGACTTGCACACTGTTCTTGTGGGAGTGCCCCGCATTGGGGTGGGCATCAGATGGCACCATAGCAGTCAACATTCTGGTTCTGGCTTTTTCCTTAGAGAAACTGCCCTCATGGCAGGAACTGGAGGGTTCTTGGGCATTTGAGGGAACTCTACAAGCCTGACTCCGGGGGCAGCCAGAGTTGCTTGGTTCAATTAAGCCCCGTCCCATGGTTGTAGACAGGATCCAATTGCCGCTATAGAAAATGATGGGGAAAAGAGTTTTAAGATGGCGGCACTTGGATCAGCTTCGGCTGCATTGGCTCTCCAAGGTGAAAAGTTTTGGGAGGGATATTAAGGGATGAAGGGCACATGATCAGGAAAGTTTTAATGTGTTTAAGCAACGTGGTGGAACTAAGGTAACGTATGACCGACAATCTTTGCTGGCATGGCGAGTTTCTAGCAGTTTCGGAACTGTTGGTGAGACCATTAAAAGTCATTGGTGCTGTTTGAAATTGTTCTGCCAGTAGCAAGATCGGACTGCTGGCCCACTGAGGGATTCTATTGCAAATTGGCTGTTTCCAAAGGAGGCAGAGGAGAGGTCGGACGGGGGGGGGGGAGGGTTATGGAGCGAAGGAACTGGATGAGGCTGTTGGCAGGCCCAGAGGGAGAGAGGCTTTTGGAAGAGTTGGTGGCAGCGGCAGCATTCTCCAGGGCAGCGGTTCTCAACCTATGGGTTGCGACCCCATTTGAGGTCGATCGACCATTTCACGGGGGGGGGGTCACCCAGCCGGTGGTTGGCCTGCTTCGTCTCTGCCGCTTGCCAGCTATGCAGGGGGCAGCACCATGCATGTGCGGTGCTCCCTGGCAGGGAAAGTCCTCGACTTACGACCGGTTGGGTAGTCCTCGACTTATGACCAGTTTAATCCTCGACTTACAACCGGTTGGGGGTCGCGGCATTAAAAAGGTTGAGAATCACTGCTCCAGGGGCGAAAAGGAGCAAGGCCTCTTTAAGGAAAAGGTGGAAGAGACAGGATCAGAAAAAGGAAAGGAGGCAAGTTGTTGTGCAGGAATACAAGCTAATTTGAGGGCTAATCCAGACGGAGCTCCGTTTGTTTCCATCTGTCCTGTTTGCCATCGTTCGCTCCCCACAGACCAAAATGGAAGATATGTAACTTGAGCTGGCCACGGACAAGGAGTGTATATCGGAGGTGGTGACCCTTTTGAGAGTTGTATGCAGCGAAATTTAATTTTAAGGTACGGACAAGGAGTGTATATCGGAGGTGGTGACCCTTTTGAGAGTTGTATGCAGCGAAATGGTATGCCGATTGGTGTACATTCAAAGTGACAATAAAATTATTACTATTAAAAGGAATCCCATTCCAAATTATGCATCTTCTCCAGCCATGAGACTCCTTCAAGTCAAGCCCGATTCCTTTATAGGCTGTCACAAGAATTTCCTTAATGTGTAAGATTTGCTACTGCTGTCTCCTGCAAGGCTTTTTTTCAACTTTCTATTCTAGCTTACCACCTTGTACCATCCTGGTACTTAACCAGTACCAACCCGAATTAGCTTTTTGGGATTACCCAAGGTTAACTAGGTTTCATCTACTAATAGAACAATTTGTAGTTCGGATTTGAACTGTGAAATTCTTGGTGTTCTCTGATATTGGTTTTCTAGGTGACATCACCAGTTTCATTTAATTGGTCCCAGCTACTGTGGGGTAGAAGTGAGAGAAACAGAGGAACTCTGCACAATAACTGCTATCAAAGCAACCTCCTCCTCTTTCAGGAGGAATAGATATTTTCTTTAGCAGGGTAAGGAGGAGTAGCAGTTATTGTAGGAGGCCCTCTGCTCCATGAAAGAAAACACCCTGGAGGAAAAGCGCACCTAAGCCCTTAGGATGGATCTTCTTAGACTGCAATTGCTCTTAAAAGCACTGAAAATGTTGGACCATGACATGTCTAGAAAAGTCAAAGCTACTTGTCCATGTATCCTCTGTAATAGATATTATTTTGTAATAATGTGTAGAGTGGCATGGTGGCCTAGAGGCGAAGACGCTCACCTCTTACTTGGAAGGTTGAGTGTTCAATCCTATGCAGTGGCAGATGTTTTTCTCTCAGGGCGCAAAGAGAAAAGATCTGCTGTGAACTCCACGTAAGCATTAGGAAGGGCATCCAGCCAGCAAAGGCTCATTTCTATTCAGTCGCCATAACTCCGCTCCAATAAAGAGATTAAAGGGTGGTTAACAAAAAAAATCCTAATTATATGTAAACAGGGTCCTTGCCTTTTTTAAACTTCTGCTACTCCAATACCAGTGATGGTGAACCTTTTAGAGACTGAGTGCCCCAAAACCACCACCTCCCTGCCCTGTGCCCGCCCACCCACATGGCCACCCAGTGCCTCCACAGCCCACTGCAAATCGCCCAGGCAGCCCAGCAGCTCCATGGTGGCCACACCCTCCGCCCATGCCCAGCAGCATCATCTGTAACAGTGTGGGGGCAAAGTCTTGTCTCCACTGTCTGGCTGCCATGCCCTTGGCTGTTCTGCTCTGCACAGACTGCGTTCGGGGGCAACTCTTCTCTGAGGGGGCTGCTGGTGAGGGGCCTGTGGGGGGAGGCAGGGCTGGGGCGACGGTGCACATGCCCACAGAGAGGGCTCTGAGTACCTCCTCTGGCACGGGTGCCATAGGTTCGCCACCACTGTCGTATTCACTTGTTTTGCTGAACTTTTCATATTAGCTTGGACACTCTTAAGACTTGAGGGCTGTCTCCAACTGAATGGATAACAATAGCGAATAGAGGGGTCTGTAGAATCCAACGCTTTCATAAAATGGCAAAATGATTATCTTGAAATAAGTCTCACCCTTTTTGTTATGTATGTGAGAAACTACAATGCATATACAAGGTGGGCAAATCTTTGTTTTACAGAGGTAGTTTTTTCCATTCACACCCTTTAGGACAACCTTAATAGTAAATACAAAGCCTTATTCAATCAAACATTAATACAATGATTATGTGCCATCAAGTCAGTATCAACTTTGGGGGAAGACATAAATTTTCCTCCGCGATGATCTGTCCCTACCAGTCCTTCAGATCTTCCAAAGTACAATAAGAGTCAGCCAAAAAACTACCTCTGCAGGGAAAAAGAAAATATATGTTGGATGTTAAGTTCCCTGTAAAAAGCACATGTCACTTCCAGCTCACAAATCCTTGTTTCTTTTTAATTGAATTATTTGTACATAATTAATAGTTTGTGCCTCGTGGGTCAACAACTGCGCTCTCTCATCTGGTCCCAATAGTGACCTGCCAGACACGAACCAGGTTATCAGTGTAGCCAGCAAATAGAGTCTGAAAGGAAAGAGAGAGAAAAAAAACAATGTTAACAAAAGGATAAGGGGGCAGAAGGCTAAAGGATGAAAGGAAGGGCTGATTTAGCTCCCCTATGGTACACAGTAACATTAAATCCCTTTTCATGCATTCCAAATGCAGATGTTGCATGTCAACTGCTTGGGCATCAATCTGAAGGGAGGACTAGGTGGAAATAAAGTGCAATTCTTCCTCTTTCTTAAGTGGGAGTTGAAAATGAGAATAAAAACAAACAACCTGTAATCTGCATCCTGTGTGCTAAATTCCTTCCTTCTGTGGGTTGATAGCCTACAATATCATGGTTGCTTCTTGAAATTCTATCTTCCCCATTCAGCCCTTGAAACTGAACATATCCAAAAGCTAAGGGAAATACTAAAACTGCCCACTGTCTACACCAGGGATCGGCAACCTTAAACACTCAAAGAGCCACTTGGACCCGTTTCCCAGAGAAAAGAAAACACGGAACCACAAGCTGACACACATTCTTATTGGGCTGGCTCTCTCCTACCCTTGGTCTGCCAGTCCTCTTCCCCCACTCAGTGTGTGTGTGTGAGTGAAAGAGTGAGAGAGATGCTGCTTCCGCCTGAGACACAGCAAAGGGAAGGAGCCCCGCTCAATAAGCTTGTCAGCTTGTCTGAGAACAGCGTGAGACCACTCTTTTTTAGAGGGGGGGGGGAGGGAGAGAAATCTGTCTCTCTCTGCAAATGGCAGAGGCGGCTGGGAGCCACAGAAGGCTGAAAGAGCTGCATGCTGCTCTGGAGCTGCGGATTGCCAACCCATGATCTACACCAACAGTGCTCCCAATTATTCCTGCCATTTGCAACTCCCCACACTAAGACGAGACATTATAACTAATGGCTACTCTCTTGTCTTCCTGGGTAATGTATTTGCATCTTTTGTATACCCATGATTTCAATCCTTGCTCAATTGCTCAGTGGGTTTTATTTATTTAATGTAGGTTACAAAAATTAATCACAGAAAGCAGACCAAAGATTTAGGAATGCAGAGACCAAGTGTATGGGATTTTATCCCCAATAACACGTGGTCCCTTAAAATTATTCCCTTTCAAAGTGAACCACGCTTGCAAGATCCCAATTCAAAGGTCCAGCTGTTGGTCAAGCCTCTCCTAGTAGAGAAGGCAATTAAGATTCTCAAGAGGCTGCTGGGATTCTCATATCTCACCTGCCCATCAGCAGACCAGGCCAATGAGGTGCACTGAGGGGGTTCTGCCTTGCTGCTGGTGGTGATCACTTCCTGTTTGAGCTCATCCACAATGATTTTACCTTCCAGATCCTGTGAGAAAATAAGATTGGAAACAGATATCAAAGAGAGGTAACCCTGGGCTTTTCTCCATTTCCAAACTATACTGAGAGTAATAGGCTCAGAAACAGCCTCTGGTTTTCCACATGGGAAGTAATGTCAGATGGCATTCTGTGTTTCATCACAGCAAAAATATAACTCCTTACTCTTAAAGCTACTAAAAAAAAATAGCACAGCTCCACAGATAGGTCAGAAGCACACAATGCTAACTCAAGAGATGGCTCTCCCCAGCATCAACAAGAATTAAATCTCTATTCTGATTTGCCTGTGTCCTCTGATAATCCTTTCTTCCCATTCTTCTCTAGTTGTCGTCACTAAATATCCAATCTGTAAGCCTGAGACAAAATTTACACCCTTCTTGGAACTGGTGTGACAAATAATAAAAGTCAACAGACATCCGAGAAAGGCATAGATGAATATGTGTCTGAATATGACACTGAGTGTTCCAGAAGGAAAATTCTTCTATTAATGTAAAGTTAAAGCTGCAAAGGGAGGGGTTTTTGGTTTTTTTAACACTGTGTCATATTTATTACTTTGAACCCTCAGCCAGGGGTTGTCGTAACTGTTCTTTGCACAGCACATTGTGCACTGCCTGTTTCAACATACCCATATCTTGATGCTGGGACCAGTGGCAGCACACAGCCAATAGCGGTTTGGGCTAAAGCATAAAGCATTGATGATGTCCCCACCATCCAGTGTGTAAAGGTGCTTGCCTTCGTTCAAGTCCCACAGCATTGCCTGCCCATCCTAGAATGGAGAAACAAATCATTTTAAATAGATCGTTCTTTTTTCCTTCGTTATAAAATTGCAAACTTTCAAACACTTCTCTTAAGATGTTAACAATCGTATTCTCCATTTAAAGAATCAAAATGCAAGCTCAGAAATAAAAGCTATACATCACATAATCTCTTCATAATACAACAGACCTTGAGAAATTCCCTCTGGCGCTAAGAGGGAATTTGGGGCAGCTCAGAAACAGAGTGTGGGTTATCTGCATGGGCTAGTCAGATGGCGCTCGTGTGTTTCATCATAGCTGAGACAGATTTCTTTTCCTGTAACCCTCAACCACCAGGAAAACAGCTAGGATAAAAACTGTCAAAGAGTTTGCAAGCCACTAATTTCCCCCCGCCCTCTTAAGACAAGATACCATATATCCCAAAAATCCCTTTCCAGTCTTTCTAGGAAAATCATCACCAAAGAACCTAAGCAACTGGTTTTGGATCCCTCGTTATTCTTGGCTAGGAAGTGGTTCTCGCTGCTCATTCAAAGAACACTATCACCCTAAAAATAATCATTCAACAAAATTAAAATATGGTGACAGACTGAGCTACATCAATGAGGATTCCTCTTTCTTTGCCAAGAGAAGGGAAAGAAATGAATTGGCCCAATTGAAGACCTAAATCTCTCTCTTTCAGGATTCAGCTTCCGAGTCAATCATTGCAGACTTCTATTCTGAGGGTGCAATTAAAAATACTGGGAGTACTTTCTCCTTACATTTCCTGAGTCAATCAGGGACAGGCTGTTAGTTCTAGTTAGATTCTTCTTCTCTGCAGAAGGTATCTGTCTAACCCATTTTCATTAGAATTCCCATTTTTAATCATTGGAAAACAGAAAAAGAAAACAAGGTGGTCTTTTAAATCACAATGACTTACCTTGCCACCGGATGCACACAATGACCCATCAGGAGAGACAGTCACGGTGTTCAGGTAGCCGGTGTGCCCAATGTGGTTAGTCTTCAGCTTGCAATTGGCCAAGTTCCAGACCTATAAGTTGGAAGAAAACAAACCCACATAAGGAAAGTTCATTAACATTTCAAGGCATGAAGTGTGAATGCTGGATGGCAGACATGCAGTAGGTATTTAACCTTTATTTGTTCTGCATTGTCTTTTTAATATTTTGTAAGCCATCCAGAATTGCTGCAACAGTGCAATGGGTGGCATAAGCATTTAAATATTAATATTTGCCAGTAGGTAAACTATTTTAGAGATGCACTAGTTTGTGTCTTCATGAAAAAAAAATGCAGCATCTTTCAAGATGACTTTCAAGTGAAGTAAATCCCACCCCAGAAATAGATTCAAATCTATTTCAGGTAACAAAAAAGGAGTCTGTAAACATTTACTGCTGGAGGATAATGGAACAAGCTATTATTTTTAAATTTTTGCTTTTTTTAACAGTGCCTCTTCAACAGATGATAGTTTATAAGATCATTGGGTTCTCCCACCCGTTTGTTTCCAGCCTCCCTTCTCTGATATGTGTGTGTGTATCTTTTTTGCTGACAAAGAGTTAAAGAATTAAGTGGGAGACTAGAATAGCTATTTCGAGCTCCTTATGCTCTCATCAGCTAGCCACACCCTTTGTGGGATTCGAACCTAGGCAGCCTACAGAATCCCATAAAAGGTGTGGCTGGCTGATGAGAGCATAAGGAGCTCCAAATAGCTACTCTAGTCTCCCACTTAATTCTTTAACTCTTTGTCAGCAAAAAAGAAATTTGAATTTGTAATGTATTGCAGTAGCGACTTGAGCCTGCTTAATGCCCCTAGTTGGGGGGTGGCAAATTTCTTTCTTTTTTGTTGATAAAGAGTTAAAGGGGAGACTAGGGTGGCCATTTCGACCTCATTTTGCTCTCATCAGCTAGCCATACCCAGAAAAGAAAAAACTTTATATCTATCTATGTATCTATGTATCCATCCATCCATCTCTCTCTCCCTCCCTCCCTCCCTACCCACCCACCCACCTAGATATAGATCCCAGGCAAAGGTTCCCCTCACCTTGACCAACTTGTCCCAGCCACAGGAAACAATGATGGGGTTGCTGCTGTTGGGGGAGAAACGTACACAAGACACCCACTCAGAGTGGCTTTCATCCTATGGGAGAGAGAAAAAGATCAGGAAAGAAAAGCATTTCCTTAGCCAATCCTTTGATGCTAGTTTACTCGCAACGCAACAAAGCTATCGTTTTTTTTTTTAAAAAACCTCAACCTGTTTCATTATTTTAAACTATATGTCTTATCAAGTAACTGTATTTCCACATTCTCTTCCCATTACTTTTGCCCCTGCAATTTCTACCTTCTCTTCTCTGTGCGATAATAATTTGTAACAAATACATTCCTTGAGCAGTAACGCATCTTTACCTATGAAATCCTAGTAAAGTGTCAAATATGGTACTACACAAATATTAACTGAAAGCTAACTGAAAGAATCACACTTCCCCTCCAAAAACAACCCACTTAACTGGCAAGGAATCATCTCCTTCCTAGTATATATCCCACAGAACCAGAGCTGCCTTTGAGAAAATGTTATGACTTCACTCGGTTGATCCTGCATTCAATAGATCTGTTTCTATTAACAGCTAAATTTCTTGGTGCTTTACAGTAACAGCTCCCAAACCTTTGGGCACCAGGGACTGGTTCCGTGGAGAGAGGTTTTTCTGCAGACCAGAGAGTGTGGTTTTTTGTCCTGCCTGCTGAGGCTTTTGCTTGTCTGCACAGCCCGGTTTCTGGCACGCCGCGGCCCAGTGCCATCCACAGACTGGGAGCTGGGGACCCCTGCTTTACAAGTCAGACATGGTTGTGAGCTAATAATAAACTTGTCTAAGACCAGCCTTCAGTGTCACCTAATATAAAGACTGTCGTGTTAAGTCAGCGTTTCTCAACGTTTGTGTGACGGCGACCCCTGAGGGGGGAAAATGGCGGATCGCGTTGTTTGGCGACCCCCGTAAAATGGTCGTTCGACCCCAAATGGGGTCACGACCCATAGGTTGAGAACCGCTGTGTTAAGTGAACGTTAACAGCATCCAATCCAAGATCTGAAAGAAGAGGCTTACTTGCACGGTGTACTTGCAGACACCCAAGGTGTTCCAGAGTTTGATGGTTTTGTCCCTGGAACCGGAGACGATCTGACGGTTGTCGGAAGAGAAGGCCACACTCAGTACGTCCTTGGTATGGCCCACAAAACGACGAGTGGTTGTGCCTCTGAAAGGAAGCCGATTTGAGACTTTATTTCCCTGTGCTGGAATGTGGTAGAGGAGCCTTTGAAACACAACATTTCTTTGGGTTCTTCACCATTTCACTGTTATAGCAAATCCTAGTACTGTCCTAATTCTAAGTCAGTGGTTCTCAACCTTTTTAATGCTGCGACCCCCAACCAGTCGTAAGTCGAGGACTACTCAACCAGTTGTCAGTCGAGGACTACTCAACTGGTGCAGCACCGTTTGCAGAATGGGACTTTTGGCGGGCTCAGCAGGGCAGAGACAGCCTGGACAATTCCTATTGGCTTTTGAAAGCCAATAGAATTAGACTATTCAAGAGAGTCTATTCTATTGGCTTTCAAAAGCCAATAGAATAAAAGGGAGTAGCACAACTAAGGAAAAGGGGGAAAAATGGCGGACTACGTTGTTTGGCGACCCCCGTAAAATGGTCGTTCAACCCCAAATGGGGTCCCGACTTACAGGTTGAGAACCACTGTTCTAAGTAAAGGCCAAGATCATCCCTAGGGATGATTAATTTTAATTAATTTATTATCAATATATTGACACAGTATTGCTTTTCAGGGTTAGGACTTGAATTATGCAATGTATATAGTCTTCAAAATAAACAAAAAATATTTTTTCCCATTACTGCAATGGCAAGATACATCCGCGAAGCTGAATGGGATCTTTAGCTGTGTATTATCAGATTTAATCACTGGGAGTGTAGTAAGAGATCAGAAAACAGAAAGTTCACAGGAAATAAACTATCCCCTCCTGAAACATAGGAGCAATTTCTATTTACAACTTGCACTCACGTAGTGAGATCCCAGAGACGCAGTGTGCCATCCCAAGAGCCGGAGAGGGCAAACTGCCCATCTGAAGAGATGACCACATCACTGACAAAGTGAGAGTGGCCTCGTAGGGCTCGCTGGGGAATCCCATAGTTAGTCTCGTCTCTTGTTAACTTCCACATGATGATGGTCTTATCTGTATAAGAGGAGGCAAAAGGTTATTCCTTATATTCAATCTCAAACCAGGAAAAGGCCCACAAAAGCAAAACAACGGATTCTCACCCAACAACCTTCTGCATCTACGGTCCTGAATTTCATCCTGTACCCAAGCTTAATTCTCAGGGTGGTTGGTGACAAAGCCCACGTGAACGCCACAGTTCAAGCTGCAAGTGCAGCAGTTTTAGTTGATTAAAAATTCTCCCTTGATCAGCAAAGGTTCCCCCCCCTCCCACATTGCTGGTAGAAGGTTAGTTAAAAGCAACGCTGTCTTTTAGCTGAAATGACAGTGATGAGTGCCAGGATCCACCAGCCCCTGCTTCAGAGAAGTGCCAATTTTCAACCCACTGAAAGTTAAACCTTTGATGTCGAAGTATATTCTACATACATGAAAGCCATCTCCAACATAATTTAGACCAGTTTTTCTCAACCTTGATGTGGAACTGGTTTGGAGCATGGTTGGCTGCGGAATTCTGGGAGTTGAAATCCATACACCTTTAAAAAAGCCAAGGTTGAGAAACAGCGATCTATTAAAAATGTATCAGCCCAAGAACAAGACATCTGCCAAAATTTTCCTTCTAAAAGTAAGCTTCTTCAACTAAAAATGGGTTGCTTTAGGAATGTTTCTAGAGATGTTTTGACCTCATTTCCAACATCAATTAATTAAGGACTTTCATATTCAAAAGTCTTTGCATATCCCTACTATTCAATCAGCAAACTCAACATCCTGGACAGAAGGAACTCTCTCATTCCTTACATTCCAGTGTAAAAGTGTCCCCTTTTTCATCGTCTACTTGTGTATTAAAAAGCATAGAAAAACACCCTCAATAGCAATTTTTTGGACTTCCATCTTTGCAGTTTTCTAAAGTCTTGTTACTATATTTTTATCCTGCTTTTTTAAATACATAACTTAAGGTGGCAACCCCATTTAATACTCATGCAACTTACTTTTTCCACAACAAACCACCTGTGGGGTATATTGGGCTGAGTGACTGGCCCAAAGTCACTGAGCCAGCCTTGATGCTTAAGCTGGTCATGAATAATTATCATCTCTGATTCATGGGCACGATTCATGTTTCTCAACCATGTCAACTTCAACAATGTGTGCAAATTCCCATCATTCTCCAGCCTGGAGAATTTTGGGAGTTGAAGTCCGCACATATTTAAGCCACTAAGGTTGAGAAACACTGCTATAATCTGTCAAAGAAACTAGAATCCTTTTGGAGAAGGAGAGGCATAAACATTGTAATAACATAAATGCTTCAAAGATGTAACTTCAGTTGTCCTGAAATGAGAAATAAGTTACCCTAAAACAGAGTTGCCTAATAAGAAATATTCATTGGACCTTTCCTGTAATCCAGGAAGGGGCAATAGGTAGACAGGGTGATCTCAGTAAATGATCAGTAATCATTTTGTGGTCCCAGTTGTTTGATAAATGCTATAACTGGAAAATAAAGCTGCCTATAGCAAACCACGAACAAAGTTACTATATAAGATTTGGGGGGGGGGGGGCTGGAACCGATTTGTCCATGTAAGTCCTTGTTGCCACAGTTCTGCACTTGATCACAAATTACCAGGACTAACACATGCTCAGGTATTTTCTTGAGTGTAGCGTTTACCTGGCTCACCATTTCACATCCGGATTTAGCTGAGACATCTTGGAATTCCAACTAAAAAAAATGCCTTGTAAGCCTAAAATCTTTCCTCCCTGCACTAATGCACAGGCCTAAGATTTTTAACAGCCACATCTCCCCAGAATTGTGGGCCACTGCAACAGTTTAAGCCATGCTGGCTCAGGAATTCTGGGAGTTGAAGTCCACGAGTCATAAAAGAGCCAAGCTTGCCTACCTCTGGTTTAAGCATTCTGCTTTGAATTTTGAGCAAACAAAACCCTAACGAAAGCTTCCATTTTCTTTCTTGATCCTCTCCTGTCCCATCATAATTGCAGGACGTGTCTTCAGACCTCATTGAAAAGATCAGTAGACAATGTCAGATGTAATCATTGGGACGGATGTTTCTTCCCTCTCTAAGACTTGCAAGAGTCCCGCATTCTAAATTCAACATCCCCTTATTATTCGGCTTGTTGTAATCCTCTTCCTATACTCCATTCTTAAGGCACCATGATTTCTCCCCAAAATTGCCTTTATCCGACCCCGGGCAGTTTTCTCCAAAAAGAAAACTGATTCACCAGGTCGAGCAATCCATGCTACCCTCGCTGATCGCCCATGCGAAATTGGTTATCTTTCACGTTTTCTTCCCCGTCATGGATTCTCCCAGTCTATTCTTTAGGTCACCCCTCTGCCTCCCTAGTGGACTGGTCCGTCTTGCTCCTCCTTACCGCGTGAGGCGGAGAGGATCATGTCTGGAAATTGTGGGGTGGTGGCGATCTGGGTCACCCAGCCGTTGTGGCCCTTTAGGGTACCACGCAGGGTCATCTGCTCCGTCATGGCGGCGGCTGAGAGAGCTCGAGCTCCCGCGGCGGACGGAGGATGGCGTCGGATTCAGCGGAGGCCCTTCGCCCGGACCTGCCAACTCGCACAGGCCTAAAGAGAGAAAGGAAGAAGCAGCGTCTTCCGGAAGCGGAAATGGTTTCTTTTCACGCGCTCCGCTGCCGGGACCGTACAATATGGCTGCCTCCAGAAATCGCCTGAGCATTTAAGCTTAGAAAACTTATAAAAACAATCTCTAAGAGATGCTT
The DNA here is from genome assembly GCF_016545835.1 of Crotalus tigris. Taxonomy (NCBI): domain Eukaryota; kingdom Metazoa; phylum Chordata; class Lepidosauria; order Squamata; family Viperidae; genus Crotalus; species Crotalus tigris. Next base: position 1,047,778 of record NW_024097425.1, read on the forward strand.
CATTATTAGTAAAAAAAACCCTAGTATTTCATTATTAGTAAAAAACTGTGCATGACTGCATATTTGATTTATCAACCGGTAGCGGCTGATTTCCTACAAAGACTACAGAAATATTCGGACAATTAGCGCGCTAGAATCTCACGTATCGCGATGTTTGCGGCAGGATTTCTCCGCCTCTGGCGAGATTTTGATCGCTCCATAAGAACTCTAGAAGTCTATATTAAATACTGTAATTGTCACTGGTGAGCAGAAGGTTGGTAAATTTCCTGCTACAGAAAATGTTACTGTTTGGTCCTCCCAGCCCTCGTTCAGGGACAAACATTTAGGAGGGCTAATTTTGAAAAGTTTTCCATTGGGGCAAAGAGAGAAGCTTCTCAAAAAGTTCATCTCTTCAAATATTCTATAAATCTAATCCATGCTGGTTCAGAAGTAATGCTCAAAGATTTGCAATCTAGTCTCAGGTCATTAAATTGCATGGGTACCTGACAGACTTTCTTATGGTGGCGCCCCACGTTCTGGTATTATTTCTCCAGCAGAAATTTGAAGTGCTGCTGTTTGTAAAATTTTAAAGTGTTGCCATTTGACAGAACAATTAACCAGTGAAACAACTTGCCTCCAGAAGTTGTGGATGCTCCAACACTGGAAGTTTTTTTTTAAAAAAGTGATTGGACACCCATTTGCCTGAAATGGTATAGGGTTTTCTGGGTTGGACTAGAAGACCTCCAAAGTCCCTTCCAACTCTGTTATTCTGTTATTTTGTAATGTTTTTGAAGTATAGTCAAGGGAAACTATTTGGTTCCTAAGAGTTGAGTTACACACAATTATAACCTTGCTTATAATTTATTTTACCACACTTTTATTTTTTTACAACTCAAAGCAATGTATATACATAGCACGCTGTTCACTTCTTATTTTCACAAAAATCCTGAGAGGTGAAATATAAAAAAAAAACAATAGCAAGAAGGGGAACTCATCAAATTTGCAGATGACACTAAACTGGCAGGAATAGCCATCACCGCAGAAGAGAAGCTCAGGATTCAAAAAGATCTTGACAAACTTGAACAATGGGCCCTTTCCAACAAAATGAGTTTTAATGTGGAGAAAAGCGAAGTTTTATATTTAGGCAGGAAAAAATCAAAGGTATAAGTACATATTAGGTGAGACCTGGCTCAAAAATAGCAACTGTGAGAGGGACCTTGGAGTCCTAGTGAACAATCACTTGACTATGAACCAGGAATGTGCAGCAGCAGCCAAAAAAGCTAATACAATCCTGGGCTGTATAAACAGAGGCATAGAATCAAAATCATGCAAAGTATTAATACCACTTTATAAAATCCTAGTGAGACTACACCTGGAATACTGCAACCAAATTTGGTCACCATACTACAAAAAAGATGTTGAGAGCTTGGGAAAAGTTCAAAGAGCAACTAAGATGATCCAAGAACGGCTGCAGGACTTGGGTTTGGCTAGTTTAAAGAAAAGAAGAAATAGGGGTGACATGATAGCAGTATTTGGGAGGCTGCCACAAAGAAGAGATCAAATTATTCTCCAAAGCACCAGAGGGCAAGACAAGAAACAATGGTTGGAAACCGATCAAAGAGAGAAGCAACCTGGAATTAAGGAGAAAGTTCCTAACAGGACAATTAACCAGTGAAACAGCTTGCTTCCAGAAATTGTGGGTTCTCCATCACTGGAGGTTTTTAAGAGGAGACTGGACAGTCATTTGTCTGAGACAGTATAGGTTCTCCTGCTTGAGCGGGGGGCTGGACTAGAAGACCTCCAAGGTTCTGTTCTATTCTATCCTATCCTGTCCTATCTTATCCTATCCTATCCTATCCTATCCTATCCTATCCTATCCTATTCTATAGGCCTGAAATAAAATTGTGCTATTCAAAAATGTCAAATTACCCTTTTCAAATATCGTTTATTTCTTGCATATTTACTCAATATTGACTGAGTAATTTTTATGCAGTTATTTTATGTCAGTGTCATTTAATAGCATTGAATGGAATTAATGCCTGCTCTCTCAAAATTAGGCATTGTCAATGTCATTTTGTAAAAAAAAACCCCATGTTTAATTAGATGTGTTCTATTCATGGAAAACTATGGTGCTGGAGAAGACTCCTGCGAGTCCCTTAGACTGCAAGGCGTTCAAACCGGTCAGTCCTAGAAGAGATCAAACCCGACTGCTCTTTAGAAGGCCAAATCCTGAAGTTGAAACTCAAATACTTTGGCACCTAATGAGAAGGAAGGACTCACTGGAGAAGAGCCTAATGCTGGGAAAGATTGAGGGCAATAGAAGAAGGGGTTGCTGGATGGAGTCACTGAAGCAGTAGGCATGAGCTTAAATGGACTCCAGAAGATGGTAGAGGACAGGAAGACCTGGAGGAATGTTGTCCATGGGATCGCGATGGGTCGGACACGACTTCGCAATTAACAATTCATGGACAAGAGAGAAGTATATTGGTAGTCAGAATTGAAGAAGCTTTTTGGATAAGAAACAAAACATTTTCAAGGAAAAACAAGAAAGTTCAGTTGCCTCTTGAAAAAGCATCTTTGGGACAACCATAACCTGGATGACTGAGAATCTCCATAGACATATCTTGGTAGTAGCAACTCGGATATCAGACTTTCTTAGGCACCAAATAAAAAATGTGTTAGTCATCTTGGCAGTTTAAAACGTTATATTAGATATTTTATATTTCTTAATATTTATAGTTTATTGAGTTTGAGGCTACGCAAATTAAAACTTTAAGTTAAAAACTGCTCCATTAATTTTTCTGCAGTACTGGCATCACTGATAAAATACAGAATATGGATATTTTAGTCTATCTTCTCCCTGTGAGCAGAAGATTTTAAACTAGTTCATTAACCTATGCTAATCTGTGATTTAATCATGTTTACTGGATAAACTGTAATTGTCAAAATTCTGATTAGAAAACAGCAGCTGAGTTCATACAAAAGGCTAAGTTAGGCTAAGTTGCTTTACAGTATGTTTGTTTTCCTGTCAAAAATGGATCTGACTTTCTGGATCATCTCAAACTGTGGTATAAGTTGTCCTCAGTAGAAAGTGGGATAAAATGCAGTTTTTAAAACGCAGAAGTATGTCCAATATCATGCGATCTTCTCTACTATTTATGCAGAATGTGTGAAATATTAGAAAATATTTTAGTGCTAATTTACCTAAGAATAAGCTCCACTGATTGCAGTAAAGTACAGAGGATTATGCTCTTAAATACACACAGATAATATTAAGCTGTTAGATTACAACCCTATACAACTCACTATTCTTGAAAATTGTCCTTTTACATTGCAAGATTAATCTCATTGAGGAAAAAATTGGAGGAGGATGAGATTTGCGATACGGAGAACAATACTATAAAAACTATCCTATTTTCTCCATAGTGAGACAGAAGGAGTCTGCCTTTCAAGTTCCGTCACAATTCTAAGCCGTCCAATAGTGACGTAAACTAACTGGCTGAATATTAAGTGCGACGTGCCTCCTCTTTCATTACATCTGGGAGAGAAAAGAAGTAGAAGAGGCGGTGGAACCCGCAAACTTCTAAACCTCACGTACCCTTCAAAAACAAGCGAACAAATAGCGATGGTATCAAACACTATTTTTGAAGACGGCATGAAAACTATTGGTTGTTGGATATGCTGAGAAGAAGTGGACCTGAATGAAAACTGACTCTGCGAGGTCCTCTCCTACGGCGAAACAGTTACCTCAGAAAACAGAGAAGAGCAGCGGCGTTCTATGTCCGTTACGTCAGACGGAGGGCTGTATATATTTACATCTCCTGCCCAACAGTTTTCAGTACGGGCTTTCAGTGCCTAGCGTGATTTCGTGTCTCTGAGAATGGTTCACGAAAAGCGGCAGGGAGCTCCTGCTGAAACTTCTACCGCAAGTACTTCGACGAAAGAGACGGAGAAAAAGAAACGTGTTTCGGGCTCTCTCTCGCAATTGATTCTTCAAGTTTTAGAAGCCTGCAATTCCCGAAAAGGTATCTCGCTGGCTGCTCTCAAAAAGTCTCTGATCGAAGCTGGGTATAACCTGACTAAGAACAACCTCCGCCTCAAAAGGGAGCTGCGCAATTTGGTCTCCAATGGGGTGCTGATCCGAGTCACCGGCAGTGGTGTTTCTGGCTCCTTCAAGTTCGGCAAGAATCAGCCACCGAAGCCGAAAAAAGCAGCCGGCAAAACGGCCAAGGGGAAAAGGGAGCCTAAAAAGTCCCGAAAGAAACAACCGGCAGTTCATAAACCTAAAGGTCTCCAGGGTCGTAAGCCTTCCAACTCTGGAAGGAAACGTCAGGTGAACAAACGTCCTGCAGGGAAAGCTCGTTAACGAGGTTCTCGGTTTTTGCTAACTACACAAAACTATACAAAAGGCTCTTTTAAGAGCCACTCCGGAATCGCTGAAAGAGCTAGTGGCATTTTCGGATCAGGTCTTTTGCAGAGTACCAGTAAACGACTCCCCTTTTGAATGGTCTCGGGTTAATAATAGATTAGTGTAACTCGGAAAAATCGAGGTTTTTTTTTAAATAATAGCATTTGATTATGTAAAGGAAGTTTGTGTCAAATGACAATTACGGTTATTTCCTATATATATATATATATATATATATATATATATATATATATATAGCAGCAAAGCTTATTTTTATGACAATATTAATGTTGGAAAAAATGAGTAGTCAAGTTAAATTTTTCTCATCCAATATCAAAGGGAAAATAACTTGGTTTCATTGTTCTTTCTAAATCAAGAGTTCTTATTTCAAATTATTTTGGTAACAGGATATTTTATTCCTCTAAAACACATTATTTTTGGGTCTTTCATGTTTAGTATAGGTTGCTTTGTTTAGATCCCTGAAGACTATGAAATAGTGAAAATGGATTAGAGAGCGAACAAAATAATATTGGTATATTTGAGGCACTTTATTCCAATATCCCTAGTGACTCCTTTTTCTGTCCGAAGTTTAAAAATTTGCAACCCTTTTAACACATGGTAAAATTTAGTTTCAAAACTTTTGAAGTTACCTTTTTGCAGATGGAAGCTAAGAATGTAACTAGGGTTAACTATGAGAAACGATTCTCAATAATGCAGCTTAAAATATTTTAGTTTACAAATGTCAAAATAAAACGCGAGCCGCTATTGGCACAAATCTAAGGAATATGGGCAAAAGTCGATTTGCTCAGGCACTATAAAATTCTATCCACTTTCAGATTGGCAGGACGGCTTTTTATTGTCTATTCAGAAAGCGAAAATGACTAATCAAAACCCACAAATCAGGTTTCTAACCATAATTAAGCAACTTTATTGTTCCCTCGTCAGTTATTGAAACATGGCTCTAAAAAGAACCCGAAGCCATCGCTCTCTCTTGGCCAAAGCATTATTTGATTTTGTCACACTTCCAGGCCGTCCAACTCCCAGGGCCGTTTTGGCGTTGACATGCTTGGTGCTTAGGTCCGATGTGGGCGGCGGCGAGAGCTCCCGGTCTAGCAGGAAAATGAAGATCTGCACGTAGCTGGAGGTTGTAGTTTATTCGACGAATTTTCTTGTCCCGGGCTGCTTTCTCTGATGGCTCTTAAATTCAAAACCTGGCGCTCCTCTTCCGATTCACTTGGTACAGTCCCTTTTCGGAACTGGTTTTCTCCCGCCGTCCCACAAAAACTACAACGCTGTCTTCAAGAGGCAACTTTACGCGCCCATTTTTCCCTCCAATTTTCACCACTTCCAGGCAAAACAGCTCTCCTTTCTACAACTAACGGCACAATGAAAAAAAAAATAAAGCTTCCTTAAATGTCATTGGTTAAAGCCTTCTGAAGGGCAAGCTATTTTATCCAATAAGAAGCAAGCCCCATTTACTGTTTCTGAGAGACGAAGAATTTAAATTACTGAACGAATGAAGGCGATATACGTGTCCTAGGATAATATTGCAGGATCCAATCTGGCTTGGTTACCGACCCAGATTAGATCCTGTAAATTACTCAGTTTACCATATCGAAGGTTAAAAACAAATAATTCTGTATTAATTTTCCTCCTTCCATGGAAGATTTGGTCATACCCAAAACACTTGCTGTGCAGCAAGGCAAAGTAGTGAGGCTAAAGAAAACAAACTTTTTGTTTAAAACCAGAATAAAGGTGGTGTGATGTCACATCAGAACAAATACCATTTTTTAAATCCATTATCTAATTCAAAATCTCAAAGGTGCTTTTTCAAAAGGCAACTGGACTTTCTTTGTTTTCCTTGAAAACATTCACTTCTCATCCAAGAAGCTTCTTCAGTTGTGACTCAAAATTGAACAATCACGACCTGGATGACTAAGAATCTCCATAGATATCTAATTCAAAATAAGTTCACAAGCCCTATACCAGAAAAGCATTTTTATCCCCCGTTCCTATTGAGCAAGATCTATTCATCTGAGTCATTCCCAGGAACAGAGGAAAATGAATGTACCACAAAAATTCTGGGAGTTAAGCGTCCACATCTGGAAGTTGCAAAGGTTGAGATACAAAGGATTGTCACTTCAGTCAGCTATATTATGTATTATAAAAACAGTTTGGACTTAGTAAACAAAAAGTGGTTTACTCTTGGCTTAGCATATTGTATTCAATCATTATAGCTACAAACCAGGGTGTATGAATTAGTATTATTCAAACCCAAGAAACCATGATTTATTTAATAAACCACCGTTAAATATTGACTCATGAAATCTCTTTCCAGCAGCACAGTCAGGAATTTTTCCCCAGTGAAATTTAGGATCTTCTGTGTTGTTCCACATTGAGATACATTATTTTGTTAAAGATTTTTTTCTCACAATATACATGTAACCACCAAGCAGGCTATACCCAAATACATACAGACTTTTCTCTCTCTCTCTTTCTCTCTCTTTTGTCCATTTGGTTTTTCTGAATCTTTCCTTGTATCTTCCCTCACCCGTGATCCAATTTTCCTGCTTCCTTGTCCCATCCAGTTTTTCCCCATGAAGCATCCCACTGAACAAATAGTTACAGGATCCATTTTTTCTGCTCTCCTGGGTGACTCTGAGGGGCTGACTTCAAAGATTTTGGCTTGCAGATATGTAACTTGCTTTTCTAACAATGTCCTATCAAACAACTTTACCCAGCATTTGTAACTGTACACATCTGCCTCCCACATACATTTGAGGGTAAGGCAAATGACAACACATTTGAATGACCCCCTAAAACAGTGTTTCCCAAACTTGACAATTTTAAGGCATGAGGACTTAAAATTGCTGGCTGTGGAATTCTGGGAGTTGAAGTCCTCATGCCTTAAAATTGTCAAATTTGGGAAACACTGCCCTAAAAGAACCTGCTTCCATGCCTCCTCTTTAAAACGGCCCCCCACTTCTGCCACAGAATAAATTCATGAGGCACCAACATTATTCAGTGTTTTCAGTTTCTGCTGGAACCCTTGCCTCCTGCTGCCATCTCCACTGTAGGTTGCCCAGAATGACTGCAATTTTTCAGGCTCGTCACAAAAGCAGAATTTGTTGAGATGATAATACTCCATGGGGCTTGTCAGAATAGCACAAATTTCTGCCTTTCAGAACAGTGGAAATTCTGGAAGGGAGGGTTATAAATTCAGGAACAAAGTTGAAAGACAACGAGTGAGGAGTGATTGGTTGGCATTCTCAGAATTTGGCCACTATGACTGAAGGGCCTGCAAATTCAACATCATTGTATTTGTGGATGATGGTGTGCAAGAACTGTGGGTTTGGTTTAAGGCTGCCAGGAATATTGTAATTTACCGAGAGAATTCACATCTCTATGGCAGAGCAAAACATTCCAAATGGAACAGAAGAATTCAAGTAGCTAGAGGCTAACATTTCCTTTTAAGAAGCTCCTAAATGAAATACAGATTTTAAAACACTTTTGTAGGCCACTTTATATGTCTCCCAAATTATAGACCCTAGCTTGTATTTATGAAATAAGAGCTGTGGTGACTCAGTGGTTAGAATGCAGTACTGCAGGCTAATTCTATTGACTGCCAGCTTCCAGCAATTTGGCAGTTCTAGTCTCACCGGCTCAAGGTTGACTCAGCCTTCTGTCCTTCTGAGGTCAGTAAAATGAGGACCCAGATTGTTGGGGGCGATATGCTGGATCAGCTTAGAGAGGGCTGTAAAGCACTGTGAATCTAAGGGCTATTGCTATTGCTATGAAATCATCCATTATGAATGGAACCTGAGGCCTTAGTTACCTTTATTGAATGTTTTGTGGTTCTAATAGATACAAGGAAGACATCTACTTTGAAGGCCTCCATCCTTGAGGTTTAGTTCTGTTATCTTCTCAGGACTTTTTCTGAATTGGATGAGATCCTCCTTGGTGAGTGAAATGCAGCTCTGATCCGGCGACGGCTTCGTCGTTTAGCGGAGTAGGTCTTCACCTTTCTACAATGGGCTTTTTGCTTTGCAAGGAGGTTGTCCTTGTAGTATGGGCTGACTTGCACTTTTACTGGAGGAGGAAGCCCTCTCTTTGAAGGTCTGCATCTTTTAGGAGCTCTTTCGTCGAGAGAACTTTGGGCTGTCTTAAAAATAGATGCAGCCGTATTCTTGCAGTTTCTGCTGGATCTCCTTAAAACAGAAGCAGATCCTTGATTGGAGTGGTGTGATTCTCGAGAAGTAGAATTACTTTTGCTACCACCAGAACTTGATTTTTTAGCAGCAGAAAGGGCCCGTGGACAGAGATTTGGTGTTCTTTCAACAGATTTGCTTTGGCTGATGGATCGCTTTGAGGGCTTTTGTCCTGCCTTTAATTTCTGATGGGATCTCTTGGGCTTTCTTCTAATTTTTCCAGCCTTCCAGCTCAAACTCTTTGCTTCTTCAGTTTTTCCCCTTGCCTTTTCGGAAGCAGACATCCCTGCCTTCTTTATCCTTGCGGCTTTCTCCAAGTTTCTGGATATTTTGGTGATCTTTTCCTGGTACTTTTTGACTACAAAAAAACTTGAGCCATTGCCACTTGTCATGCGCACCAGGGCACCTTTAGACACCAAGGACTGTAGCTTCCTCTTGATTCTAGGATAGTGCCTCCTCACATCGTATCCCTTTGTGCCGAGCACTTCCTTCAGCTCTGCAAAAGTGAGGCCATTGTGTGACTTACAGGATGCAATTGCTTCAATAATAAGCCCTGAGATGCAGGGCAGGGAATCAATGGATTTCCAAGGAATCAAGCTTTTTTTATTTTGCACTGAGTTTGCTACCATCAGAGTCTTTGTGGTGAAATTAGCAGCTTCTTTCTTTCTTTGAACGGACTCCTTTCTTCCAGGAACTGGTGCCTGCATTCCTGTGGGCATCATGTCCTCCTGGGTCATCATCTTTCTCATGGCACTTGTGCCTGTCAGCCTGCCAGTTACTCTGTGCCAAGCCTCTGCTGAGACAGAATCTTGTACTTAGTGCCTTAACTATATGTCTAGCAAAATCTGACACAATGGAAGTACTCCATCTGGCTTTTGTTCCTAGCAACCAATCACAATGCTTGCTTCTATCCTTGAGAACTCACCTTTCATAAACATTCCCCACCCACCCCCACATTTTCATCCTATTAAAAAGTAGTTTAGACCGGGACACTCTTCTCTATATGCTTCTGTATATAACAGGAGAAAGCTTTTCTTTTTAAGTGATGGCTTTTAGTTGATCAGGTGAACGAATGAAGAGCACGAAGCTTTCCTGTTAATCATGGAGGGAGGGTTGCACCCTAGGTATAGACCCATTAGGCTACACACTTTCAGCAGAAGCAATGTTGCCCAAAGCACAGAAAAGGATCAATAGTAAGACAAAGAAATGAAAGGTCTAAGGCAGGGATAGGCAACCTTGGCTATTTTATGACTGGTGGACTTCAACTCCCAGAATTCCTGAGCCAGCCAGGCTGAGGGGAAAGGGAGAGGTTTCCAAGCTGAGCTATGCTGGCTCAGGAATTCTGGGAGTTGAAGTCCAGCAGTCATAAAAGAGCCAAGGTTGCCTACCCCTGGTCTAAGGCAAGAAAAGGAAACATAGCTAAAATTAGTTTTTGATTTGTCCCTTCAAGTCATTCTTGATTGCTGGTGACTGCCTGGTTTACTCCCTGCAGTTTTTTTGGCAAGATTTCTAGAAATGGCTTATCCTGTTTCCTTATATTCCTATTTCCCAGGGGTAAGAGAGAACTGGCCCAAGATCACCAAGCTGGGTTCACGCCTAAGGTTAACTTAAACTCAAGGATCTCCTAGTTTCTTGTCTGGTGCCTTAACCACTAGACCAGGGGTCTTCAAACTTGGCCCTTTTATGACTTATGGACTTCAACTCCCAGAATTCCTCAGTCAGCATGCCTGGCTGAGGAATTCTGGGAGTTGAAGTCCACAAGTCATAAAAGGGCCGAGTTTTAAGACCCCTGCACTAGACCAAACTGGCTTTCTGAAACCAGTTTAAGCCAACACAATTCATGATACTTCTTCATATGTTTCTATTCTTGCAAACCATCCTTGCTTGTCTCATGTTGATATGTGGATTCATTCCTTGTCCTTTAAAAAAAGAACTTCTCAACTCTCTTCCTGAGGATCTCATCATTCTGTCTTCATCTTCACCATCCTTCAAATGCTTTTATATATATATATATATATATATATATAAGAAAAAGGTCTTTGGTTATTCGGGTTTTCTCCCACGTAAAATTGAAAGTGTCTTGGTGACGTATTAACGAAGCCATTCGTGATCTTCAGGCTGGTGTTTTCGGCTTCATGCCTCTAGGAGCAATGCTCCTAGCAATGCTCCTAGAAGCACATTGCTCCTAGAAGCACAAAGCTGAAAACAGCAGCCTGAAGATGACAAACAGGACTTCATCGAAACGTCGCCAAGACACTTTCAATTTTACATGGGAGAAAGCCCGAATAACCAAAGACCTACGTACAAACACCTGCGAAAACCTCAGAAAACAAATATATATATACAAATTTCTTTTTCTGACAAAGAATTAAAGAATTAAATTGGGAGACTAAGATGGAGATTGTGAAAAGTAAAACTGCAGTATAGCAGTTAAAAAATGTCAAGGTGTAATCAATTAGACATCTGTCTGAAAAACTTCCTGCATATATATATATATATATATATGTTTTCTGAGGTTTTCGCGGGTATTTGTATATAGGTCTTTGGTTGTTCGGGTTTTCTCCCGCGTAAAATTGGAAGTGTCTTGGCAACGTTTCGACGAAGTCACATTCGTCATCTTCAGGCTGGTGTTTTTAGCTTCTTGCTTTGAGCAGCAATGTGTGGTTTTAGCTGTTTCTTCCTTTTAACTGCCAGTGAGGGTATGAACTGATTGGATGGGAGCTTGGCTGTGTTCTGATTGGGTGGAGGTGTGTTCTGAATGGTTAGGGGCTTGGCTGTGCTCTGATTGGCTGGGGGAGTGTTCTGTTTGGTTGTGCTCAGGTTAGTCTGAGTTGCAGAGGGGTTTAAGATTTTGGGGTTAGGGAGTCGTTTGTCAATAAGGGCAGGTTTCCAAATGGCTGGTAGGCGGGAGGTATCATCTCGCTTGTTCATGCTGTGTGGGCGTTTTTCTATCTCGATGGCTTCTCTGATTATTCTGTTATTAAAATGTTCACTTTTGGCAATGGTTCTGGTATTTTTAAAGTCAATTTCGTGTCCTGTGGCTTTAAGGTGTTGGACCAGGGAAGAAATCATCCAGATGCCCTAAACTCTATGGTCTCCCCAAGATACACAAAGAAGGAACCCCACTCAGACCTATAGTCAGCTCCATAGGCTCACCTCTACAAAACCTAGCCAAATTTCTCGCCAAACAACTACAGCCCTATGCAGAATCCATCACCTCACACGTAAAAAACTCATTCCAGTTTATAGAGATCATAAAGAAACAAAGCTTACAGCCCAGCGACCTACTAGTGAGCTTCGATGTCATATCCCTCTTCACCCAAGTGCCTATCAAAGAAGCCTTGACAGCTATTCAAAACAAATATAACCCCCCCCAAACACATCTTAGATCTGACCAACCACTGCCTATCCAACACATACTTCATCTATAATGGACAAAAATACAAACAAACAGAAGGAGCACCCATGGGATCACCCCTCTCACCTGTCATTGCCAACCTCTACATGGAACACTTTGAAACCCAAGCTCTAGAAAAATCGGATCACAAACCCAAACTCTGGCTCAGATATGTAGACGACACCTTCATAATCTGGCCACATGGGAAAGAAAAACTGGACAACTTCCTCACACACCTCAACAGCCTACACCCCAAAATACAGTTCACCATGGAAACAGAAGCTAACAACCAACTTCCCTTCCTGGATGTCTTAGTCTACAAGAAATCCAATGGCTCCCTAGGACACACCATCTACCAGAAGAAAACACACACAAACCGCTATCTGCACGCTCTCTCACACCACCACCCAGCACAGATCAACTCTGTAGCCAAGACACTCATCTCCAGAACAAAACGCTTAGCTGACGAACAACACCTAAAACCCGAACTACACACTCTCACCAATGTACTAACATCCAATGGATTCCATAGAAATAAGATTACAAACCTAATCCAAAAAGAAACCCCCACTAAAATCCAAGACAAAGAACAAGAAAACGGCAAAGCCCTCCTCCCATACATAAAAGGCACACAGACAGAATCAGTAAGATCCTCCATAAACACAACATCAAAACAGCATTCTGCACAAACAGAAAAATATCCACCATCCTTAGAAACCCCAAAGATAAAATTGAATTAGAAAATCAAGGAGTATACGAAATCCCATGCACCACTTGTCCCACCACATACATCGGACAAACCAACAGAAGAATAAGTGCACGCATTGAAGAACATAAGAACTCAGTCAAAAAAGAGGAACCAACATCTTCCCTGGTCCAACACCTTAAAGCCACAGGACATGAAATTGACTTTAAAAATACCAGAACCATTGCCAAAAGTGAACATTTTAATAACAGAATAATCAGAGAAGCCATCGAGATAGAAAAACGCCCACACAGCATGAACAAGCGAGATGATACCTCCCGCCTACCAGCCATTTGGAAACCTGCCCTTATTGACAAACGACTCCCTAACCCCAAAATCTTAAACCCCTCTGCAACTCAGACTAACCTGAGCACAACCAAACAGAACACTCCCCCAGCCAATCAGAGCACAGCCAAGCCCCTAACCATTCAGAACACACCTCCACCCAATCAGAACACAGCCAAGCTCCCATCCAATCAGTTCATACCCTCACTGGCAGTTACAAGGAAGAAACAGCTAAAACCACACATTGCTGCTCAAAGCAAGAAGCTAAAAACACCAGCCTGAAGATGACGAATGTGACTTCGTCGAAACGTTGCCAAGACACTTCCAATTTTACGCGGGAGAAAACCCGAACAACCAAAGACCTATATATATATATATATATATATATATATATATATATATATATATATATATATATATTCTCACTATATGACTAATATCATATTAAGATTTAATCAACTGATTCATTTGTTAGCTTGATTATTTTTCAAAATTTCATTCAATCGTGTTCAAAATTTTATTCAGTTCCATTTTGCCAATTCTGGCAAAATTTCAGAAACTCTGAGACTGTGAATCCTAGTCCTGCCTTAGGAACAAAGCCAGTTGGGTGATCTTGGACCAATTCCTCTTTCTTAACCTTATGAAGGAGGCAATGTAAAACCATTTCTGAAATCTTGCCAAGAAAACTCAACCCAATCAGGCTTCCCTTGCTTAGACAATAAGGGTTGTACTGTTCCAAACACAAAGATGACAAACATCAAGCTATATTTTTGCTACCTGAACTTCAGCAGTATGTTTGTTTTAATCTGGATATAAGGGTGGACTGGAAGTGTGCTTAGTGCAAACTAATTGGAAATTACCCAGAGTAATTTTATAACATGGTTGAGGCTGTAAAGTGACATGAACTACCTTATCAAGGTAAATTAGGTTCTGTCTTTGTCTCATCAAGGAGAATCACTTTGGTTGTGGAGAATACTGGGCTTCTGTAAGGGGAATCAAAGCTACTCTGCATATTGTTTAGGCCAGTGATGGCGAACCTTTTAGACACCGAGTGCCCAAAAACTGCCCGCCTGCCCCGTTCTGCCCCTGCCATGCCTGCCCCGCCTACCCCGCCCTGCCCGTCCAAAGGCCCACCTACTGCCTCCACGGCCTGCCGCAGCTGATCACCCAGATGGCCCTGCAGCACCATAGCGGCCATGCCCTCCATCTGCACCCCACATCATCTGCGTGCGATGGGGCACAAGGATGGAGTCCTGTCCCTGCTGCCCTGCTGCCCTGTCCTTGGCTGCATTGTTCTATGCGGGCCGCACCCAGGGGTGACTCTCCTCCAGGGAGGCTGCTGGTGAGGAGGGGGCCGTGGGAGAGGTGGGGCTGGGGTGATGGTGCATGTGCCCACAGAGAGGGTTCTGCGTGCCACTTCTGGCATGCATGCCATAGTTTCGCCACCACTGGTTTAGGCTCATTTCCAGACTTATTAGGGTAATGAAATGTTTTGATTGCCCTGGGTAATGGCTTGGGTCAACAAACATACAAAACTAGTAAGAGTCTAGCTAGAAGCTTGCTTGTTTTTGGAGGGTAACCATAAACTGGAAGCAAATCGTATTTAAATGATGAAAGCAATAAAATTGAGACTTTATTAGGAGTATTGTACTGTCACATATAGAATTCCTTTTGTCAAAATGATCAAACAGATTTGGTATATTACTGGGACAACCTTTAATGTGACCTCACATAATTCCCTTCAAGGAATCTTTATGTCTGCAAGGGGAAAAGGCTGCAATATTTACATTGTTTATATAAAGAAGTGTAAAGCGTATGGAGACAAACACAAGCCTGGAATTTAAATGTTGTTGGCGATTTGGGGACAGGGAGGGACATTCACATATGATACAGGTAGTCCTTGACTTACAACCACAACTGAACCCCAAATTTCTGTTATTAAGTGAGGCAGTTGTTAAGTGAGTTTTGTCTGATTTTATGATCTTTCCAGGCACAACTTGTTAAGTGAATCACTGCAGTTGTTAAGTTAGTAATACAGCTGTTAAGTGAATCTGGCTTCCCCATTGATTTTACTTCTCAGAAGGTCACAAAAGCTGATCACATGACCCTGGGCACTGCAACCATCATAAATATGAGGCCGCTGCCAAGGACTGTTTTTTAATCACGTGACCATGGGAACACTGCAATAGTCATAAGCGTGAAAAGTGGTCATAAGTTTTTTTTCCAGTTCCATTGTAACTTAAATGGTCACTAAACCAACGGTTGTAAGTTCAGCCCTACCTGTACATGATTATCCTCCCAAAGCCAAAGATTATTAAAAGCTTGAACAGGCGTTGCAAAGGTTGCGTAGAGAGAAGTCCTTGTTTTAATCAAGAACTGTAACTTCTTAAAGAGTTGTGAGTGAAACAGTGCCCCCTAAATAGAAAAAGGGTACAACTTCCTCCCCATTGAAATTCGCCTTGAGGGTAGTGTTGATATGATTAAGGTCAAAAATCACATTTCCCCCATTGTAATCCACAAACACAGTAATCTTTCCAGAGGTGCTGTGAACCCTGCCAGGATCAGTTTCCAGGTGCCGAAGCCACCAGAGACCCATTTGCCAAATCCGTTCTTCAGGGACAAGCATGAGATTTCCTTTTCTCTTCACAGACTTCCCAGCTATCCCAACAGCCCATTCCCTTTGTGTGCCATACTTCACTTCAAAGTAATGTTTCCCTGATCGGAATCCAGGAGACCCCAGCACACAGGGGCTGCTGTTGAATCTCTCCGGATTGTCTGGCACAACTTGGGGGACACCCACATTTTTCACAGTCTTCTTGTTTGCTGACACAACCAGTGAGCTGAATGCTGTGTTTGAGTCAAACGTCACATCAGCTGCAAGAAGAGAGACAGAACATCAGAAGGCAAATCAAATTCTGGGTGGGCGACATCACTGAACACGTTATTACCCACCCACCCTCCCAAATTAGAGAGCTAAGAAAGGCCACAAATATCCCTGCTTCATCTCCCATGTCTGCGTTCTTCATAAACCCAAGATTTTTTAAATAGTGCTTTATAGAGAGATATAGTGCAATAAAGGTTGACCGTTTTTCCAATGATAATGAAAAACTCTGCTCCCCTAAAACAAGTCAGAAATTAAGTGATCGGTAAGAGGGGCACTGTGGCTTTTTAGAACACAAAATCCCCCACACTCGCCTCCCAAAAACTCACACTCGCGAATTACAGAATAATGTATGTACAGTGTGTAATGTATAATAGTGTATGTTTAGTCTCACACACACATATATGTGTGATATGAGCTGTGGTGGTGTAGTGGGTAGAATCGAGTATTGCAGGTGAACTCTGCCCACAGCCTGGAGTTCAAGTCTCACTGGCTCAAGCCCACAGCCTTCCGTCCTTCTGAGGTCGGTAAAATGAGGACCCAGATCATTGGGGGAGGCAATATGCTGACTCTGTAACTGCTTAGAGAGGGCTGTAAAGCACTGTGAAGCGGTATATAATATTGTTATTGCTATGACACAACAAATGCTGTGATCTTCAGTTCTCCAATATGGTTCATTTTTACCACTAGCCTTGGTTTTTACAAGTAGTTGATTAGAGGCAGTTGGTTTTCAAGAACCATTGTTAAAAAAGCTTCTGACCACTCAAAAAGGGCACTTTGGCTGCCTATAGTTCTGGGGTCACTGAAGAAACTATTTTGCCCTCCAACTAGCAGAGGTTGAGAAACACTGCTCTATGTCAAAGCCTAGCACAGGGGTAGGCAACCTTGGCTTTTTTATGACTCGTGGACTTCAACTCCCAGAATTCCTGACCCAGCATGGCTCAGCTTGGAAACCTCTCCCTTTCCCCTCAGCATGGTTGGCTCAGGAATTCTGGGAGTTGAAGTCCACAAGTCAAAAAAGAGCCTACCCCTGGTCTAGCAGATCTTATGCATCTCAAGGCCACATTTGAGTCTGTTTATTTATTATTAGACTTCTATACCACCCATCTCGCCAATGTGACTCTAGGCCAGAGGTCCCCAACCTTTTGGGCACCAGGGACCGGTTCCGTGAAGAGAGGTTTTTCCGCACACCAGAGGGGGCGTGGTTTCCCATGCTGCTTGCATCTCACGGATGGGGTTTCACTTGTTTGTGCAGACCAGTTGCTAGCAGGCTGTGGCCCGGTATTGGTCCATGGACCGGGGTTGGGGACCCATGCTCTAGGCAGCTTATGGTGTCAGAATAAAGGAAAATGCCGTCTCACAGCTCAAGCGGACTTAAAGTTGCCTCTTTTATGGATTACTGGGGATGAAAGCAAAATCATGGGAATACAGTACAAAAAAAAATGTTTCTGGGACAGGTGCAAGCAGGGAAAGCCAATGTTTGTTAGTTAAATTTTACATGACTTTGTTGTCTCTTCCCTCCACAATAGATAGATAGGTAGATAGGTAGATAGATGGATGGATGGATAGATAGATAGATAGATAGATAGATAGATAGATAGATAGATAGATAGATGATAGAGATTTATTTGATTTCTATAGCCGCCCATCTCAACAAGTGACTCTGATGTTAGGAATGCCCTTGTTGGATCATATGAAGGAGGCCAGGGAATATCTAGAGATCCAACTTAGTTGCAATGAGATTGTCTGGCATTATTGTTCACCTGACCCAACTGATCTTGGAGAAGGACATCTACCTTTCTTCTCAATTAAGATGCTTTAAAATCTGGCAATACTTACCTTTCCCCCCTCCCCCCCCCGCCCACCAATCTTATTTAACCCAGCTGTTACCTCTTTTCCATATCCCAGGGGGTGAAGCTAGAGCTTTTCCACCATTTTCCTGGTCAGCAAAAAAGCATAGTGTGAACAGGAGTATGTAACAGAGTCCTAAATGTGGACAGAGCACAAAGGCAAGAATTTGTAAGGCATGTTTATATTGTCTTATAGATGGTAAAGTTTGACTGACAGAAAAAACTGGGTGTAATTTAGCCCTTGTTGTCACAAGTAGTGTGCGGATAGTCCTCAACTTGCCATGGATTCTGAAAAAGCTACTTACGACATGGATTTGAAGTTCCAGCATTGAGATCCATATCCCCGCTCAGATCCACAATCCTGCCCATGGTCATATGAGTGCATTTTGAGTGCTGAATTTATGACCTTTTGCCATGTCCCGTGGTCACGTGGCCACAATTTATGGCATTTTTAACAAAAACCAGCATGTACTTCCAGGTTCCAGCAAAAAAAAAAAAAAAAACAACCCTCCCCTTAACAAACAATGGATTTGCTTGACCACTGTGGCATTTGGTTAACAGCCATGGGGTTCCTTTTAAAACCATCACATAAACCAGGGGTAGGCAACCTTGGCTCTTTTATGACTCGTGGGCTTCAACTCCCAGAATTCCTGAGCCAGCACGCTCAACTTGGAAACCTCTCCCTTTCCCCTCAGCATAGCTGGCTCAGGAATTCTGGGAGTTGAAATCCACGAGTCATAAAAGAGCCAAGGTTGCCTACCCCTGACATATACCTTATGATTGCTGCAAAAAAGCTTGCAAAATTGAATATAGTCATGTGACGATCCACTTAACGACCATCAGGATTTACAATTGAAATTGTGGGCTCAGTCATGGGCAGGATTATCTGTAATATATTGCACATCTTGGAAATGTTCTGACTTTTGTTTCCTGGTTACCCAAATATATAGTATTGTTCTGTTTGGAAAAGAGATTTAGAGAAGACCGACTGGTTGATAAATACACAATGGGATGTATTTCCTTTTCCTTCCTAAGATAGATGTGTCTCTCCCAGCAATCTACAGGGATCAAGCCTTCGCTAATACATGAACAAAATATGACAAAAAGTATATGACTCAGTGATGACCAAAACAGAAAAAATGTTTTGCTACATATAAAGGCATTATCTTTATATTTTTATCCCACTTTTTATATACATACATACATACATACATACATCCTCCCCCTGTCTCTCTCCCGATAGCTAACAGAGTGGGAGAGAGCCTGTGGCTTAGAGGTTATAACAACTGCCTAACATGCAGGTAAGCCCAGGTTCGAATCTCAGAAGAGTAAGTCTGGCTGAAGAGAGTTAATGGAACTCGAAATAGCTATACCAGTTCTCTCTTTATTCTTTGTTAGCAACCTAAAAATACATACATACATATATATATAATTGAAGGTAGCAAACATACCTAATGGAATAAGAATGTTTGATCGGACTGGAGAAAAGTGTGCCTTATATGATCAAAGGGGCACACTGGAGTTTATTTTTGCACAAAAGTGAGCTGAAAGTGTTGATAGAGCAAAAACAAACCACAACCTTTTTCTTTACCTGTGAGCTTCCACAGGACTTTCTTTGTTTGTAGGAAGTATAGACTAAATTGGAGCCCAGCAGAAGGAGACATGATCGTTATAAGCTTTCGTTTCCTACAGAAGGGAGAAAATAAGTACTGTAAATGATAAAATGGATTTAGGACTTAGTTCAAGTGAATCCAGAGCATGCCGTACAATGTCATCATTTTTTATTCTAAAGTTTTGCTGTGAATGATCTGACACAGTTCATTCCCAGATTTGGCAGATGACCAACAAATAAAATTTTGAAGACTTTTGTGAATTACAAAAGGATTGAAATCCAAAACTTTCCTTCTGTTTTGCAATGAGTTGGTTGAACACTCAAGCAACGTTTCAGGAAGGATTGCAGCACAGGTTTTTCATAGAAGGACATGCAAAGTGTTGCACAATTCCACACAACAGCTTCCAAAAGACCTTGTGTAGTCTCCTGCTAGAATTTTATCGGCTTGAGTTTAGACAGTTCCCCCCCCCCCGTTTAAGAACATCTGACTTTTAAAGACAACCCCTAGATATTAATGGGCTTGCCTGTTTCAAAATGGCAGACAACTGATTTGTTACAGTACTTAAACAGCAGATGGCTAACTGGTAACATGATGTAATACAAAATGGCAGATGACATTCTCCTTCCTTGAGCCCACAAACAGTTGAAGCTATGCAATGCTTTCATGAGCATCATAAAGTAGTGTGTCTGTGTTTTTTAGTGCAATATACAGCCTGTTTTCAATGGTTTGTGGAAACATAGTGCAGCTTCAGCAGTTTGACAGGTTGTGGAAGGCGAATGCCTTTTGCCACTTTAAGTTTGATCATTTTGAGTTCAGGATGGTGAGAGATTGAATTCCAGTAGGTTCTCTTTGGATTAGGTTTTCCTTGCTGGAAGTTTGTTTTATAAATTCTAATTAGCATTTCCTCATTTCTCCACTTTTTTTAGGGGAAAGTAATGAATATGCCATTAGAAGCAAAACAAGGGGGAAAATTGGCATTGCTCAGAGTTTATTTTAATCACTCAAAATTTAAGCCACAACTTGCTGATGACTACTGCTTCTACAGATAGTTCTCAACTTACAACCACAATTGGGATCAGAATTTCAGTCACTAAGCAATGCAGTTGCTAAGCAAATCATCATGTGACTGGACCCAATTTTATGATCAGTTTTACTGTAAGTAAATCTGGCTTAATAATAATAATAATAACAACAACAACAACAACAACCACCACCAATGGAGAAAATACCATAAAGGCAATCAACATCTGGGCAATTCCAGTCATTAGATACACAGCTAGAATAGTGGGCTAGACTCAAGCAGAACTAAAAGCAATGGATAGGAAGACCAGAAAAATAATGACAATGAATCATGCCCTTCATCCATCCAGTGACATTGACAGACTTTATCTACCAAGGCAAATAGGTGGGCGTGGAATGCTGCAAGTACATCAGATGGTTGAAGAAGAATGGCTTTGGAAGAATATCTGAAGGACAGTGATGACAATGCACTGAAATTAGTATATCAGGAAGATTTACTGACTACTGGAGAGACCAAACTGGCCTACAAGAAAGACCAAATGAAGAACAGAATAGAGGCATGGGAAGACAAAGCACTACATGGCCAGTACATTAAAAAAAATAGCTGGGAAAACAGATAATAACAAGACCTGGCAATGGCTAAGATAAGGAAAATTGAAGAAACAGACCGAGGGACTAATTCTGGCTGCACAAGACCAAGCCTTAAGGACAAATGCATATAAAGTCAAAATTGAGAAGACAGCAACAGACAGTAAGTGCCGCCTATGCAAAGAAGCTAAAGAAACAGTGGATCACCTGGTAAGCTGCTGCAAAAAGATCGCACAGACTGACTACAAGCAGCGGCATGACAAAGTAGAAACAATGGTGCATTGGAATATCTGCACGAAATATCATTTGCCTGTAAGCAAGAACTGGCAGGATCATAAAATAGAGAAAGTCATAGAAAATGATAAAGTTAAACAGCTCTGGGACTTCAGAATTCAAACAGACAAGCACCTGCAACATAACACCCCATACTTAACAACTGTAGATAAGAAAGACAAAAAAGTCTGGATAGTGGACGTGGCAGTGCCTGGAGACAGCAGAATAGACGAGAAAGAACTGGAGAAGATAACAAAATACAAAGACTGTGGCAAAAGCAAGCAAGGGTAGTACCAATAGTAATAGGCGCCTTGGGTGCAATCCCAAAACAACTGGAGCACCACTTGGACACCATCGGCATTGACAAATTCGCCATTAGTCAATTGCAAAAGGCAGTATTATAGGGAACAGTTTCTATCTTGCGACGATATTTGTAATACCATCAAACATCCACATCTGCCTAGCCCAGGTCCTGGGTAAGGACTCGATAGGTACACAAAAAGCCAAATCCAGTCTGAAATCTGGCTGACTTTGCGATGATCCATAATAATAATAATAATAATAATAATAATAATAATAATAATAATAATAATAATAACCCCCAGTGAGGCACTACCTTGACGTGGTTGTGGGGCTTGTGTACTCTGAGGAAGATGAGAGCTATGCCAGAGGTTCAACCATACTGGACAGGTCTCATCAGAGGAGTCAGACAAAGAGTGTCTCTCCCATAAAAAATATGGTGAGACGTAAATTTCAGAATGCCATACCGGCTCGGACGTCGCCCGGGTTAACAAGGTCCGCACTAGATATTGGAGTTCCTGGATATCTGGTGAAAAATGGGTTACAGGACTCAGGACTGTTGGCTGAGCAACCAGGGCCAGCAGCTGCAGAACTACTGGAAGAAAAGGTATTTACCCGTCGCAGATACACAGTGATGGAAAACAAAGAAATAATGATCTGTTACTATAGATCAAGTCCAACAAGACGAGGATATCTAAAACGAATGCACCAATTCTGGAAAGAACAACATCCAGAATCAGAAATAACAGAACAGAGACTAGCAGATCAACGCCGATTTATAACACGAAATAAAGTATTTACAGAAACAGAATTGGACGAACTGCAAAGGTTTACCCAGGGCAAAGAAATCAAAGCCTTACAAGAAGTAATTCAGAATGTAGAGGCAAACCAGGGGGAGTTGGCAGTGAAAGAATCCAGTAGAGATATACAACTGTTCTCATTTGGAAACCAGGCACCTCTTCCTCAGGAAGAACAAAACCCTCTAACTAAAGAAATAAAAGAATTGAAACAAAGAATAACTGAGCATCTAGAACAGCACAAAAACAACAGAATAAGGCTGCCTGCATTGAAGCTTGTTCCAAAGAAACAGCTAGCACAAGCATTAAAAGATGCAAATACTGCAATAGCAAGTATAAGCACCAATTCACTGCAAGAAACAAACCAACTAATGTACAGCACAGCTGCAGTTATAACTGAATACCTGGGATGCAAAATCAACAAAGAAGAAAAACAAACAAACAGTGCACCAGAAAAATGGAAGGTTAGACTAGAAAATAAGATCAGCAAGTTAAGATCACATGCAAGCAAGCTAGAACAGATGAAAGAAAAGAAGCTGAAGAACAAGAAGACCAAAGAATACCTAATCAAGAAATACCACTTAGAAACAAGGAAGATCAAGGAAGCACTGGAAATAATAAAGCAACAAATAACAGCTATAGCCAGGAAAATCAGTAGATATGAAGCTCGAATTGCAAACTATAGGCAGAACCTCCAATTTCAATCCAATCAGAAACGTTTCTACCAATCCATCAATGGAGAAACTGCAAGGAATCAGTCAGTACCTGACAAGGAAGAAACAGTGCAGTTCTGGAAGCAGATATGGGATAACCCAAAGAAATACAACAAGGATGCGGCTTGGTTAAAAGAGGTGGATGCAAATAAAACAGAAGTTGAAATGAAAGAACTAGTAATAACAACAAAAATGGTAGAAAAAAGAGCAAAGAAAATCAAAAATTGGTCAGCACCAGGTGAAGATGAACTGCATGGGTTTTGGTTGAAACATCTAACTGTTATACACCCACTCATTGCCAAACAGTTCAACAATATACTACAAGGAGGAGAAATTGAAAAGTGGCTAACAACTGGGAAAACCTACCTAATAATGAAAAATCCAGCAAAAGGGGCAACACCAGGTAACTACAGGCCAATTACCTGCTTACCAACAACTTTCAAATTACTAACTGGTGTGGTAGCTGATGCAGTACAACAGCATCTAGTTGAAAACAATCTCTTTCCACCTGAGCAGAAAGGAAACCGCCCAATAGCAGAGGAACAAAAGATCAACTCCTAATAGACAAAATGATCTTGGAAAACTGCAAGAGAAGGAAGACCAACCTGAATGTGGCATGGATTGACTACAAAAAGGCATTTGACTCTCTGCCACATGATTGGATAATAAAGTGCCTAGAAATAACAGGAGTCAGTAGAAACATCAGAAAATTTGTGCAAAGATCGATGGCACAATGGAAGACACAGTTGCAGATCAATGGTGAGAAGCTGGGAGAGGTTAATATCAAGAGAGGAATATTTCAAGGAGATTCATTATCACCATTACTATTTGTTATTGCACTGTTTCCTCTGTCAACAATACTGAATAACTCAGGACATGGCTATCAAACATCAAAAACATCTGCTAGACTATCCCACCTCCTTTACATGGATGATCTGAAGCTGTATGGAAAAACATCATCTGAAATAGAATCGCTGCTCAACACTGTCCGTATATATAGCAAGATATTGTAATGGAGTTTGGCTTGGACAAATGTGCCACACTTACTATCAAACAAGGAAAAATAGTGAAAACTGAAGGAATCAAGATGCCCCACGAAAATAACATTAAGAGTCTGGATGAGGAAGAGTACTACAAATACTTGGGTATCCTTCAAGCTGACAACATCAAGCACACTGAAGTCAAGAAAAAGATTAGAGGTGAATACATCAAGAGAGTGAAGAAGATCTTAAAATCCAAACTCAATGGAGGAAATACCATAAAGGCAATCAACACCTGGGCAATCCCAGTCATTAGGTACACAGCTGGAATAGTGGACTGGACTCAAGCAGAACTAAAAGCAATGGATAGGCAGATCAGAAAAATAATGACAATGAATCACGCCCTTCATCCACGCAGTGACATTGATAGACTTTATCTACCAAGGCAAATAGGTGGGCGTGGAATGCTACAAGTACATCAGATGGTTGAAGAAGAAAAAATGGCTTTGGAAGAATATCTGAAGAACAATGATGAAGATGCACTGAAATTAGTATATCAGGAAGGCTTACTAACTACTGGAGAGACCAAACTGGCCTACAAGAAAGACCAAATGAAGAACAGAATAGAGGCATGGGAAGACAAAGCACTACATGGCCAATACATGAAAAAAATAGCTGGGAAAGCAGATAATAATAAAACCTGGCAATGGCTAAGAGCAGGAAAATTGAAGAAAGAGACCGAGGGACTAATTCTGGCTGCACAAGACCAAGCCTTAAGGACAAATGCATACAAAGTCAAAATTGAGAAGACAGCAACAGACAGTAAGTGCCGCCTATGCAAAGAAGCTGAAGAAACAGTGGACCACTTGGTAAGCTGTTGCAAGAAGATTGCACAGACTGATTACAAGCAGCGGCATGACAAAGTAGCAACAATGGTGCATTGGAAGATCTGCAAAAAATATCATTTGCCTGTAAGCAAAAACTGGTGGGATCATAAAATAGAGAAAGTCATAGAAAATGATAAAATTAAACTGCTCTGGGACTTCAGAATTCAAACAGACAAGCACCTGCAACATAACACCCCAGACTTAACAATTGTCGATAAGAAAGACAAAAAAGTCTGGATAGTGGACGTGGCAGTGCCTGGAGACAGCAGAATAGAAGAGAAAGAACTGGAGAAGATAACAAAATACAAAGACCTACAAATAGAAATAGAAAGACTGGCAAAAGCAAGCAAGGGTAGTACCAATAGTATAGGCTCCTTGGGTGCAATCCCAAAACAACTGGAGCACCACTTGAACACCATTGGCATTGACAAATTTGCTATTAGTCAATTGCAAAAGGCGGCCTTATTAGGAACTGCTTCCATCCTGCGACGATACCTGTAATACCATCAAACATCTACATCTGCCTATCCCAGGTCCTGGGTAAGTACTCGATAGGTAGACAAAATGCCAAATCCAGTCTGAACATCTGGCTGACTGTGCGATGATCAATAATAATAATAATAAAGTTGGAAGGGACCTTGGAGGACTTTGCTTATCAGAAGCTGGCTGAGAAGATTGCAAATCACAGTCATGTGACTGCAGGACACTGTAAGCTCTTAAATGCAAGCTGGTTGCCAAATGCCCAAATTTCAATTACCTGACCACGGGTGGTGTGGCAGTCATAACTTCAAGGATGGGTCATGTCACTTTTTTTAGTTCCAGCACAACTTCAAACCATTGTTAAATGAATGGTCATAAGTTGAGGTCTACCTTTATTCAAATTTTCTCTTGAATAATGTTTCCTTCGGGAGATAAGATAAAACTGTTATGCAGGATCATGCCTGAAAATGACCTGGCATGTATACACCAACAGCTGTTGCTGAAGGAATTAGTCACTGATGATCTCTCCAAGGCTTGCTTCACAAACAAGTAGTTGAGTTGATGGGCAAATGAATAATGCTCTAGCCTTTTTCTTCGATATGTTTCTCTAGGAATTAATAAGGTAAAAGGCAGAAATGCTCCCCACTTACTTCAAAAAATTGAATTGTGATAAAATGCAGCGCTTTGTGTGTCAACATAAAGCATAAAGGTTTTTGAGCCCTTAGAAAATAAAAGTTCCTTTCCACATTCTATCTCCAGTCCAAGATATTATGGGATTCACAGGCAAGGGTAAGTAATCAGCATTTCTGGAAAACAGCTGCATTGTAAAATCTTACCTTCTTTTCAATTGTGAGCCCTGGAGACTGTGACTTCTCTGGATCAAATGATGTCAGCCCCTTCACTGAAGTTTCTTAAATTCTTTCTGTCAAGGATATGGTTTCCTGTTTCTCCTAACCTAAACCAGATAGACTGTTCTGCAGCATTTTTCAATTGGGCATGCTGTATAGAAGGAAGAGAGGATCACAGGTTGGCTAACTGATCAGAGGTCTTAGATCAGTGTTTCTCAACCTTGACAATTGCTGGCTGCATTGCTGGCTGTGGAATTCTGGGAGTTGAAGTCCACATGCCTTAAAATTGTCAAGGTTGAGAAACACTGTCTTAGACGATGCAATTCCAGGAGATGTTACATCTTCACCTCAGGTTTCATAATCTTGAACACAAGTTTAGCTCACAGGAAACAGTTAAGAGTTCTGTGGCCCTTAAAGACTAATACCTAATTTTTTAGACAGTTAGAACAATTAAGGAGAGAAGCAACCTAGAACTAAGGAGAAACTTCCTGACAGTTAGAACAATTAACTAGTGGAACAACCTGCCTCCAGAAGTGATGAATACTCCAACACTGGAAGTTTTGAAGAAGAGACTGGACAGCCATTTGTCTGAAATGGTATAGGGTTTCCTGCCTGAGCAGGGGATTATATTTGATGACCTCCAAGGTCCCTTCCAACTTTTATTATCAATCATCGCACAGTCAGCCAGATGTTCAGACTGGATTTGGCATTTTGTCTACCTATCGAGTCCTTACCCAGGACCTGGGATAGGCAGATGTGGATGTTTGATGGTATTACAGATATCGTCGCAGGATGGAAGCAGTTCCTAGTAAGGCCGCCTTTTGCAATTGACTAATAGCGAATTTGTCAATGCCAATGGTGTTCAAGTGGTGCTCCAGTTGTTTTGGGATTGCACCCAAGGAGCCTATGACTATTGGTACTACCCTTGCTTGCTTTTGCCACAGTCTTTCTATTTCTATTTGTAGGTCTTTGTATTTTGTTATCTTCTCCAGTTCTTTCTCTTCTATTCTGCTATCTCCAGGCACTGCCACGTCCACTATCCAGACTTTTTTGTCTTTCTTATCGACAATTGTTAAGTCTGGGGTGTTATGTTGCAGGTGCTTGTCTGTTTGAATTCTGAAGTCCCAGAGCAGTTTAATTTTATCATTTTCTATGACTTTCTCTATTTTATGATCCCACCAGTTTTTGCTTACAGGCAAATGATATTTTTTGCAGATCTTCCAATGCACCATTGTTGCTACTTTGTCATGCCGCTGCTTGTAATCAGTTTGTGCAATCTTCTTGCAACAGCTTACCAAGTGGTCCACTGTTTCTTCAGCTTCTTTGCATAGGCGGCACTTACTGTCTGTTGCTGTCTTCTCAATTTTGACTTTGTATGCATTTGTCCTTAAGGCTTGGTCTTGTGCAGCCAGAATTAGTCCCTCGGTCTCTTTCTTCAATTTTCCTGCTCTTAGCCATTGCCAGGTTTTATTATTATCTGCTTTCCCAGCTATTTTTTTCATGTATTGGCCATGTAGTGCTTTGTCTTCCCATGCCTCTATTCTGTTCTTCATTTGGTCTTTCTTGTAGGCCAGTTTGGTCTCTCCAGTAGTTAGTAAGCCTTCCTGATATACTAATTTCAGTGCATCTTCATCATTGTTCTTCAGATATTCTTCCAAAGCCATTTTTTCTTCTTCAACCATCTGATGTACTTGTAGCATTCCACGCCCACCTATTTGCCTTGGTAGATAAAGTCTATCAATGTCACTGCGTGGATGAAGGGCATGATTCATTGTCATTATTTTTCTGGTCTTCCTATCCATTGCTTTTAGTTCTGCTTGAGTCCAGTCCACTATTCCAGCTGTGTACCTAATAACTGGGATTGCCCAGATGTTGATTGCCTTTATGGTATTTCCTCCATTGAGTTTGGATTTTAACATCTTCTTCACTCTCTTGATGTATTCACCTCTAATCTTTTTCTTGACTTATTATTATTATTATTATTATTATTATTATTACTATTATCGATCATCGCACAGTCAGCCAGATGTTCAGACTGGATTTGGCATTTTGTCTACCTATCGAGTCCTTACCCAGGACCTGGGATAGGCAGATGTGGATGTTTGATGGTATTACAGATATCGTCGCAGGATGGAAGCAGTTCCTAATAAGGCTGCCTTTTGCAATTGACTAATAGCGAATTTGTCAATGCCAATGGTGTTCAAGTGGTGCTCCAGTTGTTTTGGGATTGCACCCAAGGAGCCTATGACTATTGGTACTACCCTTGCTTGCTTTTGCCACAGTCTTTCTATTTCTATTTGTAGGTCTTTGTATTTTGTTATCTTCTCCAGTTCTTTCTCTTCTATTCTGCTATCTCCAGGCACTGCCACGTCCACTATCCAGACTTTTTTGTCTTTCTTATCGACAATTGTTAAGTCTGGTCTGCCTATCCATTGCTTTTAGTTCTGCTTGAGTCCAGTCCACTATTCCAGCTGTGTACCTAATGACTGGGATTGCCCAGGTATTGATTGCCTTTATGGTCCTCTGATACTGCCGACCATTAGACACTCATTCCCAGGGCCCTTGACACACTCCTGCTGGCTGGAGAATTCTGGGAACTGACGTCCACACATCTTAGTTTCCAAGACTGAGAAACACTGCTGTGGCATGATAATTGCCTACTGTATTGTTTCCAGTGACTCTGGAAAATTCTTTGTCCTTTTAATAGACATGTTGATAATATAAATTTCTGCCTGTTTATGTATTTATTTATTTTTAAAATTTATAAGCCGCCCCACTCACGAAGGACTCTGGGCAGCTAACAATAAAAAACACATAAAACATAACAAAACAACAATACAAAAACAATCATCCAGGGGTAAGGTTTTATAAACCCCAGGCCTGCCGGAAAAGCCAGGTCTTAAGTAGCTTACGGAAGACCAACAGGGTGGGAGTGGTCCTAATCTCCGGGGGGAGCTGATTCCAAAGCGTGGGCGCCATCACAGAGAAGGCCGTCCTCTGCAGCCCTGCCAAATGGCACTGCTTGGCCGATGGGGCCTGAAGGAGGCCCAGCCTGTGGGATCTAACCAGACATAGGGAACTATGAGGTAGTAGGCGGTCTCGCAAATAGCCTGGCCCTGAGCCATATAGGGCTTTAAAGGTAATGACCAACACCTTGAATTGGACCCGGAGACCAATAGGCAACCAGTGCAGCTCACGGAGGATAGGTGTAACATGGGTGTATCGAGGAGCATCCACTATCACTCGCGTGGCTGCATTCTGGACCAACTGTAGTCTCCGAATACTTTTCAAGGGTAGCCCCATGTAGAGCGCGTTGCAGTAGTCCAAACGTGAGGTGACAAGGGCATGAGTGACTGTAAGGAGAGCCTCCCGGTCCAGGTAGGGTCGCAACTGGTGCAACAGGCGAATTTGTGCAAAGGTCCTCCCAGCCACAGCCGTCAATTGATGTTCCAAATTCAGCTGTGGATCAAGGAGGACACCCAAGTTGCGAACCCGCTCCGAAGGGGGTATATTTTCCCCCGCAAGAGTCAACACTGGACAGTCGACATGATCCTTGGGAGGCAACATCCAAAGCCACTCGGTCTTGTCAGGATTGAGCCTGAGTCTGTTAACCCCCATCCAGACCCTCACGGCTTCGAGGCAACGGCCCATCACATTGGCCGCTTCACTGAGAGAGCTCGGGGAGGAGATATATAACTGGGTATCATCAGCATACTGATGAAACCTCACCCCGTGCTGTCTGATGATCTCACCCAGCGGCTTCATATAAATGTTAAATAGGAGGGGAGAGAGGACCGACCCCTGTGGCACGCCGCATTCAAGGGGCCTCGGGGTTGACCTCTGCCCTCCCACCAATACCGATTGCGACCGGCCAGAGAGGTAGGAGGAGAATCACTGTAAAATGGTGCCTCCCACTCCCACCCCTTCGAGTCGTCACAAAAGGATACCATGATCGATGGTATCAAAAGCCGTTGAGAGGTCAAGTAGCAGCAAGACAGAGGAATAACCTCTGTCTCGGGCCCGCCAGAGATCATCCATCAGCGCGACCAAAGCAGTTTCTGTGCTGAAGCCGGGCCTGAAGCCAGATTGAAAAGGGTCTAGATAATCTGCTTCATCCAGAGACCGTCGGAGCTGGAGCGCCACCACTCTCTCTACAACCTTCCCCACAAAGGGGAGATTGGAGACTGGATGGAAGTTATTTAAATCAGCCGGGTCCAGGGTAGGCTTCTTGAGCAGGGGCCTCACAACCGCCTCCTTCAGGGATTGTTGAAAAGACCCCTCCCTCAACGAAACGTTGATCAACACCTGGAGCCAGCTTCGTGTCACCTCCTTGGCAGTCGAGACCAACCAGGAAGGACACAGGTCCAATAAACAAGTGGAGGCACTCATTGCTCCCACCACTCTGTCAACATCCTCGGCGGTCACAGACTTAAATTCATCCCATAAAACTGAGCTAAGACCTGCCCCAGTCATCTCAAAAGGCCCTGCCCAATCGGAGTCTAGGTCCGTCCAAATCCGAGCGATTTTGTCTGATAAGAATTGCACAAATTCCTCCGCTCTACCCTGTAAGGGCTCCCCAGCTTCCTGAACGTTAAGTAGGGAACAGGTCACCCTAAACAGGGCGGCGGGGCGAGATTCTGCAGACGCAATAAGTGCGGAAAAATGCGAACATTTTGCCGCTTGTATCGCCACTAAATAAGTCCTAATATAGGCTCTTAGAAGTGTCCGGTCGGATTCGGAGTTACTAGCCCTCCAGCGTCACTCTAGATGTCTCTTCTGACGCTTCATCTCCCGTAGCTCCTCGGTAAACCAAGGTGCCCTCCGGGATCCACAATCACGGAGAGGTTGCAAAGGCACGATCAGGTCTAATGCCCCTGACGCCGCCTTATTCCAAGCAGCGACCAAGGACTCAGCCGGTTCGTGGAGGAGGGAATCAGGAAAACCCCCAAGCGCTATTTGGAACCCCTCCGGGTCCATTAAACGCCTGGGGCGGAACCACCTAATCGGTTCCGCCTCCCTGCGGTGGGGGAGTAGGACCGAGAAATCTAACCTCAACAGGAAGTGATCCGACCATGACAAGGGAGAAGTGACTATATCCCTTAAATCGAAATCACGTCTCCACTGCCCCGAGAGGAATACCAAGTCGAGCATGTGTCCTCCCCTATGGGTCGGACCCTGAATTATCTGGGTCAGGTCCATGGTTGTCATGGAAGCCATGAACTCCTGAGCCACACCAGAGGATTCGCCGAGTGACGGCAAATTGAAATCCCCCAGCACCATAAGCCTGGGCAATTCCACCGCCAACCCGGCTACCCCCTCCAGCAGCTCAGGCAGGGCTGTTGTCACATAGCTGGGAGGCAGGTATGTCAACAACAAACCCGACTGAACCCTTGAATCCAACCTCAAGAGAAGGGACTCACACCCAACAACCTCTGGGGCTGGGATCCTGCGAGGTCTCAGGGATTCTCGGACAAGAATCGCCACTCCCCCACCCCTTCCCTGGAGTCGTGGTTGGTGCATTATCTGAAACCCGTCTGGGCACATCTCTGAGAGAGGAACACCTCACTCTTGGCCCAGCCAGGTCTCAGTAATACATGCCAGGTCGGCCTCCTCATCCAGTATCAAATCCCGGATGAGGGGGGCTTTATTAATAATCGACCTGGCATTAAGAAGCAGCAACCTGAGGCCAGGGTCCTGAACACCCCCCTCTCCAGGTATTGGAGAAGAGTCCAAGGGGTCGGAACAGGTAATCGCTCTAATGCAGCGAGTCCTTGTTCCCTGAAGATGGCCCACTCCTTGGCTCCCGCCATATCTACCTCTCCCTACGATAACCGGGATGTTCTGGCCCACCTCCACCCCCGAAAACTCCCCACCCACCCCACAGGTCTCCCTCCCACCATCCCCCCCTCCCGGCAGGCCACATCTCACATTCAAATCGAGCCGGGAAGTACATCCGGCCCCCTGTTGTCCATGTCTCTCTCCCCTGCTTTTGTCTATTCCTTATCCCTCGTTCACCAGTTAATGTTTTGATTTGGTTGATGTTTTAAAAAGAGACATTAAGTTATAATATTGAGTATGGCTTGTTTGCGACATATAGATCCTCACTGGGAGTATATTGGGAGCAAACTAAACTGGAAATTACTCACAGCCATTTTCCATGTTGAAAAATCGTTTGTAAAGCAAATGAAACCAGCAAACAAAAGATTGAAGCTGAGGGCAGCCAGAAAGGGAAGGTAGATCGTGGATTATGGAAATTAACAGGGGCAGCCAGTGTTGGATTTGGCCCAAGATTGAAATTTTGGCTTAAGTAGGAAATGCAGAGAGATTTTGAGCCAATAACATTTGGTTTTCTCAGAGGGCTAACTTGAGAATAAATTGGAACAACGCACTGTCATGCAATCCTTTCTCCAGAAATAGCAATGGGCTTCATTAGAGAAGAACAATTATGTGGTTCTTTTAGCCTTTTCAGAAGGACGGGACAGGACTATGGTTTGATGAAAGAGTCCCTACTTTGGATAGTAAAGATCTCCAGCTTGATGCTTGGTCACTAGTAAAAAAGTTGCTCCCAGACAAATAATATAAGCAACCGCCTGAACATATGGTACCCTCCCTATATTACTTCATGCTTAGGTAGTTGCTTACATCGAGTGCTTTCAATTGAGAAGTAATTTGGTTCCTTTTGCAAACACACACACACACACACAAACCTAGGCAACCTCATAATCATCACCTCCCCACACTACAGATCTCTATAACTATCTCACTGTTGATGCTGCTGCAACATCTGTAAACATTATGGCTGGACTGCCTGTTGGTGATTAGCTGAAGATGACGTTGGTTTAAAACTTGGCCTCTTTCCCATTTTGTTGTGCCTTCTGCTGTCTACTGATAATGCGATGAGGAGCACAAGAGAAGAAGCTTAACAAGGAGATTTTGACAAATGAGATCTTTAAAAACAAGTTCCTCCCTCTTTGCTCCACCATCCCCAAGACCCCCTTCAAGGCAAGCGTGGACTGGTTGGCATCTGCCTGTGCAAAAGAGTATTTGGATCACCTCCCCTTCCTCTTATCTTTCTATTGCTGATTGTCAATGGAGGAAAAAAAAAACCCGGTAAGGGGGAAACTTGTGCAGTTTACTTTTGTTCTGAGAAAATGCAAGTTGGACGTGATCCAAGGACTGCCCATCAATAAGGTAAGAGTAATGACTACAACTGTTGATTTTGGAATATTAAATGTGTATCTGCAATTATTTTAACATGTGCATGTATTCGTTGGGTTCAGTTTGTCTTCCACGTGAGAATATTTTGTCTCACTGGTTGTCAGACTTCAGTCCTAATGCATTGAGGTATTTATGGCCATTTTTCAAAAGTTGAATAGCTAAGCTTATAGTCTGCCTGAAAAAGAGTAACAATTGCTTAATGTTTCTATCTAGCTTTACACTTTTTAATTTTTTATCTGGCAGGAAGTTCCACAGGCACTCTTTCATTGAAACTATTTTCTGACAACGAGGAGGAAAAGATTGTATGCTAGCCTGTTGCGATCCCAAACCATAACTAAGTATCGTAACATTTCCACTAATAAATTGAATTGAAAATTCACATTATCCAGCAACCTGTGCCTAGATCAGCCATTAAAAACCCTTTACCAGCATTCCGAGTCAGGCAATGCTATGGATACATATAAAGAAAAACAAAATCATACTAACAAAATACAATACTAACAATATTTCTTTTTCACTTCTCTTCTATCAGTTTTTTACCTGTCTTGAACACCAGAACAAGAAAACAAGGGAAATGAAAACCTTCAGTTGTGTTTCCAAAATGAGTTCTTTCCTGTTTATCACTTTCTTAGTTGTTCTACCTATTATCAATGGCAATCCAAGTAAGAACCTTGTGTGTTACTGTACTTTCTAAGAAATATAATTGCTTTTATGTGTTATGTATTAAGAAGCATCTCACACACACACAAACACACACACACAGAGAGAGGGGGAGAGAGAGAAGGAGGGAGAGAGGGAGGGAGGGAGAGAGAGGGAGAGGGAGAGGGAGAGGGAGAGGGAGAGAGAGAGAGAGAGAGAGAGAGAGAGAGAGAGAGAGAGAGAGAGAGAGAGAGATTAAACATAATGTGCTCCTTAAACCTCACATTAAAACAAAGAAACTGTGTGGTGTAATAGTTAAAGTGTTGGAGTGGCATTGGAGACACCCAGATTCCAGTCTATCTTTAACCACGGGGGGCTCAAATGGGCTGAAGATATAATAGCTTTGCTTCCTTGAGTTCCTGAATGAAAGATGGCAAAGATGGGTGCCATATATAAGAAATAAATAAATAAATATAATATTATGAAAATATAGAAGCAATATAATGAATCAACATGGGTAACAAATCCCATTATATGTTTATTGGGGGTTGTATTAATATCAGTCTAATGAAAGAGGGAAGGCTGATCAATACAAGGATGGATGACCTGCTAACAGAGAAGTTAGAAATTGACACAGGAAACGAACATGCAAAACTAGACCCTTGGTCCATGTAGTTTGGTACTGAGTTCTTTTGCAAATCCGTTGATAGGGTTAGGCGTCACATACCCTTCTCCAGTTCTTACTATTACTATTGAATGTGCATCGTGCTGTGCTCCTGCTCAATTCTGGAGGAATTATGTGTATATGGAAATATACTACAGTGATCATTATCTATGGCGATTGGCATTCAGCCTTTCTGGAAATGCTAAATATTCCATTTGGTTTTTCATATGTGCAAAGCAAATATTGCATTATGAGCTATCCCAACCACATCCCCATTTTTTTTTTTTTAGTTGAATGATTACCCAACAGAAACCCAACCCAACAGTATTCAAATGGAGGGTTACTATTTCAGGCAAACATCAATTGCCTGACATGTTTTGAGGTTGTAGATGAGCTATCTATATGTTGTTACTCCTTCAGTCGATTTGGCCATTTGTAATTATTATGCACTTGGTACATTTCACAGTGCAGCTGACATTGCTTGGACCACGTCACCCAGTCACTGCCTCTCTGAGGGAGACTATTGTGCTTCACTGTCATCTGTCACCCAGAACAAATGTCCAGAATATGGAGATTGCTTGGTTCCGCTCCCAAAATTCTTCATATATACACCTTTATCACAGTGGCAAAGATCATCTGGAACAGCAGCAGCTGGAATATCAAGGAAGAACAGAATTTTTAAAAGATGGCATTGGGGATGGAAAGATTGGGCTGAAAATTTTTAATATTAGCCTGTTTGATGAGGGACACTACCACTGCTCTATTAAGAATGGGAGTTTCCAACAGGAAGCCACATTAGATATGAAAGTGACTGGTAAGTAAGGAGCAAATCTTTTTCAATAGAAATGTGTCATTGAAGTTGGCTCTAAAACCTCTGCAGTCATCAGCCTTCCAACATGTTCTTAGATTGTGAGAAAATCAGAGCTATTAAGGTTTCTTCTCCCAAAATCTTTCTATCTTCTTATTCAGTTTTGATTGATGTTTAGAAGTAATAAGAGTTACCGTAATGTCAAGGTGGATAATCATTTTTCTTCCACTGGCCATTTATTTCTATTTCACTTCTTTGAAATGGGGGTCAGAAAATATGGTTGATGAAACACTTAGCTTTTCCTTTTTCAATGTCAGCATATAATAAAAAAGCAAGCCCAAAACAACTGAATTTTCCAGATGCTTGAGGGGGAAAGGGGAGGGGGGCTAAATCATGGCACCAAAAATTGCCATTTTGCTACCAATTTTAGATTTGGGACATATACAGGTCTGGGATGCTGTGAAGTGTGGAAATCAGCAGTTCAAATGAATATAAAGGTTTATTGCAAGGTTATGTTCTCTGTAAGAATCTGAACTACTAACAATTGAAGCAAATAGGCGGTAGATAAGAGTCAGAGGAATTCAAGGTGGGCTGGACTTAGATCTCTAGTGGGCACAAATTGACTCAAGACTGATGACACATTTGACCCCTCCCTCTTTCTCAGCCTGGTCATCTCCTACAGCTTCATTGTTGAGGGTTGAGGTTTCCTCCACCTGCTATAAAGTCAATCCAGGCAGCTACTTTTGATAACTTATCACTCCTTGAGCTTCTTCAATTACTGTAAGTGCCGTCCTGAATATTTATGCCCATTCACAGCCTGGAATCTGGTCCTTTAAAGGTATGCAACCCCACTGATGTTTGGCTGTACACCTGTGATACCTGACTGGGACATTCAGGTGCAATATGCTTCTAACAGTGAATGATGAGAAGAATTTAGATATACTGTACTATTGACTGCATGCTCTGTTTGTAGGCTTACTAGAAATATCTGAAATGCTACTGCTGGAAGTTTTACCAGACTTGGAAGGTTTCATTTCATGTTCTTATCATAGCAGTGTCTGGAACTGATTCAATCCACCATTCATCTTATGTTGGAAGGAAAGGGTAGGATCGTTTTGACAGGAGGAGGAGGAAAAAAATCACCCTTCTTTGCCTTAAGAGGTAAAAAACAAACAGAGGCAGACAAATTGGGAAGTTATCAATACTCATCATAACCCAGACATAAACAGTTCCCCAGAATAATAGTTCTAGTGTATGGTTTCCCTTTATGCCTCATCTGACACCCATAGACTCTTGTTATGCAGTATGCCAACTTTCTATTGCAGAATATAGATTTTATTCATGGATTGGGAATGAGGAGGGAGATGGGGGTGATGATTAAAAAAAATCTAAATAATTACAGGGTGAAGATTAGACTGGACAATCTTCTGATTCTACAGTATTTTTTTTTTAAAAAAAACAAATATTCTTTTATCCCTCAGTGTTGGTATTTTCTTTTATCCCTTGCTGCTATTTTCTTTGAACTGATTCCATTAACTCTTTGAACAGACTAGAAGAGGGTAACTTATGGGGGCCAAGAACCTGATTTAATATTTGGCCTGGGGCTGAAGGATAGAACAAATGGGATTAAAAACTCAAAGTGAATAACGCCTCATCACATGGATACAAACGAGGTTTTAAGTTTTCTCAAGTTTCTTCCCTCCTTTTTTGAAGAATTCTTAAAAAAAAAATATTTTATTGCTTACGTCAGTGATGGCGAACCTTTTAGAGACTGAGTGTCCAAACTGCAACCCAAACCCCACTTATGCATCGTTGAGTGCCGGGTGGGCGTGACCCATTGGGTGGGTGTGACTGCAGTGGTAACGGTAGACTGGGTGAGACTAAAAAGTTCAATCAATTCCAACTTTGCAAGATCTTTTTTTTTTCCGGGAGAAGTTGAAATTGACTGATTGAATTTTTTTTTTTTTTTGCACATGGCCGGCAAAGGCCTAAATCAAAAAGGTTTTATAAAACCCAGCTGAAGGCCTAGGACTGGGGTGACAGCGTGCGTGCCCACAGAGAGGGCTCTGCGTGCTGCCTCTGGCACCTGAGCCATAGGTTCGCCACCACTGGCTTACGTTATAGGATTTGTGTGTTTTCATCTCACAATGGCAGGAAGGCATTCCTCAGTTTTTTCCAGCAATTGAAGCCAGAATGTCAGCGTAGGGGTTTTAGGGTTGCAGATTTCCCTGGTTCTGCTGGATGCCCATCTTTGGAACAGCCTGAAAACGCTTAAAATGTGCATATTTGTCCCACATCTAGCATTAGGGCCTGGTCCTCTCCTTTCCATTGAAGGTTATCAGGACGGAGGGATCCGAGTGGTTTGTCGTTCCAGTGGCTGGTATCCAAAGCCCGAGGTCCTTTGGAGAGAGCTCAATGGGAGGCTTCTGTCTTCGTTGGCAAAAAAAGATTCACAAAGAAATGATGGGACATTCGATGTACAAGCCGACATCGTTCTAAAAGGAAGTTCAAATTTGACCTGTGTCATCAGAAACAGCCTCCTCGACCTGGAAAAAGAATCAACCATCCACATAACAAGTGAGTCGACAAAAACTGTTCATAGCTGATCTCTGTTTTAGAGATTGGGCTTTGTAATCGTATGAGTCTGAGATTCAAAATTGGATAGATTTGCAGGTGGTGCCCATGTCTTGTTTAGGGCAAACTCAGAGTCAATGAAGAGTTATACAAGACATCCTTTCAAGAAGAAACTCTCAAATGAGTGCATGTAGCATATATCTTTGCATTCTTTTCTTTTTCTTTTAATCTTGAGAAGAAGAAAAATGGGGAAGATTTAAGGAACATGTATTTATCTGAATCAGTGGGCATAGTTTGGATCATGGCTTTTCAACCTTTTCACCCATTGTACCACTTTTAGGATATGGCAGTATCCAAGTACCACCAGTCGCCTAGCAGGGTGTCAAAAACTTGACCAAAAAAAAAGGAAAGAAAAAAAGTGATGAAGTACAGATAGTCCTCGACTTATAACAGTTTGCTTAGTGACTGTTTGAAGTTACAATGGCACTGAAAAAAATGCCCCCCAAGCCACAGCCGAGCAAGACACCTGCCTGCCCACCCGTCAGCGTTCTTCCTCCTGTCTGAGGTTTTCATTGTTGTGAGCATTTTTGTTGAGGATTGGCAGTGGGGGTGGGGTGGGGGGTGTTTGGTTTTTACTCCCCCTGTCTGCTGGGTGGTTGCAGCAGGTTTTGGTCACTTCACATGACCCTGGGACACTGTGATCCTCATTTAATATGAATCAGTTGCCAAGCATCTGAATGTAAATCACAAGACCCTGGAGATGCTGCAACATTCCAGCTGATTGGTGCTTCTTCAGATTCAGCAGAAGCACCAGGATCAGCACAGAGTTCCAGCTGGAACCTGGTGCTGATCCTGGCGCTTCCACTGAGCCCTGACAGCTCTGAAGAAGCACCGATCACCTGGAAAGTGGCATTGATCCTGGCACTTCCATTGAGCCCTGACAGTCCCGAAGAAGTGCTGATCCTGTGCTTCCGCTGAACCCTGATAACCCTGCAGCTCTAGCCATTTCTCGCTCAGGCTTGTGCAGTACTGCCACTGGTTCAGCTCATTCCCCTCCCCCGCTACCACTTTTCTAGGATGGTTGCATACCTCCTGCCACGTGCAAATGTACCACAGGTGGTACCCATGCCACTGGTTGAAAAGCCTTGGTTTGGATTATGGGGTGTATGGTACAGGTTAAGGCGTATGTTCCTGAAACATGAATCATAGCAGAAAGGATAAGAAAGACAAAAGCAGAGCATTTCCCAATATTTCAAGGTTGCTTTAAAATGGATTCATCTCTATTTCTTTCATTTTTTTCAGATCACCTCTTCCCCAAAATATCATCCTGGATAGTAGCTCTATGTTTTTCCCTAATGGCTGTGGTTGGATTTTCTATATTTATTTTTTACCTACTGAACAAATACAGTGAGTACATAGGAAATTGTCCTTTTACCAGCATAAAAGTAGGCTGTTGCTCAGTTAATTGTCAGTTAGCCCTACAGTTACAGTAATCATGCTTGGTTGGTGTTAAGTATTTTGTTCGCGTGTGAATGATGAAGACACATGGCGATGTTAAACAGCTCTTTATTCTTCTCCTAACAACACACGAACACAAACAAAAGGCACGCAGGCCTTTTTATATGGCCAGAAACCCAGACAATGTCAGCCAATGTGAACAGAGCATTTTCGCGCCTTGCGCATGCGCACAAGGCTGGCGCTGCTTGGTCTGGTCCCGGACAGCTTTTGGAATGCCCAGGACCAATGCAACGTCCCGAGCCTGCTTCTGCAGGCTCAGGACACAACACCCCTCCCCCCTAGATGGAACATACTTGCGCATACACATGTACGTCATACATTGGGAAGAGTGTTATGACAGTTTCTTAATAGATTGGAACACTACATTTCTCTTTTGACTTCCTGGCTAGTATGCCTTTTAAGAGTAAATCCACTAATTTTCTTGCCTCCATGCAAACATGGCACATTATTCTTTTTATGTCTTTGCTTGAACCTTAGCATTCATCTGCCACTAAGGATGGTGTAGGTCAGGGGTAGGCAACCTTGGTTCTTTTATGACTTGTGGACTTCAACTCCCAGAATTCCTGAGCCAGCCATGCTGAGGAGAAAGGGAGAGGTTTCCAAGTTGAGCCATGCTGGCTCAGGAATTCTGGGAGTTGAAGTCCACAAGTCATAAAAGAGCCAAGGTTGCCTACCCCTGGTGTAGGTACTCTGCTCCAGAAGGCATATTCAGGGAGATGACCTGAAATGATGTATCCTATGCTGGCAGCCTCATAATTCTTCTGGTTCCTGTGCGACTGGCCCCTTCAATCTGTCCCTCACTCCTTCACCCACTCCTCACTCCACTTTTGGCTGCAAGGTTAACTGAATTTTGGCTTCTATATCTACTGTTTCTCAACAGGTTGGTTAACTGGTTCTTCAAGTCTTGAAATTGATTAGCCCATTTTAGGCTGAATGTGTAGAACTAAAAATGTAATAGGAAAGACTCAGTTTTGTACTTTTGTAGCCTGCCTAGCAGGCAATTTTATTTACGCATTTATCATATTTGTGTAGTCACCCCTCTTACATGAAAGTGAAACTGAGTGGCATACAGCACTTAATACAAAACAAAACAAAACAAAAGCAGGATGATATTAACCGTTATATTAATGATATTAAGGGAGCCATTGCAAAATGGCCTTGGCACACACAAAGGTTCTTGTTCTTCTCCTCAGTTATGTTCTTAGGATAGTTTACAACTCTCACAGGGATCTTCACAGTCAATCCTTAATTATATTTCTATTCCTCAACAACTTTATCTCAGCTGCATAAAATAGTTGGCCACTAGATGGCAGCCAACAGTTGCAAAAAAAAAAAAACTTTTGATACCTTGTTGCCATCTAGTGGCAGATAGGTCATCCAGTCCACCTACTGTTTGAACCAGTGCTTCTTAAACGTTTTGCTCAAAGAATCTTTTTGAACTTGTAAAGATTATGGAGGACTCCAAAAGAGGTTATATTTATCAATATTTACTATATTAAAATTTTAATTGTATATCTTTGTAGAATATTTATTTATTAAATGAAGTAAAAAGAATATTAAACCCAACATACTAACATAAATATATTTCATGAAAAACCTATACTAAACATTCTCTATTGCCCCCTAATTTTTCTTTTTTGTTGTAATTTTGTATTTTAACCATTTATCTTTTAAATTTAATAAAATTTTCTTAAAATAAGAACATATTTTGTAACAAAAAGCAAACATTGTTTTAAAATTCTGCAAATATCTTCAATAATTATCAAAGGGGATCCTCGGACCATATTTTAAAGGCCACTGGTTTAAAGGAATAACTCAAAAGATCAATCCATCAACAGTGTAACATGAATGAAAAAGTTTTTTGCTAGCTCTTGATTAGTTTTCTATTATGTTATATATTGAATGATGATTATGTTTAGCTGCTATTTTGTTCCTTATTATTTCTCCAAAGATTTAGGGAATATCAGTTGGCTTTATTTATAAATAATGATGGCAAAGAATAGGATAGGATAGGATAGGATAGGATAGGATAGGACAGGATAAGATAGGATAGGATATTCCTATGTGTGATTGGACACACAAAGAATTGTTTCCAGTGTATAAGCTCTCAGTATAGATAACAAACAAGAAAGTGATAAATCATAAATCATAAAATATAATAATAAATCATAAAATACAAACAACAAAGTGATAAATTATAAGATACCAATAGGAGAAGGTAATAGGAAAGATGAGAAGGATAATATGGGTAAATATCCTTAGGCATAAGACAGTGCTGTGGGAATTAGGCATTTAGCAGAGTGGTGTCATGGGGGGGGGGGGAATTGTCTTTGTATCTAAGGTAGTTGTTTTGGCATGCAATGCGCTAGAGTGCGGTCCTGAGGGGAGGAGTTAAAGTCACACATTTATGTTTTCTGCATCAGTGAGCAGTACAGTAATAAGTTGTTTTTGTTTTCTTGTATTCTAGGAAAGCTGGACACTGAACTGAGTAAGTGGTTTTCTTTTTCTTCTTCTGTTTTTTGAGAAAAAACATTTGGGCCACAATCTAATACAGAAGTTATCAATACATCAACTCCAGTGAGATTAAGCATTCCTTAATGTATAATATAGGTATTATACTGTAGGTGATTCTGTGTTGAGTTGCAGCTCTTTCATGGAAAAGGAAGAATATCAGTTTAATTATATTTTTGTTAAATTGTGACTCTGTGTAACAAAACAGAACGGGACAAATAAAAGTCCATAGCAAAATATCTGCTGATAGGAACAAAGTGTGCACTTCAGAAAATTACCAACAAGCAAGCCCAATTATCTCAGTCACTGTGGTGTGACATTCAGCCTTTTCCATGGTTTCAAATAAGAGTCTTAAAAAAGTTCTAGTCCTGTTATCTGAAGGGATTAAATTTCAATGAGCAAAGCATGTAATTTTATTATTGATCACTCCTTTAGGTGAATTTTAAAAAAATGTAACACTATACTTCAAAAGATTTTCAAAATCATTCACAATTTTTTTAAGTGGACACTGAAATAGAAATATTATAGGCAGTAAAACTCTGTTCTTCTTTCCCGGGACAATTTCTCAACTTTCCTTGATAAATTATAGTAGATAATTATTAAATATAAATAATCATTATTAAATTAATCTATATGGCTACCCATAGCCCAAATATGACTTAGGTGCAGCTAACACATTAAAAAAACGGGGGGGGGGAGGGAGAAACAGCAACAGCAGAAACATAAAACTTATAATGGTTACCAAAAAGAAATGCAATGAATGCTCCATCAAGAACAATGATATCACATGTAGTTTCCCATCTTCCAAGCCCTGGAGCTTTCTGAAAGGCTGAGAGAGTTGGCATTAATTTAATCTTGGGAGATAGGGTGTTCCAGAGGGAAGTACTACATCAGAAATGATGTACTTCCTTAAAATGGCATTCTTTAATTGTGGGGACCAGGACAGTATCTCTCCTGTAGGACCTGAGAGAAACAACTGGAGTGTCAAGGTTCTGACTAATGAAACACTTCAAAGAACTTTCAGGCATTGTTTATCCTAAAAAGTCTTTAATCGTGAAACAAAGTGTCGGCACAGCATGGTGGATGCCAAGATCTGAATTCCCCTCCCCTGAGTACATAATATTCAAGCATAATTTCCTCCTCTAATTAGCAGTCATAATTCATGTTCTCCAATCAGTCTGAATAGCAAAGTTTCCCTTCCATGATTTCTTATCTTAATTAATCCCCACACATATTCTTTCTCCTCCCCTCCCAGCATCATCTAATTTAACTCTAAAAATACCACACAGCTTATACAGAGTGGCTGCCTCTTCATATTTTGTCAAAGCAAGAACATCCAATGTTAGCAGCGTTGACATGGAGGTCCTACAAATAATCCAGCCCCATGCCATTGAAGGCTTTATAGGTGACAACAATGTGTCTGTGGAGATTCTCAATTCTCTGGGTCACGGTTGTCCCAAAGGTGCTTTTTCTAAAAGGCAACTGGACTGTCTTAATTTTTTTCCTTGGAAAACATTCAACCACATCTTGAATTCCATTTTGGAAGCACACTGGGAGCCAGCAGAACTTGTAGAGAATACAGGGCATAACATGCATGCCTTGAGGTAGGCCCATAACTGCTCACATTGGCACATTCTGGACTAGTTGCAGCTTTTAGATGATCTTTCAAAGCAGCCCCATTTAATTTCAGTAATCCACTTGGGAGATGATCAAGACATGAGTGAA
This sequence comes from Crotalus tigris, assembly GCF_016545835.1. NCBI lineage: Eukaryota > Metazoa > Chordata > Lepidosauria > Squamata > Viperidae > Crotalus > Crotalus tigris. The sequence continues at coordinate 1,091,687 of NW_024097425.1, forward strand.
GTGAGCAGTGCCTCCAAGTCTAGGAAGCAATGCACAATTCACAAAATGAAGTTTGCAAAAGCCCTCTTGGCCACTGCTGCCACCTCCTTTTCTAACAGAAGCTGTGAGTTCAGGAGAACCCTCAGATCATTTTTGGGGGCAACTTCATTCAGAATCAAAAGATGATGACGACGATGACACTGGTGATGATGATTTAAATTTGTATAGAAAAACATTGGATCGAGGAGGCCCTAAAACTTAAAGGCACCTGGGCCTGCTATGTTCTAATGATGCAGAAAGAAAACCACTTTGTAGTGACTTTGAACAGTTGTTTTTTAAATTATTTTTTCAATATTAAACTGTTCCTTTGATTTATTTTAATCTTTAATCTTGTTCTTAGATTGGAGGAACATGGTGATGCCAATAGAAAAAGGTTGGTGGTTGTCCTGTTTGTTATCACTCCAAAATGTAAATTCCATCATTATTGTGCTAATCTCTGAAAATGAATTTTTACATCAAGTTTTAATGAGGTTTTTACTCCAAGGGATTTTTTTTTTTAATTCAAAAGTGTTGTCGTGTGTTGAGTTCTGGCATTTACATGTAAAGGAATCAAGTACTATAAGCCCAGCTGCATTTTTCGGGGACAAACACAATACACATTAGTGGAGATTTTGATATCATTCTTTACAGAAATTCTATGGGGAAATTTCATTTTTTAACAGCAGTGACTTACACAAGGGACTTCCATAGAAGCCCTATCATCCCTGTGTAAAGACCTCTTTGTGAATTGTGCAAATAGCTAATTTTAAGCTCTAAGCTTAACAGGTAGCTGCATTTTTTTTAACTTTACTTTTTATTTATTTTATTTATTTATCCAATGTTTACACCTTCAGCTCACCTAGGTGACTTTGGGGAGTTTATAAGCACATCATAAAATAATATGAAAACATATTAAAGTTTGGAAGTTGAGTCATGGCAACTGGACTTTTCTCTCTCTCTCTCTTGAGATGTTTCACTGCGTATCCAAGCAGCATCTTCAGCCTGAACAAATTGGTTAGGAGAATCTGAAAAGGCAGAGAGTCATTGCAATACTTCTAAAATTCTTAGGAGTATTCCCACACTACTTCTTTCCCAAAGTGTGTGGCAATATGTTAGTGAAGGTTCTCGGTCATCCAGGTAGAATTGTCTGGAAATTGAGATATGGCAGCTGGACTTTTTTTTTTCCTTCTTGTTGGGTCATGTTGCTTCCATGACTCAACTTCCAGATAATTCTACCTGGATGACTAAGAATCTTCATCGACATATGGTTAAAAGTACAATAAAAAAACTTCCAAAAAATTAGATAGTAAGTATAAAATACGACATATTTACCTACTTAGTATATACTTAGATAGCAAATATATTGTATATTTTATTTCAAATGAAATAATAGAAGCCTATTGTGTTTAGGCATGAAGATACTACCTCCTTGTTTTGCTGCACAATTTAGACCAGGGAAGTGTCATTCATACTATGCAATGCTATTCATCTAAATAGATCAAGGGAGACTTGGTGTAGCCTTGGAAATGGGTCTTTTAATGGGATAAGCCCGTGGTGGCGAACCTATGGCACGTGTGCCACAGATGGCACACAGAGCCCTCTCTGTGAGCACACGCATCATCGCCCCATCTGGGTTTTATAAAACCTTTTTGCATTAGGCCTCCACCACCGTGTGCAAAAAAAAAAAGTTCAATCAATCAATCAATTTCAACTTCTTGCGAGAAAAAAAAAGATCTTGCAAAGTTGGAATTGATTGATTGAACCTTTTAGTCCCACAGTCTGCCATTACCACCGCAGCCACGCCCATCCAATGGGCCACGCTCACCCAATTGGCCACACCCACCCAATTGGCCACACCTACCCAATGAGCCACACCCACCCGGCACCTGACAATACATAAGTGAGTTTTGGGTTGCCGTTTGGGCACTCGGTCTCTAAAAGATTCGCCATCACTGGGATAAGCACTAAAAGTTGTTTCAAAATAAGATCTACATGCTGATCAATTTCTCTTCCTCGTTATAATTAAGAATGGGAGCAACTGCAGCATTTTCTTTTAGGTTAACCTTTTCCTCTTTCCTTTCTTTCTCTTTTCCCACTTCTCCTTTTCCTCTCAGCAAACATAGTTCTGGATCCAGAAACAGCCAACCACGACCTGATCCTGTCTGCCGATCAAAGAACTGTCATACAGGGATTCATGTGGCAGAGCCTACCGTACAGTCCTAAAAGATTTAATATGGAGCGCTGCGTCCTGGGAAGTGAGGGATTTTCCTCCGGAAAGCATTATTGGGAAGTAGAAGTTGGAGAGGATGGGTACTGGGCCTTGGGAGTGGCGAGAAATTCCATGAAGAGGAAGGGAAAGCTCATCCTTGTCCCAGAAGAAGGAATCTGGGCAGTGGGAAAGGATCGGATCCAATACAAAGCTCTCACTCTACCCAAGATCCCCCTGATTCTGAAGAAGAAGCCCAGGAAACTAGGGGTTTACTTGGATTATGAGATGCAACTAGTTGCCTTTCATGACGTCAATCACCAAACACATATATTCACCTTCTTCTCAGCCCCATTCAATGGGGAAGCAGTCTTCCCCTTCTTTTACGTAGGGGTAGGGTGCTGGCTTAGAATGTGTCCTTGGTGACTTTCCTTTAAGGGAGATTCAGTCAGAAAATTAAACACCGTACACTTATCCTTCACATTCTGTGACTGGCCCTAGCACTAGCCAGAGACAGGCAGTTCATTTTCCATATCATGCGAGGGCTGTAAATAGTCGTATATGGATCACTTCTCCTTACTGTAGCTTTACAATCATGGAGAAGGAGAAACGTGGGGTCTTGACTAAGCGGGAGGATATCACTCACCTCAAGCAAGGAAAAGTTGGGGGACAGCCTTTTCTATATCTTACTTACCTCCTGCTGATTTATCTCAAGTTGTTTCCTCTACTTCTGACCCCCTGAATCTTGGAAGCAGATCAGGAATGGAGAAACAACCCTGGAGTGATAGACTAAGGTAGTACATGTGTGTTATAAGTGTATTAAGTGAGGGGGGAACAACATTTTTGGCAATTTTGGGATTACACTCTTAAAAAAAATTTTTTTCAGTCTATATGAGATTGACATTTTAGGTGGAATATGGTAGCGACATGGTGAGGAGTGGGAGAATTGTTAAGCCTTTATTTTTCTTTTTTCAGGTTTGCTTTTAAAATAGAATACTGTATTAATGCAACGGGAGGCTTAATGCAACTACCCTGAAGCTTGCGTATTTAAAAAAAAACACCATGAAAAATCTTGTTCTTATAATTTAGCGAACTAGGGCTGGGTTTGGGAAGCGCTATTTGGATAGCTCTGGAAATAAGACAGAGAGAAGCAGGGTGAACAGCATGTAGCCCACAGCATGTAGCCCTCTCATGAGCAAAGGGAAGGGAATGCGTAGGGTGGAAAGGCAAAAACGGCTACAGGTAGCCCTCACTTAGCAACCATATCTGGGACTGGCAACTCTATCGCTAAGACCAGGGGTCCTCAAACTTGGCCACTTTAAGACTTGTGGACTTCAACTCCCAGAATTCCCCAGGCTTAAAGTGGCCAACTTCGAGGACCCCTGGCTAAGACGAATGAAGGCGAATACATGTGTCTCAGGATAATGTTGCAGGATCCAATCTGGGTCAGTCACGGGGAGCCGTGGGTTCAGACTCATGCTGGAGCCCATCCTCAGGAAACTTCTCTCTAGCAGAGTGTGTGCGTTGGGCTATTCTGTGTGTAGTATTTAGATGGTGACTGTTGTAGGTGGCTTTTTAGGTGTGGATTGGGGTGTTGATAGCTGGCTATTAAGTTGTTGGCTATTGTTCCCTTGGGCCCATCGCTAAGTGCAAGGATCATTAAGTGAGACATCCCATGATCACAATTTGTGATTTTACTCCTTGCTTATTTCTGCTTGTTGGAAACCAGTTATGAATCTATGTCAATGGCAATCATGAAGCTGCAGGATGCTGCGATGGTCATAAATGTAAGAATTAGTCACAAAACTGGGGTTTTGTTTTACGCTATCATATAACTTTGAATGGTCGCTAAATCAAACAGTTGGTAAGCAAGAACTGTTTGCACTGAAATGACAGAATAGTTGCCTGCATGCAAGCACATTGCTATAAGGTTGAAAACAGTTTCCTTCTCTCAGACAACTCCATTTTGGGGGCACTCCTTCTGTTAATGCCCCTCATCCTGTCCCAAGCTGGAGCTGAGTGAGAACAGGAAACTAGGTGATTTACATACTGAGTGCTGTTTTAGAGAAAAACAAGATTAAGCTTCATGGGGAATTTGTAGAATCCTTTGTATCTGATCAGTTCTCTCCTCTAAGGAGAGTGTGAGCCAATTTGGTGATGGAAGCTCAAAATATCAATGGAATTTTTCTTAGCAATTTTTAAAAGCAAGGGACTTCTAGTGAAGAATTGCTGAACTGAAGTTGGATCCATTCTCAGCAACAACTGTAGCAGAATAAAGAGCCAGGGAGTAGACCAGCTCTTAGTACTTCCTTTCTGGACAAAGAATGGACTAGAGATAGCCCATAATTGCTTCTTGTGAGAAGGCCCCAAGACAACAGTCTCTGGGGGGTTTAGAAGGGGTCTTCAAACTTGGCCCTTTTATGATTTGTAGACTTCATGCCTGGCTGAGTAATTCTGGGAGTTGAAGTCCACAAGTCATAAAAAGGCCAAGTCTGAAGACCTCTGATTTAGAGCTCTAGGGAGGTGGAGGAAAGTCAATTTTGCTCAAACTCTGGTCATTGCTTTTAAAAGAATAGTGGGTTTGCATAGTTCCTTTTCTCATCACTTTTGGAAATTGTTAACTGCTTTTCAGCTATTAGGAATCTTTGGATCAGCAAGTTTTATAGCATTGGGTAAGTTTCCTTCAATCCTTAAAGAAAGGAGTTTTAAATACAAGTCTAGGAATTAAGTATTTTGGAATAAACAAAAAAAGGGGTAATTGGAACTTTTTTGGGAAAGTTACAAATTGACTAAGGGTTCGGATAGTTTAGAAATAAGATTTTGGAATTTAGTTATAGGAATTCTTCCTGTGGAAAAATGCATTTTAAATTCTCTTAAAAACATGATAAATCAAAGGAGTCACCTGAATAACTTTTCTATACTGAATTTACAAAAGACTTATTAAAGTTTTGAAAAATTTTGTGAAAAGGGATAAAATAAAAAATATAAGAAATCAACTTCTAGGACACTTTTTGAAAGGACTAAAGATAGAGATTGTTAAAAGTAAAAGGAAGTTGATTGTTTAATTAATATTAAAATAGTTGTGTTATTATCTCTGGTAATCCTTAATGAACTTTTGCTGATCTGGATTGAAAGACAAGACTTTAAAGGACTTGTTTATAGATAAGATATAGGAAGAAAAGATCACTTGCTGTATTTTAAGGGAAGATGATAAGTTGCTAAAATTGTTTATACTTGTGATGAAGGAGGAAGTCATTTCTTTATTTCTTTAGCTTTATTCTTTTTTCCTTTCTCTTTGATCTATTTTTTTCTTTACATATTCCTTATATATGTGCTTATTTTTTCTTTTTCAATATTTCTTTCCTTTTCTGTACTTTCTATTTTTCTTCATTCATTTCTATTTTTCTTCATTCATTTCTTCAAATATATATTTGTTTTCTGAGGTTTTCGTGGGTATTTGTATGTAGGTCTTTGGTTACTCGGGTTTTCTCCCGCGTCAAATTGGAAGTAAGGCACAACCACGAACGCAAAGCCAAACAATAGCAATTCAGCTCACCATCTCACATTCCCATGCAACTCAGACTAGCCTGAGCACAACAAAGCCCCCACCCAAAGAGAACACCCCCCCAACCAATCAGAGCACAGCCAACCCCCAATCCAATCAGAGCACAGCCAAGCTCCTAACCAATCAGAACACACCTCCATCCAATCAGAACACAGCCAAGCTCTCATCCAATCAGTTCATACCCCCACTGGTAGTTAAAAGGAAGAAACAGCCTCGATCACACATTGCTCCTAGAAGCACGAAGCTGAAAACACCAGCCTGAAGATGACGAATGGGACTTCGTCGAAATGTCGCCAAGACACTTCCAATTTTACGCGGGAGAAAACCCGAACAACCAAAGACCTACATATATATATATATATATATATATATATATATATATATATATATATATATATATATATATTATAGCCAAAAGGAGACATATACACACCCACATAGGAATGGAAAATAAGTTACAAAAGATTGTTGCTATTTCAGTTGTTCCTTGCTCAATTGACTTTTTAAGGAATAACTTAATAATAATGAGGTGCCTGTGCTGATAGCTGTTTACTGAGAGAAAAAGCCTCTCTGAAGTAAAAGGCTACTGTAAAAAAAAAAAAAGATAGCTCTCTGGTTTACTCTCACCAGAGGAAAAACTGTCTAAGTGTGTGTTGTGCGTGTAACTCTAAATGAAATTTACTTCATTTGATATGCTGTCTTCATGTAATTTTAAATTCTCAAAATATGTTTTAAGTAAAAGAATGAACAAGACTGTCTTTCCCTTTTAAATCTAAATACTTCAAAATGTAGGGAAGAGGCTAGCGGGAAAGCCTTCTTTGAAAAATATATTATTTGACTATAGCCAATTTTTTAATATCAAGCTTATACATACTTGAGAGAGATATAAATTAGTCAGGAGGAAATGTGATATTGTGGGGTTTTGTTTTTAGATCTCCCAAAGAGCACAATCTCTGGGGAGAATCTGTCTCTTCTGCCAAAACAAGCATATTTTTCAAGAAAAAAAGTAGTTCAAATTCTGTGAATGTGTGAACCAATCTGGGTGGCTAATGTCAGTACTATATAGTGAATAAATTTCTACCAAAATAATGAGGGGGAAAAATCATGTTTAGCTTCCCATCTATTTATCCATCATAAAAACACCACAATTCCTTGCAAATCATCCAGATAAGTAAAAAGCAGAAGCAACTGAGTACCTGAACATCATTTAAGGTGAATGTGACAAGATCCACTTTAACACAGTGTAGTTTGGAGAATGCACTCCTCACAAACACATCTCACAATATTTCTGAATGAAAACACTTGCTCTTCGAATAACCACAAATGGAGCAGTTTCTGAAAAAAATTCACATTTGTGGGTAAAGGGAAGAACCCGGTTATTAACATTTGGTATGAGTTCTACCTTTTTACAATATTATGAAAATGATGGGAGTATGGATCATGTCAGTGAAAGAGCCCACAGGTTCAATTTTCTGTTATATTACTTGTTACAATAATACGTATCTTGCAATGTAGAAGAGTCATTACTAATATTCTACTCACGTGCAATTTTGCAAAGGGACAGTGCTTGTGTCATGATGATGCAAAGCTGCTTTAAGATAAAAAAAGAGAGTTGGACCATTAAATTTACTCTTACTTGCATGCAGTTCTGCTAATACAAAATATCTGAAAGAAATCGAATATTCCACTTTTATGATACCATAACGAAAGAATAATTATTTATAATAACAAAAAGGTCTTACCTTATTCACAAATAATCAGTAGCACAATAATATAATCAAGCCAGGAGAATACACTGGATATTGTATATATGCAATAGTATTTTTATTACAAGATTATATTTTTTTAAGTTGAAATTATGTGCATAAGAAAGAAACTAAATAAAAGGCTACACAAAGAAACTAAGTAAAAGGCTACACAATTTGCAAGCCTCTAGGCAGGATGCAGTTGCCACTGGTTATGTAAGCAATTTTAGGAATTAAAAATAAAGATAAGTAGATCAAGATATGACAAATAGAAAGCAAACATCAAAGGCAGATCTTTCTTGACACATCAACTGAAATGCAGTGTAAGGCACAGCATTGCACCAGAATAGAACAAATGTAGGAGTTACACTGAATTGCCTCTTTTCCTACTAAACAAGATACTAGAGAAAAGCCACTATTTTTTTTTCTTCTCACAATGGAACCTAAGCTGTTGTCAAAACATATTTCAGGCAGGTTTAAAACTCAGGTTGCACAATCTCCATCTTTCGTGGAAGCTGCAATCCTACAGCTCTCCTTCATCTTTCCTCTCCATCAAACTATCTCATCCAAGCGCTCTTAATACAGGTTATTTTTCTAACATTCTACTACATTTCTTTCAAAAAGCTTTCAAATAATTATTTAATACACTTTTTTTCATAAAAAGAAAATGTGGGCTTCAGGACATTTAAGCTTAGGTCCATGGTGGTGAACTTATGGCACGCGTGCCACAGGTGACATGCAGAGCCCTCTCTGTGGGCATGCACGCTGTCACCCCAGTCCTAGGCCTTCAGCTGGATTTTATGAAACCTTTTCGCTTTAGGCCTCTGCCACCGTGTGCAAAGAAAAAAAAGGTTCAGTCAATCAATCAGTTTCAATTCTTGTGGGGAAAAAAAAGATCTCACAAAGTTGGAATTGATTGATTGAACTTTTTAGTCCCACCTAGTCTGCCATTTCCACCGTGGCCACGCCCACCCAATGGGCCACACCCACTCAATGGGCCACACCCACCCAATGGGCCACGCCCACCCGGCACCCACTGATACATAAGTGGGTTATGGGTTGCAGTTTGGGCACTCGGTCTTTAAAAGGTTCGCCATCACTGGCCTAGGTCATTCATTTCATTATGAGATGGAAATACATTAGCAGATCTTCATCCCTCTTTGAAGACACATGCTCAGGTAAATGTTATGGCTGAGATAGTTACAGTTGCTCAGCTGCTGAGATAGTTGTTCTCATGGAGAAAACATGGTTCTCAAATAACTCAAGCAGGTAACTTTGCCAAGCTTCCCTCAAGGTGAGGATGTCAGGAGACTGGAACTGCAAGGTAGCCTTAGGACTATGTACAGTCTCTGGACAAAAAACAGAATAACAGAACAACAGAACTGGAGGGGACCTTCTAGTCAGCCTCCTGCTCTAGCAGGAGACCCTGTACCTTTTCAGACAAATGGCTGTCCAATCTCTTCTTTTAAAACTCCAATGATGGAACCCCCACAACTTCTGAAGGCAGAAAAAAAGCTTGGCTAGCATCATCCTGGACGTAGAGGTAATCTGACAGTGTTGAAGTAGCTGCACGTTCGAGAACAGCCAGGGAAGGACTTTTCTAAACCATGAACAGCAGCACATTCATGAACAGACCTGCAGCTTGTTTGCCCATACCAATTTTTCAGAAGCTTTAGTTTTCCTACTCATGGATGGTCACTAATCCATTTTATGCCATTCTGCAAAGACAAGACATTACAAGCATATTCACAAACTCAGTTCACAGATTACACCCATTCTGTTTGCTTGACTACAACTGACAGAAAATCTGGATTGGCTCATATAATCCTTTATTTCCCCAAACCATGGTTTACCAATAAAGTGACTAGGATTCTACAATAGGCTCAAAGCAAACACAGCATATTATGGTTTAATGCAAAATATGAAATTTGTCACAGTGTCAAATAAAATAGAAAACCTATTTCCCGACATTGGGCAATGCCTAATTTGCTAATCATAATTTATTAAACTTGCATATTTAAACTCTTAAGAACTCTGGGTAGCTTACACCAATTCAAGGAATTACAATAATACCAATAGAAGAAAAAAAGGTGATGATAAAATATGGAAAGTAGATGATAATTCAGACAGTGTTTTCTAGATTGAACCCTTGATTCCTGGCCTGAAATCCAAAAGTTTTATATATTGTATACACTAACAAGAGCACTTCTTAAAAATAATATTTTATTAGTTTTTTACATTTAAGTATTTGAAAAGCAACGTGGTGGCAGGGTTAAACAATAATTCAATAACATAAAGTTTAGTACCGATCTCAGGTTACATCATCAAATATTTCTTCTCTTTTTCTCTTAATCAAGTTAGTACATTTCTGATTAAATCAACTCAATAAAAACATCATTGTTACATTTATCAATACATTTTTAGCTTATATGTATTTTAATTAATCTGGGTATCATGTCCTGTTATTAATTTTTACTTAATTTTTAAATTCTCACCAATATTCCAATCAACCTTTAAAATCCATGATTTTCAAGCTCTAGGTAACCAAGGTTTCCCCTATCTCACTTCATAAGAAACTATAATATCCAAAATACACGTTTTAAATGTAATCTTGTTCTATTTCCTAAAGATTTTCTATTTCCTACCATACTAAATTTTCTTGTTAATAATAAAATATCCCCTTTTAGTAGATCATAGCCATTATACATATTGCCTGGGTTAATCAATAAGTCAAACATATTCCTGATAGTTACTTTTTATTTCCCTTTCAATCCTAATTTTTCAATATTATACAACTCAGAGCTTATTTCCCATTAATTTCCAACTATTTTAAATCTAATAACCCAGATTCCCCTTATCTCAGACTCTCATTTTAACCCTCTTAATTGACAAGGTAGATTCCCCTCTAATAAATCAAATCCCCAAACTTCAATCTTATTCTAACTTTCTTCCTTTGCCAATTAGGCTTCCATACCAACACTTTTAGATCATCCAGTGGGTCTCCCTCCATTTTCATGTGTAGTATTTGTATCAGAGGAGACCAATTGTTTGCCAGTTTTCTGGGAGGACTGGCCCATTTATATTCATTAGATTGTCCTGCAATTCCAGTCCCCCATATTTGCTCAGGTATATTTGCCTTTAATTCACTTTGTTTTTCTTCTTTCTGAAGTTTCTTCTGGATTGTGTAGAGCAGTGGTTCTCAACCTTTCTAATGCCGTGACCCCATAATACAGTTCCCCATGTTGTGGTGACCCCCAACCACTTATACATCACCGGGTGCCAGGGGCGTGGCCAAAGAAAAGGGGGAAAAAATGGCAGACAGCCTTGTTTGGCGACCCCCATGAAATGGTCGTTCGACCCCAAATGGGGTCCTGACCCACAGGTTGAGAACCACTGGTGTAGAGAGTCTATTCCATTTTCAATATTGTCCCTTCCTACCAACAAGAACACTTTTAAGAAACAGTTTTAGATGCAAGGTAATATATATCCTCAGAGTACACATCCAGCTGATTGAACGTGGAGCAAATCTGGAATCCAACAGTATCTCCAATTTAACTTCAGTTAAAAGTCAGGGTTTTAACAAGCAGCCTCTCATATTTATGTTTATCAATTTCCACATCAAAATTAGCAGACAGAGGACAAAGGAAGGCTGACTACGCAGATCTAAATTCCCCAATTTCTCCTGAAGCTATTAGCCCATTATCCTTTCAACTAATTTACCTCACAGGATTTTTAGCTAGTTTAACTCCCTGGAGAAAGGGCAAGATTAAAATGTGCTAAATTTTCTGTCAGACTTACTATTTTGCCCTCAATATTGAGTCTTCTATTTTGCCTTCATCTTGAAAAGAATATTTTAGAAAGCATTTCAGTTTCCAGAATCAAATAACATTTAATTGGGATTATAGCCTAAACAGAACAAAGTTCCACTCCTCAAAATTACAGCAAATAAAATACACTTAGATTCACAGTAAAACAGTTGATTAATAACCCTTTTCATATAGCATGAAGAGGTAGGAGAATGTTCATTCTACTTTATTTGTATATCACCTTTATTATTTTTATAAATAACTCAAAGTGGCAAACATATCCAATACATCTTCCACCTCCTATTTTCCTCACAACAACACTGTGAGGTGATTTGGGTTGAAAGAGAATGATTGGCCCAAAATCACCCATTGGCTTTCATGGCTAAGGCTGATATCTAGCCTGATGTACTTTATTCTCTAGATACATCTATTAAAGTCCTATCTGTTGATATCTCATAAGAACCAATAAAGAAAAAAAATGACTCCAAAGATTATAGTAAGACCATCATTTGTTTAAACATCACAAGGGATGTTGAAAAATTATAGACTGCAATGGAGAAATCATAAAATGGCTATAAAATGACCAGAGTCAGTTATAAGATGGACATTGTGTTCTTCTCTTAATGTCTCCCAGAAAACATTCAGTTTTCACTCAGGTCAGACACTTTCAATAATCTCACCCCTTTTCTTTGGAAGATTCTAACTGGTGAAAAACAGAAAGACATAATTCACATGGAACTGAAGAATTCCAGTGAATTTTATTCTCCCGGTTTGATAAATTAGAGTGGACAGAAGTAAAAGAGGAGAAGACGCTGGTTGCTGTGGGAGGACATATATTTGAACAAGTGAAGCTTCTCATGCAAGTTGCACTGTTAAATTAATTTATGCCCTCTAATTTTATTAATTCTCTGAAAACTACCTAAACATAACAGAAAACCTATCCATTTTTTTATTCAAATACAAATAACAGAAACATAATACATATGTCTAAATAAAAAAACAATAAAAATATAAGTATTACAATGCACCCCCCCCGGAGACCATTTTTATTACCTATATTTCTTCTCATATAACAAACAATATACAATATATTTCAATTGTGCCCTTACCGCCTCCAAAACAGCATATATTCCTGAGTAGGCTTATTCCCTTTGCCTTCCACCAACACTGTTTTTATAAAATCCTCCCATATGTCATTATAATTATTTACTTTAATAGTAATAAGTAGAAAACCTATCTATGTGAGACGTTGGGTTACCTTTTACAAAAGCTACTATGCATGAGAAATGAGCCAATTTGGTCTAGTCATGAGACTGTGAGTTCTAATCCTGCCATAGGTATATAAAAAAAAACTCCTATGCCATAGGAAGTTGCACATGCTGTTCCGGGAAAAACTGCAATGAACTTTAGTTTTATATTCTGAAAAATTGTTTTATTTTCTCTTGCCTGTCCAGTATTTTATGCTGTGTGCATTAAATACAATTTCTTCTCACATCTTCTCAACATTATACAGCATGACAAAATTGTGCATTTTTCTCAGATTACTGTTTTGATTGCACAATTGAAACAGCAAAAGATACATCTCGTGTACTTAAACGTCAATCTCTTTTTTTCAAAGTTTTCTGTCAGGGCCGACTGTAAAGGGGGCGTGACTCTCCTGACTGAAAAGTTAGAAAACCGACCGTCATATTCCAACTTAAATCTTTGAATCGGAGGTAGTTTGTATTTCTGCGTCGAAACAGACGGGTTTGCTAAGCTGATTTGACCACAAGTCTTGGTTTATTGTTCGTCCGAGTCATTTATTTATTTATTTTTAATCGTTCGGGTTCTGTTTTAATTGTCCGATGCGGGAAAGAAGCAAAATCACCTACTTGTAATTTTTATCTTAGGTTATTGAGGTTTTGAAGGGAATTAAAACTAACATATCAAATGAAATTAAATGGAAATATTGCACGGAATTAGCTTAATAACAATACCTAGCTATATCGTCTCAGGTGCGACGAAGATAATGTAGGACTAACAGGAATTTGTTTCGATTCGACGGAAACTTTCTTAGCGCAGTTCTGGATCAGTCACGGAGCCATCACATTAGATGTTTGCATTTCTGTGCGCTGATCAGCTACATTTGGGGCTGATCCTAATAAACAAATTTCCGAGCTCCCAAAATTCTCCTTGACGCTTTATTATATGTTACAGAGGAGGGTGTTACCGAAGGTTAAAATTGATACACAAGCACATTTATCATTTCTCCCCCACCCCATTCTTTCTATTCGCATTTGTCGGTACAATATTCTGATGAAATCTAAGAATTCCGAGAGGCATGTACGGTTTGGGGTTGGCATATTTTAGATTCCACGATGCTAATTAATTTGAAATAACTGGGATCCCTATTTTCACTTGTGATCATGAAACTGTGGTGTTTGAATAGACACTTTAAAAATGAAAGCAACTGAAGCATTGTTAAGATGGATTACATTTAAAAAAACTGGCCAATGAGGGATATACGAAGAAAAGTAAAAGTAAAATAATACAGACCCACAGGAAAGAAGATATTTGGAAATGTAGGATCAGTGCAAAGATTTGTGGTGTCTATTAATTGAAATACATTAAAGAATGAACAGTTTGGGCTATATTTCCAGCATTTAGAATTTATCAAGAACCATAAGTTTTCTAGATATAGGATTTAATAAAATGATCATACAAATCATAGAAAGAGAAATATATTCTGTCAACCTGTCCTGTTTTCAACGTTTGTTTTATAATGGGGATGGGGTGTTAAAGGCAAAGAAGGAATTTTTCAAAGTGATGTGGTCAAAGTGGATGGAGTTCTAAATTTTCTCAGCTGTTTTTTCTTTCCCTCATTATTATAATTAAATATTTATTAAACAAATTTATATGCCCCTCCCAACTTACATGTGGCTGCCCAACTCAAGCACATCTGATGTTTGACTTTAACTGATACTTTTCCTCAATAGTGTTGTAACTATATTAGTTTTTTATCATAGTAAATTGTAATAAATCCCACCTATTGAACACCCTTTCTAGAATGATTGAACATTTGGTTTTGAATTGCAATATTAAGAAAATAAACATAAGCTATGGTATGGTGCCTAATATAGAGAAAATATTTTAGAGAAAATATTGACGGAGATTAGAAATCTTCGTTTGGCTTCCTGATGAGAATTGATTTGTGTTTATTATTATTATTACTATTATTATTACTATTATTATTACTATTATTATTATTATTAATTATGTTGTTAAACAGTAAGCCATTAAAGAAAGCAGCTGCTTTGTCAAGGAAATAAAACACGACAAGGAACAATACGGGGGCGGGGAGGCGGGAAACGCAGAGCATTTGCTTCATAAGCGGTTTTCATGCGCCCGTCAGTTTTTAGTCTCCTCTCCCCTTTGGGTCTTTTCGACATCCATATTTTTTAACCGGAAATTTACATTTGCGAATACAACATTAAAGAAATCCTCGTCAACAAAATACACAATATAGTAGATTTAAGACAAAACTTCGTATGATTTCATATGCAGGAAGATTTTAATCAAATGGATCAATTCTAGATTGTATGGAACTATGAACCCAAGCAAACATTTATGGTAAAGTAAATTACTTCTCTCGCACATAATTAATACTAGAGTAGAATGATACAAAGAATACCAGAGAGGTTTTTCATATTTATAAAAACCGTTACTTCGTTTTATTATACTGGTCTTTGACAATACTAGTTTCTTATTGGTTAAAATCGTACTGTTCCTATTGGTCTGCTCTTTTCAACCAATCGCAATAAGAGAAACTAGGTCAAGAAAGGTATAAAAGACGTTCAGCGGCGATTGTCTGCTGCTGTTTCGTCTCGGGAGGCGGAAGGGTTTGAGGATGTCTGGCCGCGGTAAAACCGGAGGCAAGGCACGAGCGAAGGCGAAATCCCGCTCTTCCAGAGCCGGGTTGCAGTTCCCTGTGGGTCGAGTTCATCGGCTTCTACGCAAGGGCAATTACGCCGAGCGGATTGGAGGAGGGGCCCCGGTATATTTGGCTGCGGTGCTGGAGTACTTGAGCGCTGAGATTCTGGAGCTCGCTGGCAACGCCGCGAGGGACAACAAGAAGAGTCGAATCATTCCGCGGCACTTGCAGTTGGCGGTGCGCAACGATGAAGAATTAAATAAGCTGCTTGGGGGAGTTACGATCGCCCAGGGAGGCGTCTTACCCAATATCCATGCGGTTTTATTGCCGAAGAAAACCGAAATTCTGCATAGCGCTAGTGCCAGCAAACCCACCACCAGCGTGAGCAAGTCTTCCAAGGTGCCCAAAGTCGCAGTCAAGCCGACGACCGCTCCCGTTGCTGTTCAGTGAAGACAAAAACTCTGCCCCGGGGGACTATACTGAGACCCAAAGGCTCTTTTCAGAGCCACTCACAGGCTTTTTGGAAGAGCTTTTCGCTGCACTAAATAAATTCACAAAAACCAGGTGTACAAGAATATTTTTAAATACCAATTTTACGAGTGTTAAACGAGTATCTGAACACAATAGGAGCAGGGCTGTTTATTAACGAACTAGGTCTAGTAAAACGTCTCAAAAACAGTTTTGTGGTTGTGTATAAAAAGTTGCCAATGGCCCTATTTTAAGTGTTGGTCATGTGATGCAGAATGGTCCTGTTCTAAAAGTACTAAATCACAAGTTAAGACAGGTTGATTCCATTGAACAGTGATGATAATACTATAGTTACTCCGCTGCTCAGAAAATTTAGTACATAGACTGCTAATTGGTAATTTCTCTCCTGGGATTGAGAAAATAGATTCATTAAAATTAATGAGGTAAAATGTTCAAATTGGTGTAAATATTTACAACTACATTCTTAACAGCCAGTCTGGTCTAATGGTTAAGGCATCAGACTAGAAACCTGGTGTTTCTAGTCCTGCCACAAGCATAAAGCCGGCTGGGGGACTTTGGGCCCATCACTCACCCCCATCTGCCTCACAGGGTGATTGTGAGGGAAAGAGCAAGGAGTATTAGGTATTTTTGCTGCCTTTAATTTTTATAAATAAAGGTGGGATAAAAAAATCTAAATCTGCCTCCTTTGATTATCAAGCCTACTATTAGTGTTTCTATGTTGGTGCTGTCACAGATCTGCTTCAGAAACAATTGGGCTCTGACTTGCTCTTCTCACAGCAGAAAGAATGGGACAATCTTCTCCAGCAAAATAGCAGGTGAAAAACTTACCAGTGGGCATCAAAAATGCTACTTACTCCTCAGAATCTGTATAAATACAGATCTAGCAAGCCTCCTCACCCCTGTTCTCTCTCTGCAAAGCTCAGATTCCCTTCTCTGGACTAAGGGATTGCACCCTTCCATCTGACAGACTCCTGGCTAACATGCATTGCCCAGTTTTCTCCTGTGGCTTTTATTTCTACTTTCCAGGAATGCTTTCCTGAAGCAAATGTCCTCAGAGACACAAACACATAAAGAATGGAATCAAATTGAAGGCTGGTGATGTGGTTGAATCTTGGGGGATCCTCCAATACCCATTAAAACAAACAAATACACTAAATACATTCAAGGTTACTTTTGCAGACAAAATGCCCAGACAATATACAAAAAATCGGGAGTCTGGGAAGACCTCTTAACGATCACATTTTATTAAAAGGCATAAGCTTTTTTATGCTATTCACTTAGGCTACCATGTGGGTTAGACAGCATCACCACCAGATGGATCTTTAGCTGGCTGACACCAAGCTGGCAGGAATAATCAACACTCCAGAAAACAGGCTTAAGATAAAGGAGGATCTTGACAGACATTGAGCGCTATCTAACAAAATGAAATTCAATGGTGGAAAAAGATTCTATATTTAGGCAAGAAAAACCAAATGCACAGGTATAGTACAGATGATACCTTTCTCAATAGTAGTAACAGTGAGAGGGACCTCGGAGTCCTACTGGACAATGACTTAAATATGAGCCAGCAGCGTGGGGAACTGCCAAAAAAGCCAATACAGCGCTAGGCTGCATTAACAGAGGGATAGAATCAAGATCACGTGATATGTTAATATCATTTACAATGCTTTGGTAAGGCCACACTTGAATAACTGTATCCAGTTTTGGTCACCATGATAGAAAAAAGATGTTGAGACTCTAGAAAGAATACAGAGAAGAGCAACAAAGATGATTAGGGGACTGGAGGCTAAAGAACGGTTGCTGGAATTAAACTCTAGTTTAATGAAGAGAAGGATGAGGGGGGACATGATAGCCGTGTTCCAAAATTTCAGGGGCTGCCACAAAGAAGAGGGAATCAAGCTATTCTCCAAAACACCTAAAGGCAGGACAAGAAGCAACGGATGGAAACTAATAAAAGAGAGAAGCAACCTAGAACTAAGGAGAAATTTCCTGACAATTAGAACAATTAATCAGTGGAACAACCTGCCTCCAGAAGCGGTGAATGCTCCAACACTGGAAGTTTTCAGAAGAGACTGGACTGCCATTTGTCTGAAATGGTATAGGGTTTTCTGCCTAAGCAGGGGATTGGACTAGATGACCTCCAAGGTCCCTTCCAATTTTATATTATTGTTGTTGTTGTTGTTGTTGTTCTTATCTTTCCACCAAAGTGGTACCTATATATCTATTCCCATTTGCATGCTTTGAAACTGCTGGGTGGGCAGGAGCTAGCGCAAGTAATAGGAGCTCACCCTATCTCAGACCCGGACTTTCCAGCTGATAAGGTGAATATCTTTAGCTACTGAACAATTGTGCCCTCAATCTGATTGCTTTAGAGTTGCAGTTCAAACACATTTGGAAACTATCAAACTGGACAAGATTGTATGCAGGATGCAAGTTTTCTTTGGAGTTGAAAAAAGGAATCCAGTACTAAAAACCCTACCTAAAATAAGGAATGTGAGATTATCCTCTATGCTGAGACTCTAACTCCCAGGATTCCTGGCCAGAATAGGCAAGACTTGATTGGCACTGTCTGCTAGCTGAAATTACAAGTATCTAGAATAGCAGAGCTTGAACAGAGCTTGCTGAAACTCTATAAAATGCTGCCTAGAATCTGTCCTGCAGTTTCAGGTTTACCTATAGAAATTGTATTAGACAATAAAAAATCCACATACTGCAGAGGGTGATATGGAAAGAGAGAAGCAAAGACTGCATTTGACTCAAACATTCATAGAAAAAAAAAAACTCCTATGCCAGAGGAAGTTGCACATGCTCTTCCAGGAAAAACTGAAATGAACTTTAATTTTATATTCTGAAAAATTGGATTATTTTTTCCAGCCTGTCCAGTATTTTATGCTGTGTGCATTAAATGCAATTTCTTCTCACATCTTCTCAATATTATACAGCATGACAGAATTGTGCATTTTCCCCAGATTACTGTTTTTGATTGCACAATTGAAACAGCACAAGATACATCAACATAATAATCAATTAACAGACAATAAGCGGTACTGCTGTGCAAGCTAGTGTACTTAAACGTCAATCTCTTTTTTTCAAAGTTTTCTGTCAGGGCCGACTGTAAAGGGGGCGTGACTCTCCTGACTGAAAAGTTAGAAAACCGACGAGTTTTCTCATCGACCGTCATATTCCAACTTAATCTTTCAATCTGAGGTAATTTGTATTCCTGCGTCGAAACAGATGGGATTTTTAAGCTGAAAAGTCCTGGTTTATTGTTCGTCCGATCGGTTTTTTTTTTGTTTTTGTTTTGTTTTTTAACCGTTCAGGTTCTCTTAACTGTCCGATGCGGGAAAGAAGCAAAATCACCCATTTGTAATTTTTATCTTAGGTTATTGAGGTTTTGAAGGGAATTAAAAATAACATCAAATGGAGTTAAATGGAAATATTGCACGGAATTAGCTTAATAACAATAGCTAGCCGCCCATTGAAAGGAAAAATATAGCTTATAAATAGATCGTTTCAGCTATATCTTCTCAGGTGCGACGGAGATAATGCAGGACTAACAGGTATTTGTTTCGATTCGACGGAACTTTCTTAGCGCAGTTCTGGATTTAGCCACGGAGCCATCACATTAGATGTTTGCATTTCTGTGCGCTGATCAGCTCCATTTGGGGCTGATCCTAATAAACAAATTTCCGAGCTCCCAAAATTCTCCTTGACGCTTTATTGTATGTTACAGCGGAGGGTGTTACCGAAGGTTAAAAATGATACACAAGCACATTTGTCATTTCTCCCCCACCCCATTCTTTCTATTCGCATTTGTCGGTACAATATTCTGATGAAATCTAAGAATTCCGAGAGGCATGTACGGTTTGGGGTTGGCATATTTTAGATTTCACGATGCTAATTAATGTGAAATAACTGGGATCCCTATTTTCACTTGTGATCATGAAACTGGTGTGTGAATAAACACTTTAAAAATGAAAGCAAGTGAAGCATTGTTAGGATGCTGTGTCATTAAGAGTCGAGTTCGCCTCAAAGGAGACATTCCAGATCATATTAACTTGGATTCTGATGGTAAGTTCTAATTGGATTCCATTCAGAAAAACTGGCCAATGAGGAATATACGAAAAAAAGTACTGTAGCAGAAAAAGGTACTATGGCCAGCTTTAATAAGTATTGGACAGAAAGTCTATATTAAGATTGTAATCCTAATTCCTCATTGATTGTAACAAACCCTCAAACAAGTCTTTCAAGAACCCTTATAGATTGTGTTGTATTTAATAAAACGGAATGTTTCAAGTTCACGTTTCAGTTCGGACTCATTTAATCATCTGTATAACCAGCACATTCCTGGTCAGATTAGCCTGCAAAGTAACGTTTAACTGCACTTATAAAAGTACCAATAATGGAGAATATTTGTAGCTCAGAGTTGAAATGATGGATCCTTGGTGATTTCTGAGCTTGGTTGTTTTCTTGCAGACATTTCATTACGTTGGTGAAGTTTGGATAATGAAATATCTGCAAGAAAACAACCAAGTTCAGAGAGCATGAAGACCCCTCACTCATAAAAGTTTAGGATAAAAAACAAAGATTTGGGTTGGACATTGAATTAGGTGTATTTATTCAATTTGTACTGCCATCCATCTCAACAAGTGCAGCGTATGTAAATTCAATGTAATCCTAGTCAAAGCAGGGAAACAGCTTAGATTTCTACTATGTTAAATAAATTTAAGTACTAGTATAAGTAGTTTATAGCATATATTTTAATGATTCTAATGGAATGTACATAATACCAATAAAGTCTAGCACTGCTATTTTTTTCCTCTAGAGAATATTAGCAATAATCATAATTAGAAAGGGCATTCAATCAATGAGAGTAACTACACCTGTGCAGAGCAGTGAAGCTAATATTTTTCATTAAAATAAAATAATAATTAAGACCCACAGGAAAGAAGATACTATACTAAGACCTCTCTCATTAATTTGGAAATGCAAATTCAGTGCAAAGATTTGTGGTGTCTATTAATTGAAGTACATTAAAGAATGTGAACAGTTTGGGCTATATTTCCAGTATTTAGAATTTATCAAGAACCATAGGTTTTCTAGATATAGGGATTGGATAAAATGTTCATACAAATCATAGAAAGAGAAATATATTCTGTCAACCTGTCCTGCTTATCAACGTTTGATTTATAATGGGAATGGGGTGTTAAAGGCAAAGAAGGAATTTTTCAAAGTGATGTGGTCAAAGTGGATGGAGTTCTAAATTTTCTCAGCTGTTTTTTCTTTCCCTCATTATTATAATTAAATATTTATTAAACAAATTTATATGCCCCTCCCAACTTACCTGTGGCTGCCCAACTCAAGCACATCTGATGTTTGAATTTAACTGATACTTTTCCTCAATAAATGTCACCGATTGAACGCCCTTTCTAGAATGATTGAATATTTGGTTTTGAATTGCAATATTAACAAAATAAACATTAGCTATGGTATAATGCCTAATATAGAGAAAATATTTTAGAGAAAAATATTGACGGAGATTAGAAATCTTCGTTTGGCTTCCTGATGAGAATTGATTTGTGTTTATCATTATTTATTATGTTGTTAAACAATAAGTCATTAAAGAAAGTAGCTGTTTTGTCAAGGAAATACAACGCGACAAGGAACAATACGGGGGCGGGGAGGCGGGAAACGCAGAGCATTTGCTTCATAAGCGGTTTTCATGCGCCCGTCAGTTTTTAGTCTCCTCTCCCCTTTGAGTCTTTTCGACATCCATATTTTTTTAACCGGAAATTTACATTTGCGAATACAATATTAAAGAAATTCTCGTCAACAAAATACACAATATAGTAGATTTAAGACAAAACTTCGTATGATTTCATATGCAGGAAGATTTTAATCAAATGGATCAATTCTAGATTGTATGGAACTATGAACCCAAGCAAACATTTATGGTAAAGTAAATTACTTCTCTCGCACATAATTAATACTAGAGTAGAATGATACAAAGAATACCAGAGAGGTTTTTCATATTTATAAAAACCGTTACTTCGTTTTATTATACTGGTCTTGACAATACTAGTTTCTTATTGGTTAAAATCGTACTGTTCCTATTGGTCTGCTCTTTTCAACCAATCGCAATAAGAGAAACTAGGTCAAGAAAGGTATAAAAGACGTTCAGCGGCGATTGTCTGCTGCTGTTTCGTCTCGGGAGGCGAAAGGGTTTGAGGATGTCTGGCCGCGGTAAAACCGGAGGCAAGGCACGAGCGAAGGCGAAATCCCGCTCTTCCAGAGCCGGGTTGCAGTTCCCTGTGGGTCGAGTTCATCGGCTTCTACGCAAGGGCAATTACGCCGAGCGGATTGGAGGAGGGGCCCCGGTATATTTGGCTGCGGTGCTGGAGTACTTGAGCGCTGAGATTCTGGAGCTCGCTGGCAACGCCGCGAGGGACAACAAGAAGAGTCGAATCATTCCGCGGCACTTGCAGTTGGCGGTGCGCAACGATGAAGAATTAAATAAGCTGCTTGGGGGAGTTACGATCGCCCAGGGAGGCGTCTTACCCAATATCCATGCGGTTTTATTGCCGAAGAAAACCGAAATTCTGCATAGCGCTAGTGCCAGCAAACCCACCACCAGCGTGAGCAAGTCTTCCAAAGTGCCCAAAGTCGCAGTCAAGCCGACGACCGCTCCCGTTGCTGTTCAGTGAAGACAAGATAACCCTGCCCCGAGGGACATACCGAGACCCAAAGGCTCTTTTCAGAGCCACCTACAGGCTTTTAGAAAGAGCTTTTCGCTGCACTAAACATTCACAAAAATTCAAGTGTATAAGAATGTTTTTAAATACCAATTTAAGGAATGTTAAAAAACGAGTGTCTGAACACAATAGGAGTGGGGCTGTTTATTAACGAACTAGGGTAAGAGGTTACTCAAAAACAGTTGTGGTCGCTTATAAAAAGTTGCCAATGGCCCTCTTAGGTCATGTGACCCATAATGGCCCTGTTTTAAAAAGTAAATCACAAGTTAGACAAATTGATTCCATTGAACAGTGATAACAATCCCTTAATATTGCCTCCACTGCTCAATAAACTTGGTACATATACTGACAATACCATCTTTTGACTGACAACTGGTAATTTCTTGGGGTTGAGAAAATCAATTCATTAACATGAAATGTTCAAATTGGTGTAAACATTCACAACTACATTCTAATAGCCAGTCTGGTCTAATGGTTAAGGCATCAGACTAGAAACCTGGTGTTTCTAGTCCTGCCACAAGCATAAAGCCGGCTGGGGGACTTTGGGCCCATCACTCAGCCCAATCTGCCTCACAGGGTGATTGTGAGGAAAAGAGCAGGGAATATTAGGTATTTTTGCTGCCTTTAATTTTTATAAATAAAGGGGATAAAAATCTAAATCCACCTCCTTTGATTATCAAGCCTACTATTAGTGTTTCTATGCCTCTAATTTTATTCCTCTTCCTCAGCACACTCCTGTTCAGCAGGAGATTCTGGGTGCTGTCACAGGTCTGTGCTTCAAAAACAATTGGGTTCTGACTTGCTCTTCTGACAGCAGGAAGAATGAGACAATCTTCACTCCAGCAAAAACAGCAGGTGAAAAACTTATGAGTGGGCATCAAAAATGCTACTTACGCCTCAGAGTCTGTATAAATACAGATCTAGCAAGCCTCCTCACCCCTGTTCTCTCTCTGCAAAGCTCAGATTCCCTTCTCTAGACTAAGGGGGATTGCACCCTTCCATCTGACAGACTCCTGGCTAACATGCACTGCCCAGTTTTCTCCTGTGGCTTTTATTTCTACTTTTCAGGAATGCCTTCCTGAAACAAATCTCCTCAGAGACACAAACACATAAAGAATAGAATCAAATTGAAGGCTGGCGATGTAGTTGAATCTTGGGGGGCTGGGGGGGGGGTGAAAATCCCCAAATTTGAAATCCTGCAATATCCATTAAACAAGCAAATACACTAAATACATTTGAGGTTACTTTTGCAGGTTAAATGCCCAAACAATATACAAAAAAAGCAGGAGCCTGGAAACACCTCTTTTAACTATCACATTTTATTAAAAGGCATAAGCTTTTTTCTGCTATTCGCTTAGACCAGGGGTGTCAAACTCAGAATGTCATGTGATGTGTCATGACATATTGCAACTTTTTTTTCCCATTGCCAGCAATGGGGTGGGTACGGTTTTGCTATGATGCATCTGGCCTGTGGACTGGCAGTTTGACACCCCTGACTTAGACTACCATTTCAAATGCTATTAAAAGTAAGGTATTAATTAGAGTACTTTTTAATCATTTTTATTTCCAGAAACTAAAGGAAAACGGGACCTTAAAATTAATTTCTGCTGATGTTTCAGTACTCAACAGTCAGGCAGAATGGAAAATATTATATTTATATTTCATATTTTTAAACTCATCTCCCTCAGAGAGGGGCTCTGGGCAGTGTACAATATAATCAATAAAATCAATCTAAGGTTAAAAAGTGTTAAAATTGTAATAATATAAAAATTTCCAAAAGTGAAAAATTCCAAGATGGGGATTAGCAGTTGATAATACAGGCTTGTGGGGGGGGGGGGAGGTTCACATGGGGCCAGTCAGCCTCACAATTGTGTGGGCCTTTGTACCCCCCCCCCACAAGGCCTCACAGCCAAGTCTTCATTCCTTTGCTGGAAGGCCAAGAAATTGGGGGCTTTCTTAACCTTTGAAGGCACGATATTCCACAATGCAGGGGCAGCGGCAGAGAAGGCCCTTCTGGACTTCACCAGTCAAAATTCAAAAGAGTAAAATTTTATTTATTTTTAAAATTCAGGACCAAGAGGCCTATCGGTTGGTCTACAGCAGGGGTATGCAACCTTGGCTCTTTTATGACTTGTGGCTGGCTCAGGAATTGTGGGAGTTGAAGTCCACGAGTCATACAAGAGCCAAGGTTGCCTACCCCTGGTCTACAGGAATAAGGCTGCTGCTATACATGCCTCAACTGTCATAAGCTGAGAACTCCCTGTTGTAAAAGCACAGGAATACTGTAACTTAGGGCTCATCAAGGCATTGTTACTGCATTGAGCTCAATTGTCTCCACACCAGGTGGCACTAGCTCTCCACAACCTGCCTGGTAGTATTGACCAGTCTGGTCAGGGATCCAAAAATAAAGGTCATTAGTTATTCCAGCCTCAACTCTTCTTTTTTTTTTTACATAATGGGGGCACTATAGAGATGGAAAAGGACCCCAGATGATCCTCTGTTCTGTACCATGAGAGAAACAATATGGTGGACGGGGATGATGCGTCCAGTCTGATAAATTACTTCCTTACAGTTGCCAAGAGAAACACCTTGTGTCTGTGAAATCACCGGAAACTAGCTCCACCCAAGAGAGAGAGAGAGAGAGATCACCTGGAATTGCCACAAATGTTTTGCATGAAACACTAGCAGCCACAGGTCTTAAATGTGAATTCAGACAATAGGTTTGGACAAGCCCAGCTTGGTTGTTTAAGTGACACAAAGTGGTTTATGTAAAAACGAAGGACCAAGCGGACAAATCATCAAGCATCCAATAAAATGGAATATTAAATATTTGTCACATCTGCACCAGGGCAAAACTGGATTTCACACAAGATTATTAGACCCTGAAAGCTAGGCCTTTGGCTCCAATTCAGCCTATCTCTTCAATGCAGCTGATCCATTGCAAAAAGAAAAGGGTTATTTCTTTCCTTATTAGAATATCTATTTAATTTTAAATTAAAAAATTAGATGGGACTTATCAGATGGAATATTTAAAGTTTATTAAGCACTTGTTTGAATATGGTTAAAGGAATAAAATTTTGGATATAAATGAATTTAAGTTTAAGAGGAATATAATATTCTTTATGATATGAGAAATATAAAAATGTTGGGATGATTTATATGAGGGAAATGTTTTAGACACTTAAGGATAATGGATTTTGAGAAAATTTTAATTAATAAGAATGTTTTGAATAGTTTTAAAAGATTAGCTATGGATTTATTAGACAGAATACTTAAAGATTAAATATTGGTTTGAATATGTTTAGAAAGAATAGAAAAAAATTGGACATAAATGTATTTTAGCTTAAGAGGGACATGTTTTTCAAGTAGTATATTACTTCTTTTTTCTTTTTTCTTTTTGTTTTAAGATATGAGAAATGTAAAAGTGTTGGGATGGCTTATATGAGGAAAAAGACTTAAATACTTAAGTGTAATTAACTCTAAGAAAATCTTAACAGGGAAAATGTCTTTGTGGGGAAAACAAATTTAAATGAGAACTTTAAAAACAGGATCTATGACAAGGTGATTAAGATGATTAATTAGAAAAGAAGATTTATATTGATGTGGTTGTTACCTGTAGAAATATTAGAAAAATGTATATATTCAATTATCTATTAAAATTACTAAGAAATGTACTAATTTAAGGTTGATAAAAAAGAATATTATTGGAAGAAGAGAAAATCAAGGAAAGCTATTATGTGGAGTATGGAATTATAGAAATTGTTATTGTTTGTAAATATAAACCCAGATAACACGCTGTTTACCAAATATTAATGATTGTTAAAAAAATTAATAAAATATATTTTAAAAAAATAATAGATTCCATACAGCTGCTTTCTGATTTCTTCCTTTTCTAATCCCAACAACTGTTATCACATTTGGAAATCTTCCTTCTCCAGCTTTGTATGGAACTGCTGAAACGTTTGGTGGGCTGGGTTACTAATTACAACTTCTTTGCATCTTTCATTTTCATTAATTATGTACCATCAAGCTGGTATCATCTATTAGCAACCACATGGATAGGATGACCTGTCCCCAGCCTGACAGTGGTGTAACCCATCCTTATTGTTTGAGTCTGACAATGTTGAAATTGTCTTCTTTTTTTCCTTCTAGTTTTCCCAGGACTATGGACTTGTCAAGGGATCAGAATTTTACATAATGTGCCAAAACATCAATTTGAACCTGGGCATTGGTGCCTTGAGTGAAGATTGATTGTTCTATGATCCATTTATCTGATTTCTTGGCCACCCATGATTTCCTCAAGAATCTTATAGCAAAGTTCAAAAGCATGAATATCCTGCTTCTTCAAAATCCAACATTCACTTCCATAGAACGTCACAGGGGAAAGTCCTTGATTGGCCACTTCTGATCTTGCTGATAGACATGTCACAGTATCTGAATACTTTTTTCCATGGTTTTCACAGCTATCCTACCAAGTGCTAATTAATCTACAACAGGTTTCTAGTTTTACTTTCATATACATCTCTAATAATTATTCTCGATATTTATCCCTTCATTTTTGTTTCATGACATCTTTTGAGCTGTGAAGGCTCATTTTCTATGGATTTTGTACCTTCTGAATTTTTTCTTCCTTGCCTTCTTTTTTCTCTTTTCTGTTTTACTCAACAGCTATCTTTAACTAGTTATTGCAACACTCTCACAACCAGCAATCTCCTACCTATCCAATAGCTATTCCACAAGGTCTCAACTGTCCCTGTTTAATACTTTTTGGCTCCACCAATTCCTGTGTAATACAGGACCTGAACTGTTGGCAAGCTATCCCAATAGATGGCTAATGAGTTTGTTTAATTTACAGGCAGAGCCATTCAAAGGTCCATTGAAAGAGCTTTCCGTTGTTTTGTTCCTGAAGTTTTTTTTTTTAAAAAAACTTTCCAATTCCAACGATGGTCTTGTGGTCCCCTTGTGCTCTTTTACGCATCATCAAACCCAACCTTGCTTAGCAACCATGACTAAGATCAGCTGAGCTGCTACCTGCCGAGGTACATATTTTTACAATTATGATAAAAAATAAAAGACACTAGCATTCAATAAACAGTTTTATTTAGAATTTGCAGGAAGTACAGGAAATTAATTTAAAATGTTGTTGATTTGGCAAATCAAACAAGAGCGAAGTCATTTCAGAATTCTGGACTGGTTCACCCAATACTTTCATTGATAACGTGGGTGGTTAACACATCAAGCCAGCCACTTTTAAAATTATTCCATGAACCATACCTAGAAAAGTCATGGTTTAGTGCAGCCAAGCCAACCACAATAGAAAAAAATATTAATCCCAGTTTGGTGATTTTTATACGTCATTAAATTAGACTAATATCGTATTTTACTCTGTTCCAAAATTGGGTGTTTGAGGAGAAAACAGACTCATTGCTGTAAAGCAGTTCCTCCACCACTTCCAAATCTATTAGATTAAAACAGCCAGATTTCCCATCCATTATTGGTAGATCCAGGCTCTGAAGCAGTTCAAATGGTCCGGCTGTAAGATTTGCAACAAATGGGAGTGGAGATCTTTCACCTCTCTTAAATATTGCTTAAAAGTTCCCAATTCCAACCAGCCCCACCATCATGGCAAGTCTCTTGGGATGAGAGAGGAACAATCTGTATGCAGAGGTCTCCTCTAAACTATACAGCAACTTTCTTGGGTCTTTCAATTTTTTCCTTCCTCATGTTTGTTCTTTTTGCCCATCTTCCTGTTTCTATATTTTCTACTTACTCTCTTATTCTATATCTGAGCTACCAGTTATCTAATTACTTCTCTTCTAATTACTTCTCTAATCATTACTCAATCTATTTTGAGAGACAACCTCTGTCCCAGTTGGGTTGCCAATCTATAATAATAAGAGGCAACTATGAAGCAGGTGAAAAGTAACGATGGCAAATGTATTATTACAAATTAAATCAGATCCCAAGTTAAATAACCTCAAGGGAATTTGTATAATGTCCCCTTGGATAACCGGACCAAAAGGGGATACATGATAGAATGGCTTGAAAGATGAAAGGCTTGGAATTTAGGGCAAAGAAAATGTCTATTCTTGAACAAATGTAAAGCTGAGGGGTATAGTCAGAATACTCCATATAATTCACGTGTATAATTTTCAGCAATAACTCTGTAAGGTACAGGATTATTAGAATATCATATTTATTTATGAGTATGTTGTGTGTGGGGGGAGGGGGGGAACTGCCTCTGAGTAAAAATATGAAAATAGAATTTTCCAAGATGCAGGTCAGTAATTTAGTGCTTATGTTCAACCGCTGATTCCTGACCATAAGAGAGCTGTGACTTGCCTTTTGCAGTGTTTTTGAGTAACAGGGAAGGATTTCATTCCCCACAGATGGAGGGGGGCCAATTTGGACAACTTTAAAGTAAGCTTAAACACATCCATGGACATCAGATTAGCAACCGCTATATAGGAACTAGATTGTCCCCTCAGCCTAGAAGTATCTTTTGGTAGGAACATGACCGACCATTTTGGGAACCAAAGTTAGAATAACCTCTCTGTTCTTTGCAAGGCATGTTGGCAGGAGGAAGGTGGTAGAAAAAAAAGACACAACATTCATTCATTCATTTTCAGACCTGCATCACCTGAAGGGAGCTGCCATTTTAAATATACCACAAGGCCAAAAGGTGACACTCTGTAGGGCAGTGGTTCTCAACCTTTTTAATGCCGCGACCCCCAACTGGTCATAAGTCGAGGACTACCCAACCAGTCATAAGTCGAGGACTTTCCCTGCCCGGGAGCGCCGCTCATGTGCGTGGTGCCGCTCCCTGCGCTGGCTGAGGCGTAGCTGGCAAGGGGCAGCGACGGCGCAGGGCGACTACCAGCTGGGCCACCAGCTGGCCCAGCCCAAGGGAGGTAAGGCACCCGCCGGGCCGCACGTGTGCCAGAAACCCTCCCTGCGCCCGCTGGCCTCCCACCTCCCACCCTCTTTTACTTACATTTTTAGTAGTTGCTCAGCAGGGAAGGGTGGAAACTTCCAGACAGCTCACCTTCGCTGCAGACAACTTGCAGCATCGTTTGTAGAATGGGACTTTTGGCAGGCTCAGCAGGGCAGAGACAGCCTGGACAATTCCTATTGGTTTTTGAAAGCCAATAGAATTAGACTCTATTCAAGAGAGTCTATTCTATTGGCTTTCAAAAGCCAATAGAATAAAAGGGAGTAGCACAGCTAAGGAAAAGGGGAAAAAATATGGCGGACTGCGTTGTTTGGCGACCCCCATGAAATGGTCGTTCTACCCCAAATGGGGTCGCGACCCACAGGTTGAGAACCGCTGCTGTAGGGGCACTGTGGGAAATCAAAAGGCAACTTCCAGCACCAATCAGAGGGCTGCTGCTAGTGAAATCTACCAATGGAAGACAGTATTCTTCAAAAGCTCTTTCCAGAGCTCTCCACCTTCAAATCTGAAACCAACTGTGGTGAAAACGTTGGGATTGCACGTTGCATAGGGTCAGAACATGGTTTCTTTGGTTTGGGTGCATTGTACTAATCTGGCCAAGTGTGTCATTTATTCTTTGAATCACAACTAATGAATAAACTGTGTCTTAGGGCTCATTGTGCTAACCTGGGTAGTTGATGCCTGTAAAGGCAGCCACCTTAGACAAGAAAGGTGCAGCGTTAAGGTTGCTGCTCTCTAGGCAGAAGCACCACCCGCAGGAAGGTAACAGGAAACCCAGAGGCAGAAAACAGCCTTGGCCACCTGCTTCCGCCAAGGCGGAGCAGGATAAACTGGCTACCCTCTATCAGAAATGGTCAGTTGCATTTTAACCCCAGTAGTAACACCTTACAGACATACTCCTTGACTTACAGTCACAAGTGGGGCTAGAATTTCCATTGCTAAGCCAAGCAGTTGTTAAAGGAGTCATCCCCAAATTTAACCGTTCTGCCACAGTTATTAAGAGAATCGCTGGAATTGTTTCATAGGGTTGTTACAAATCCGGCTTCTCCCATTGACTTTCCTTGCCAGAAGCCGGCTGGGAAGGTCGCAAATGGAGGTCACATGACCCCGGGACCCTGCAACTGCTCTGTACATACGTAACAGTTGCCAAGTACCCATATTTTGATCCCGTGGGGATGCTGCGTAAGTGCAAGGACCAGTCGCAAGTCACTTTTTTTCAGCGCTATTATAACTTTGAATGGTTATTAAATGAACGATTGTGTGTCAAGGACTCTCTGTACTCAGAAAAGAAGCAGACAAGAGCCTTTTATCTTGTCCCCAACTTCTTTTTCAAGGTGGGTTTTTTTTGCGGGGTAGGGGAGGAGAAAAAGCATGAATTCCATCCTACTTTTTCTGTTCTCTCCTTTCCAAGTATGTGCTAAAAAGGTCCCTGATCTCACGGGCAGGCGGGTTGGACATATACATCAGCTGTCTTTCTGGCTGCTGGTAAGATCTCGACACAGATCTCACCACCTCTTCCCACCCTTCCTGCAGAGGCTCCCCTTTGCTCTCACAAATGTTGTGCAAGATGCAGCAGGCTACAATGACCCGCGGGGCGTAGCGTTCTCGCACATCCAGGCGGGAGAGGAGGCACCGCCATCGGCCCCTGAGCCGCTCAAAGGCATAGTCCGCCACTGTCCGGCAGTGGCCAAGCGTGCTGTTGAAGAGCTGTTTCCGGGAGTCCAACTGGCCGCTGTAAGGAGTCATTAGCCACGGCAGAAGAGGGTAAGCAAGGTCTCCTAGGATGACCGGCTTTACTTGCTCCCCATCTAGGTCCATCGTAGTGCTAGGACCAAAAGTGCCTTGATTCATGGCCCGGAAGATGGGGGAGCTGCGAAAGATCTTGGCGTCGTGAACTTTCCCGGATCGCCCAGCATACACATCGATGAATTTGCCTTCATGATCCACCAGGGCCTGCAGAACCATCGAATAATACCCTCGGCTGTTGATGTATTCCATGGCTCGGTGAGCAGGAGCAATGATAGGGATATGGGTGGCATCGATCACCCCAATGCAATGAGGGAAACCTTTGGCCGAAAAGCCTTTCATGACCTCCCGGGGCCTGGTCAGTAGGACCACATGGTGATACACATCATAAAGAGCTTGGCAAAATTCCATGACTATCCTGGAGACAGTGGAGCGCCCAACGCCAAAACACTCCGCTACTGAGCGGTAGCTGTCTGGGGTGGCCAGCTTCCATATAGCTATGGCCAGCTGCTTCTCAACAGTAATGGGAGCCCGCATGTTAGTTGTCTGACGCTCAAGAACTGGCCTCAATCTGTCACACAGCTCCATGAAAGTCTGCCGACTCATCCGGAAGTTCTCCTGCCAAAGATGGTCATCCCAATGGGGCAGCACCACCTTTTCCCACCACTCAGAGCGGCCTGGCTGCACCCAGAAGGCCCGCTCCATGATGTAGAGTTCGTCTATCAGCCCAGCAAGGACCGCCGGGGACTGGAAGAGGCACGAACACATCATGGCACGCAAAGAGTCAATGCTGGACTCCACCACTGCTCGGAGGCGCACGGCAGCCGCGTTTTCCACCATCTGCTCAAGCTCCAGTAGGTCACGACGATGGCGGGGCAGAAACGTCCGGCGGGTGGCCAAGTGGCTGAAAAGTTGTGATTGGATTCCGACAACAGTCTTAACGGCAGCTACAGCAGCTGTGGCCACAGTGACGGCCGCAGAGGCCACTTTGTCACCAGCAACAGTAACTTCTGAAAGTCAGAAGATAAGCAAGAGGAAACTCTTTTAGAAAACAAAGATCAGCCCATCTAACTGGAAAACTCTACAGATTCTCAACTAGCACTTCAGCCGATCCTTTTAACACTCCACCACTCTGAATTCATCTCAAGTAGCCTATGAATTTTTGGGGAGGTCACCTTCTATGACTTACAAAAACAGTTTATGTTTCATGGTTTATTCTATCCACTGAACAAGTTATCTGCATCTGCAAGTATGAGTTTGGAATCTTTTTTCATGGTTATTATACTGGGAGAGCCAGTTTGGTACAGTGGTTAAAGCATCAGGCTAGAAACTGGGAAACCACAATTTCTACTTCTGCCTTGCGGCACAAAGCCAGCTGGATGACTTTGGGTCACTCATTCTCTCTCAGCCCTAAGAAAGAAGTGAAGGCAAACCCTTCTGAGAAACCTTGCTGAGAAAACTACAGGGAGTCATCAGGAATCAACGCTGACTCCAGGGCACTGAAAATATCCTTCCCTCTCTCCTGATACCGAAGCCATCTGCCATCTTAGTTAAATTTCAATCTCATTTCACCATCACATTATAAGAACTCATCAGGCTCGCCGTGTAGATTTCAACATATCTACAAAGCAACAAGTTACAGCAGACTTGTCAAACACAAGGCCTGGGGGCCAGATGCAGCCCGCAAAGTGATTTCATGTGGCCCGCGAAGCCATCCTGGAAACAGTGAGGGAATGGCCCCCTCTGCCTCGGCCCTGGCCGAGGCAGGCCGGGAGCCAATGTACAATTTTGTGGTGGCCATCTATGCTGAAACGCATTCAGTCTTAGCTCCACAAGGCTGTCTGTAAACAGCGAGGAACCAGCCCCTGCCGCGTCAGCCCCACCCCATGAGTGCATGCTGGGGAGGTGTCACCCCTTGTGAGGAATGAAGAAATGGACCTTGCCTTGGCACTTGCCTTGGTCCCACCCCCTTCTGCCAGAGACCCTCAGATCGGTCCCACTCCTGCCCAGGCCCCCACAGGCACCCTTGACGCGAACGATGTAGAGATGGCCACACCCATCCAGTAGGCCACACCCATTCCATCCACACCCACCCAGTAGGCTGCACCCACCCTGGCCACACACCCCGCCCCCCCGAGGGCAACCGCAATGCTGATGCGGCCCTCAATGAAATTGAGTTTGACACCCCTGAGTTACAGAAATGTGAAATCTACCTCATCTATGGATTAGTATCAAAACCTCTCCTATATCATTCTGCACTTGAGGAAAGATGCAAGAAAAAAAACTCTAATTCCTTCAGATCCTGGGAAGTCAATGATGGGCAGACCAATTATCTGTCAGCAGATGAACTCAGAATGATCCACACAGTTACCATTTAAAAATATTGTTGTTTTTCTATCCACTTCTTTACCTGAGCTGGTCTCACTTCTCCCTGTCCCTTCTCCTGTGCTTTGGGAATCTGGATTTTGTGTTTCTTCCTCCTTCTCCATCCTAGATCTTAATTTAGACTTTAAGATAGGAAATCCTAAATAGAAAAGAACAGTTAAAAAAAAAGAAATGGAAATGAAAACAAGTCAGAATTGCAATTAGACATGGAGGCATTCCAGCAAACTGTGAGAAGATTTGTGCATGAAACTTCTAAATGCTGAGGCAAGATGGCAGTTTTCCAATCATGGATTGTATTTTGGGAAAAATGTTACATTTCCACATTCTGTAAGTACATTCAGAGAGTTATGGTCCTAATGTATATGGGTGCCAGTTTGGGGGAAGGTTTGATCGGGGCACTTAAATAATCTTAAGGGATTGGAGCTAGCAAAATTGACTATTTGGTTAGAGACAACAATTTTAACTATATTTCTTGCAGCTTAGAGACCACCTTTAGATTTCCTACAGGAAAAAGAAAAAGCTGAAGTTTTGACTTTGGGGTTTAATTATATTTGATTTGACCAGAAAAATACTATGGGTTGTTAAATGGCTACGTGTATTTTATAGTTAATAGATTTTTTTATGCATTAAAGTTAAATTAAGAAAATATATATATATATATATATATATTATATATATATATATATATATATATATATATATATATATATATATATATATATATATATATATATATATATATATTTAATGTTGGTTTTGAAGAAAGGAAAAAAGGTTTTGAAAGGCCCTGCTCTGCAATTAAGATTTTGGAGAAAGATGATCCAGCAGTCACGTATTAAAGCAAAGTGAATGGCACCCAGTTCCTTATTTCCTGCAGTGGAGATGGGTGGCATAATTAATACATGAATAAATAAATAAATACAACAGCAGCAGCAGCAACCAAGATGAGTGCACAAGCAGCTTTTAAAGGCAAGGCAGCTGCATTCAGCACCTCTTCAAATGCTGTGCTTCTTGAGGTCAGGCATTTCAAGGGCAACCCTAAGTAACTCCAGAATGCGCCTTTGGGCATCGGCAGACCAGCCTCCCCTGCCTCGGCCTGGGTGGCTCTCTCCGCAGGCGGTGGAGGATGGGAGCAGCCGCCACAGCCGAGACGGGCTTTCACTCCATACAAAGAAAGCAGCCTCTGCCTGCCGACTGCCCTGCCATTCTATAGGCGACACACCGGACTTTACACAGGCCGCATTTCCTCTTTGCGCGGTGCCTCCAACCCTTTAATTGTGCGCTTTGTTTGTTTTCCCTCCTCCCGCACCTCCCCGGAGAAAAAGGGCTGCCCAGGCTGCCCCTCGCAGTCTCCGCTTCCTCCGCCGCGAGAGAGGCGATCATCGAGCGTGAATTTTGCCGACGGCTCCTTCCCTCCCTGCTTGCCTTGCCAAGCCGAGAGACTGTCGGACCACAAAGGAAGCCTCCAGCTAGAGCAGGGGACCGACGAGGATCTTCTGCCGGTCCTGGGAGAAGCGGAGGCTGCCAAGATCCGAGAGAAAGGAAAGGAGCCTGGATTTGTGCGAACAGCCCGACTTCAGACCCAGTTATGGTGGCTCTTGTGCTCCTTCCCCTCGCAGCCTCCGCGGTGCTGTTATTTCGGTTCCCTCCAGGTCCTAAGAGGCAACGCTGAACAGGAAGTTACGGCTGCTCTTGCAAGCCTTCCGCGGAGCCACGGTGGCTTGGAGGAGGCACCCGCGATTCCACCTCCTGCTCCAGATGCCACCAGGTCCCGAGGCCGCTGACTGCCAGCTTTTCAGCCTGGTCTATCTTCACTACGTCCCTCCAGATGCCAGCTGTTCCAGCTGTGTGGTATATGGTTTGGGGAGACCAAGGTTCACGACCATCCCTAATTACAAATATTCGATCTTGGGGACCAGTCACAAGCCACCCCAAAGGGCAGTTATTATGGGGCTAGCATGAAAAGGAGATTTCCATGTTAAGTCATCACCTTGAGTCTCTGGGGAGGGGGGAAGGGATATATGCCTAATAAATAGATAAAATAAGTGGTTGTTATCACTATCTTCTGAGCACTAATTGTGTTTCTTGGACATGAGCAGACCCATAAGTTTTAGCTCTGAAAGGGTGCACCGGTCAAGCATTGTGGAAGGCATAACTAAATTATCTTGTAAGTAATTCAGAGAGTTGTGTGGTTATACAAGTTGAATTAACAAACACAAGTAGTCCTTGACTTACAACCATAATGGACCCTGCCCACTGCAGTAGTAAGTCATGACAGTCGTAAAGAAGGATCACTACATGACTGGACCCGATTTTGCAACCTTTTTTTGTGGTGTTCACTAAGCAGACACTGTGATCATTAAATGACCCCCATAGTCATGAAATAAACTCATTGTTTGCCATGGGGCAATTTTACTGAAAACTGGAAGTATATTTCTCAGTTTTTGACAACAATGTAAATCATGGTCATGTGATTGTAGGGTGCTACAAATTGCCATGAATGTAGATCAGTTGCTGAGTGCCCAAAATAAAGTCATATGATCACAGGAGGGGGTGGTTGACTTTGAAATCTCAGATCTAGGCCATAACTACTTTGGGGTGGGTCTGCTGTAACGTTGAACAATCACTAAGCAACTGGCCTTAATTGAGGATTATCTATGATAAATGAATAATCAACATTTTAAGATAAGTTCTCATCTTTCAGCCCAATCATTTTATTTACCCCTCCTCGTTATCCCATTGTCCAAGGGTCTTCACTGTCAAATTCTTTAGCCAATTTCATCTCCTAATTTAATGACAGCATCTGTGCATATTTCTTCCTGCCCCTCATTTCCTTTTTATCCTAGTCATTCTATAAAGCAATGGTTCTCAACCTTTTTAATGCCGCAACCCCAACCGGTTGTAAGTTGAAGACTACCCAACCGGTCATAAGTCAAGGACTTTCCCTGCCCGGGAGCGCCGTGCATGCGTGGTGCTGCCCCCTGCGCCGGCCGAGGCGTAGCTGGCAAGGGGCAGCGACGGCGCAAGGCGACCACCGGCTAGGCCGCCAGCTGGCCCAGCCCAAGGGAGGTAAGGCACCCGCCAGGCCCCACGTGTGCCAGCAACCTTCCCTGCGCCCGCCGGCCTCCCACCTCCCACTCCTGGCCCTCTTTTACTTACATTTTTAGTAGTTGCTCAGCAGGGAGGGGTGGAAGCTTCCAGACAGCTCGCCTTTGCTGCAGACAACTTGCAGCACTGTTTGCAGACTGGGGCTTTTGGCAGGCTCAGCAGGGCAGAGATAGCCTGGACAATTCCTATTGACTTTTGAAAGCCAATAGAATTAGACTCTATTCAAGAGCGTCTATTCTATTGGCTTTCAAAAGCCAATAGAATAAACGGGAGTAGCACAGCTAAGGAAAAGGGGAAATGGTCATTCGACCCCAAATGGGGTCACGACCCACAGGTTGAGAACTGTTGCTGTAAAGTGACTGAGATCACTGACCTGTGTCAATGGAGATACATTAAGAACTAATTTGATCTGATCTACTTTGTAAACAGTGGTCTTAGGTTAAAGACTGAATCTGTTTCAGCTTTTAACCCAATCCTATTTTCAGTTCAGTTTAGCTCAGAAATGGAACCATTTAAAATCAAAACCTGACTTTTATTGCTACTGAGAGATGTAAACTTATCTGCGAAACAAGCAAAGTGTGGTTAAACAAGGACAATCCTTTCTAGGGTTGTAATGGGAGTAAAGTTAAAGGAAGGGGGCAAGACAGGTTCCCATGTCTGAGTGAAGAAGCAAGTTTGATTTAAAAAAAAATATCCCTATTTCTCATTTGTTCTAGTCTCCTATCTCAAAATGGTAGTTTCCTCAAAAGTTCAGAGGGAATTTCAGAAATCTACATACCATCTGTTTCTCAAGCATTGATTTCTAGGTTCTGCAAAGACAAATATGTGTTGATTGAATGTGTGACTTTAAATGACTCCACGGATAAGAATAAGCCAAGGATCCAGCTACAGAGATCCTTCTCCAGTCCAGATCACTTGGCAGGATCTTCTGCTTGCAAGCTGGGTGTTGTCTTGTGCTACGCCTGCACTCCACTCCTACCCTTCAGACCTGCAGAGACACCCAGTGCGAGGTTGTTGCTGAGGCACAAAGCACAGCAAATGGCGATGAGCCAGGCTTAAGTCTATTGTCCTCTTTATTTACCCAACTGAATTGCTGGAGACTTAGCAGTTTGCTAGATTACATAATGAGCCAATGTTTTGTGTTTGCACAACATGCTGAACTCTATGAAGCGTCAAGCAAACCGACTTTCAAAGAACAAATCTGTGCTAAAACAGAGGTCACCATGTTGTGCAGATACATCTGCTAGTTTTTTAACTGAGTTGGTCAAGCATGTTTTATAAACTCAGCCAAGCTCCATCAGGCATTCCATACCCAAATGGTTCCAAAATATACATGCATCTCTACTGTACTTTCATTTATTTATGATTAAAAAATATACAAATAGTCCTCAACTTATGACTGGGTGCTTAACAACTGTGTGAAGTTACAGCAGATCTACTTGGGAGCTATGTATGACCTGGATTTGAAGTTCCAACACTCAATTCCTCCCCCACCTCCCCCAAAGTAGTCATGTAATTGAACTGTGGATGTTTGACAACATGGCTGCATTTACAGTATTTGCAGCATCCCACGGTCACATGACCATATTTTTGCAAGAGTTTTGCTGAAAACCAGCACTTATTTTCATAATGAATCATTGTTCCAATTAACAACAGTGGGTATTTCATTATTCACTATGAGTGTTGCCAAAATTGAAAGTAAATGCTGGGTTTTGGAGAAAACGTCGTAAATCGTGGTCATGTGACTGCAGAATGCTGCAAATGTCCATAAATGTGGGCTGGTTATGAGGGACTAGAAATGCATGACCGTGCTGGGGGGGGGTGCTGTCAAAAGTTTGGAATTGGGTCATGAATACTTTTTTTGGGGGGGGGCGGGTCTGTCTTAACTTTCAATGATCGCTAAGTGATCCATTGCAAGTCAAGAACTACTGTACCTGTCAAAACTAAACGAAAGGGATACAATGAAACAGTCATTATTTGATCAGTATTAAAGCAGCACGGTGGCAAGGAACGTTGTGTTTTATGTACAAGGTTGCTGGTTCAAAACGCAGCAAAATATTTTAAGAGCCAGTCTGGTACGGTGGGTTAAGCTTTGGACTAGAACAGGGGTAGGCAACCTTGGCTCTTTTATGACTCGTGGACTTCAACTCCCAGAATTCCTGAGCCAGCCATGCTGAGGGGAAAGGGAGAGGTTTCCAAGCTGAGCCATGCTGGCTCAGGAATTCTGGGAGTTGAAGTCCACGAGTCATAAAAGAGCCAAGGTTGCCTACCCCTGGACTAGAAGGAGGGAGACCCAGGCCTTAGTCCCCTTTCAGTGACAGAAGCTCACTGGAGGACTTTGGGCTGGTCACTGTCTCAGCCCAACTTCTTCCTCAAGGTTGGTGCTGCAGGGGAAAAAAAAAGAGCTCCTCTACAAAAGGTGGCATATCAGGCAAATAATAATTCAAACTAATGAAAGAAAAAAAGGATAGGGATTCAAGAACAGGAGTTCTCACCTTTCTAGCTAGAAAGTTGCCAGCATTCATTGACTGAGTTCAAACATTATGCTAAGCCATGATTTATTTCATCATGATTTGACCAAGCAACAGTAGCTGGCTTTACTTACACCCATAAGACTTAAATCATAGGTTAAATTCATCTAATCCCTTAAATTAAAATCCAACTAGCTACATGGCCTGAACCAAGTCATCAGGGACTGAGTCACTAAATCTCATTTAGTTTTAGTCACTAAAACTTTGAACTGCAGACACTGAAACTGGATGCAAAATACTGACAGACATTGAAGACAGATTAAGAGAAAAAGGATGTATCTGGACACATGTTCAGCCCCAAAATTTGTTCTCTGAACTAACCTATGCAAATACTCCCCTCTTTAGCCCCAAGCATTCTTGATTTCAGATTTTTATTTTAGGAGGAAGAAAGTGATTTTATTCTCACTATTGTGAAAACACTGGGAGTCAGGAGACCTTGCTGACTTACTGCAACTCACCTGAAGATTTAACAGTGCACCCCATTTTTATTTCCACCCATTGCTTGGATATTGTAGATTCTGCTGGACTAAGAATATTCAAGCCTGGGATATATGTGTCATCACCATAAACATGGGCAAAATGCATTTTCTCTGATGCTGATTGATCACAACCTATCCCTTGCAATCTGGGAAGCAAGGACTTTGTAGTCAGAAGGAATGCTAAAATAAAAATCTAGGAAAACTGCATAAAAATTTGATCTTCTACCCATCCAAATTAGACAAGGCACTACATTTTGGAGGTGGAGTCTCAATTTTTCCTTCACACACACAAAAGTATTATCAGCAGTGTCCACTTTTTCCTAAATTGCAAATGGAAAATATATGAAAGGCACCATGCTAAATTAACTTGACAAAGCTTGACTGCTGAGAGAGAATTAGTCTAAGCCTAGGCTTTCACCAGTGTACACATTTGGGTATTTTACTGCCTTTGAATGGTTATCTGAGTGTTTAGAGGTGGTATATTGTAGACACACATGCTTCCATTATTGCATAGAGTAGCATCTCTGAACAGAAATTGCCTCAAAATGGCCACTAAGTGGCAGCAAACAGAAAAGAAAGAGAAGGCTGGGGGTTTAAAATGTAGATACAATTGGTAAAAATGGACAATGATGGAAATATACTGGCTCTATATTAAAATTTATGAAAAAGCTTTGCTCCCCTCAGTCACAATCCATTTTCCAGTCTAATAACAAGCTAATCCAACAGATTATAGGAGAGACCCACAATCCTTGAATGCTATCCTAAATGCTATCCTATCCTTAGACTGTATTTCAAATTTATAGCTAGCAAATGGCTTATATAGCACCTTTGTAGTTCTTTAAAGCAGCTGTATCTTTTTCAGAAATTACACAGAAAAAGAAAGAACTCCCAGAAGCTTTTTCTTTTTGATTGTGGTATGTGATGTATCCCTAACTCTTAATAATAATGGATATTTTTTTGTAATATGACTCAACAAAATTAAATCTTATGTGTGCTCCAGTCGTCATACGATTCAAAACACAAATATTAACTGGACAATAATCACAGAAAACATGGGGAGGCAGACAAAGGATTTATTTCTTCTTTAAGTCTTAAATGAGCTGTAAATTCATAGCAGTGTCAGTAGCCATAGTAACTTTAAAATGGTGAGATTTGCCTCACACAAATGGCAAGACACAATGGTTGTGCAGTTTAGATGTGAGGACACAAACTTCATTCTTTTGACTATGGCTTGTTACGATACCTAGGTTAGTATTATGCATCATTTAAGACACTGTAGATGGACAGCCATGTTAGTCTATGTTAGTCTAAATTGTACTGAAATGTATCTGATGAAGTTGGATGCAAGTTCATGCTTTTGAATAAATTTTGTGAGTCGGAAAAGGTGTCACTGACTTAGAGCTAAAGCGAAACAAATCCTCATTCTAAAGCAAAATCCATATCAAAAACTATCAGCCAAGGCCCCAGAAGTGCCTGCAAGCTTTCAATCTCTCCAGGACTACTGTGATGTGGACTCCATAGTGTCTGCATTTTATAAAGCACGTATGAATAGGTTACGTGTCACAGATTTCAGTTTGCAACTGGGTTCTGCCTGCAAGATGACTGGACGAATTTCCTTGGGCAAGGTTCAACCCCCGGCGTTCCATCCACTAGCAACCAATAGGAAGGCTCATGCCCGTCTGTAGGAGCCACTCACGAAGCCCGTTTGGAGCTAGAGCCGCATTTTTTTTTTTTTTTTTTATAAACTGGTTTGCAGTTTACGTTTTCTTCTGGCCCCAACTGGGCCGTTCGTTTTCTTTGTTCACACGTGTGAGCAAAAATCAGTTGGCTGCAACTGTTTTTTATTTCAAAATAAAGCATAAACTCAGATCTCAATGCGCGAAGATCAGGCTGAGAAAACATAGAAACAAAGGGCTCATTTTTAAGGTGACCAACTTTTTTACAATGAAAAGGAGGATACAAATAAATTGAAGAAAAAAATATTGTAAACAAAAGAAACGTTTTATTCATTGCAATAATAATACAGACAACTTGCATGTGCAAAGTTTGTCAGCCGGGTGTTTTGGCACGCTCAGCAGCAATTCCTATTGGCTTTCGAAAGCCAATAATGGGAGTAGCACAGCTCATAAAAAAGTTGAAAAAAAAAAAACCATCAAAAAAAGGTGCCGGAACGCCGTTCTGAGCGTTCTATGAGGGGGGAAAAAAAGCCCTGCAGATTAGTCTTCAAATATCGAAAAGGAGGACATGAAGGAGGACACTTTTCGAGGGAGGACAGAACTTACAAAAGGACCGTCCTCCCTAAAGGAGGACAGTTGGTCACCTTATTTATAAAAACGCATTTTTCAGAAATAGGTGGGGCCTAATCCAGCATATCATACTTTTTTAATTTTAAAAAGTGGCGAGGGGTAGAAAAGCGAAACCTATTTAAAATGCTCGGTTACTGCGTTGCTTGATCAAGAAATTAAAAATAAGGCTTTAAAAAAAAAATCTCCTTCGAGCCGGAATCGAACCAGCGACCTAAGGATGACTGACTCCAGCAAGCCTCTACAGTCCTCCGCTCTACCAGCTGAGCTATCGAAGGAACATGGCAACTAGCCTGGGTCATTTCCTATGTATTTTGTTAGGAAGTGCTGGGTTGTTTTTTCCTGTTTCATTTCCTTTAATTTTTTTAATCCAAGTATGTTCCTACAGCCATACAGTATATATTTTCTAATTCTAAAACCAGCTCACAGTCCAACCATGACTAATAAACCTGATGCAAGTAATCTGAGAAAATATAAACAGATAGTTTTGGTTGTGCGCAGAATTTTACTCCGATTCATTTGCGTTTTTTTTAATGCAATAAATAAATACAGGATTCGGGAGACAAAGAGCACGGCTGGCATTGGCAGATGATTTGAGCTCCGGGAGATCACATTTTGGGAACCACAAGTCGAGAAAGGACGAGCCTACTGAACAGCCTGCAGGGAAAAGATTTCAAAAGTGCCCAAGACAATGCAACAAGTATATTTGAAGAGATCCAAGTGAATAATCCATCCAGATTCCCGGGACCAAACTTTTAATAGCTGAACAGCCAAACTGCACTTCGATCATCCAACCACTTAACCGGTTGCCATTCCAGCCTTTCCCCAGCAGAGGGCGTGGCGTCAACAAGCAGAAAGCCTCCGTGTCTTCCACGTGCTCGAGTCATAGGATCCCGCGAACTGCCTGGGCGAGCTGCCCTAAAGGTGCTGGAGGGCCTGGAAAGATCTGGGGCCCCTTCCAACTTTTTCAAAGTTTAGGCTTTCCTGGCATATATCACGCTTGCTTGGAAGTGCATATCAGTTTCAGTGATGTTTTTCAACCATATCCCTGAACTAAGCTTAAAGAGCAGCGCTGTCTGCTCCCTTTGTACCGAATCCCCACGGACCGTCTTAAATTTGGGGGTATTTCCTCCGATGACACCCCCCCTAAAGTCGTATGCTGGGGTTGCAAAGGGCCAACTCCTCTATACGGGACTGAGCAGCCTTCTATTCTCCCTTCCCTTTTTTCATTTAGCTAGGTGGTAGGATTGCGCTATTATTAAGCAGTTTCAAGTTTATTAGATAGTTTTTGGGAGGAAGGCGGACAGGAAGAGATTGCTCAGTAGAGGTGTATACATTTCGATGAGTTAAGAATCCCAGTCCCCAATTGCAAAGGTCTCCCTCTTATGTTTCAAGGGTCCCATTTCTTCATACTTTCTGAAGGCAGCTTCTTCTGAATTGGTTTGCTTATTTGGGCCAGAAGCATTACAATTAAAATAAGGCATACTATATGACTTAAAATATAAAATACAAGATTAAACTATGTACAAATTAAGCAGTTCTTGTCCAGAAACTAGCAACATTGTGTTCTGTCCCACTGCCATGAGGTCCTCGAGTATACACCGTTCAGGACACAAAGGGCAGGTATACTGTATGTGTTGTCTGCATGTCACCACAATCGCAAAGAACAGAAGCCATTGGATAGCCCCATTTGTTCAGAATGTCTCTGGATCTTGTACCTGTTGAAGGAAAAGTCTT
This sequence comes from Crotalus tigris, assembly GCF_016545835.1. Classification (NCBI taxonomy): domain Eukaryota; kingdom Metazoa; phylum Chordata; class Lepidosauria; order Squamata; family Viperidae; genus Crotalus; species Crotalus tigris. The sequence goes on from NW_024097425.1 coordinate 1,135,419, forward strand.
CATCATGGTTCAGTCCAAGCTGGGGATAAACAACATGGTGACTGCTTTAGAAAGAAGGTTGCAGTTTATTGAAGAGAAGAGCCAGAAAGAAAGATGGCTCTGGAAGAAAAAAACAGCACATGTAGGGAGTGGGGTTTTATACCCTCTGGGGCTCTTGAGGTTGTTTCCTGTTCCTGTTTTAGGCTTTGTATTTCCTGTGTCATGTATTTTGACCTGAGTCTGGGTGTGCCCTTTGGCATCTGTGGGTTAATCCTATTATGTCCTGTCTTAGAGTTTGGGTGGGGTATGTAAATTTTAGGTGTCTTTGTCTTCCTAAATTTCTAGCTGGGGGCCTCCAACCTCCCTGGATTATTTACATTTCCACAGATCTGGCTTCTGCTTGGGGGAGAGAGACTTGGGACTATTAAGAAAAACTGGGCATGCTTTTCTGCCTCTTTAAGATCATTTTAGGAAATATATTTTTCTGCCCTTTTAATATTTCCTTCTCTGGGGGGGGGCTGACTTCCCACATAATTGTGCACAGTCTATTTAACTATTTTCATACTTCCCAGCTGTCATCAGACCCAAGAGCCAGCTCCTCAGTGGGTTCGATACAGTGTGGATCTGAATTGGTGATGGACTGAATTGTTAGTTTGAATTGGTGATTGACTATCAAATGGCAGAGATCCTTGTGGTTCATAGCTGATATACTGAGGGGAAAATTTTTGAAGGCGCATGATTGCGCATGACTGCGCCTTTTTAAAATTGGCCCTGGCGTTTTTGCTAATTGGACCATCAGAAGACAAGACAGAGAGATTGACGCTTTCCTCTGTTCATCTCCCCTATGACCATTTCTCATAACCTAAAAGAAGCATATTTGCAACATTTCCTGTGAGAGACTGTCATTTCCCGTTGAACACCTGCATGCGATTAGAGAATTCTGAGGTGTTGGATGCACAATTAACCCAGAGTGATTGCTGGGCTTGCTGGTTAGCACTCAATTTTTGCAAACCCTGTAATAGAGACTAGAAATGCAACCTGTTGTTCATTGCAATGGGAAATCAGCTCTCTGTGTATGTGTGTTGCTTTCCCAGGATTCAGCTGGAATAACCATGTGCCAAAAGATAACATGTTTTGATTTTTTAAAAAAGAAACCAATAGCAACTTTAAAAAAAAAATCCAATTTGGACAGAAAGATGAAAAATCACCAGGGCTTGGAATATATCTGTGTCTTTATAATCTCATCTATTGCTTTGAGTTTTGTCCTAAATAAGATTTGCACAGAATGGGAATATTTAAATATCTGCACAATTCTAGATTTCGATGGTTATAATTCTTTATGAACCGGTGTAACATACATTGTTTTGAACACCCAGGAATAAAGCTCAAATATATCCTGACACCCCCTTTCTTAGCAAAGATAGCACTTGGATACAACTCAGTCAGTGATCATTAATTAGACTTTGTGATTAATCCTTTAATATTATCTTTATCCAAGTTTATGCTCCAACCACTGATGCAGAAGAGAAGGAGGCTGATTAGTTTACCAAGTTCAACCTGAAAGCAGTAAAATATATAAGCAGGTTCTCCAGCTTATGCTCTGGTACTGGAATACTGAAGTTGGAAATATGTAGGAGGAAAGTAGTTGGACTATATGGCCTAGGTAACCAAAATTAAACCAGAGAGTGACTTACCACTTTCTGCCAATTCAATTTATTACTAACAGTCTTCAAAGAACCCAAATGATGTCTATATACATGGATATCACCAGATGGCGTATAATCACGCTGATTATATTATTACCACAAGGAGATGAAAGAGTTCAGTAATAGCAAAGACATGACTAAGGATTGATTGTGTAACAGATCATCAGCTGATAAAAATCAAGCGCAAGCAGGAAGAAACAGCCAATTATTTTTCATGATATGATCTTGAGCATATGACCCATCATTTTCAGGAAATTACTTTGAAGTTCTGAGTCTCACTGGTAAGGTCCAGAGTTTAGTTACATTATTTACACTAACCTCTAATATAGAAGATACATTTAGAACTGATCATTACTAATTCAAAAGGCCCTAGGAATTGATGAAATGTCTACAGAAGTATGGCAAACAACAGAAAAAAGCAAACTAGGCCAGCAAATCTAAAGAATGACACAATGGCCAACAGATTAGAAGAGATCAGCCTACATAGCAATTTCATAAAAAGGAGATTTTACGCAGTGCATAAACTGTCATGCAATAGCCTTAATTCCAACTACTAGCAAAACAATGCTTATGAAAATTCAACACAGATTAGAGCTGTAATGGAAAGAGCTATGCTCAATCTGGTTTTATATAAAGCCAAAGAACAAGAGACATTATTGCTGATGCATGCTGGATAATTGAAAAAGTCAAAGAATAACAAACAAACAAAAAGTCACTGATTACACAAAGGCCTTTCCTTGTGTCAGTTAGTTGGAATGTCCTTAGGAAAATGTAAATCCTAGATTTCATTGTTCTCATGGACCTATACATAGGATAAGAATGCCAGCAAAACAGGCTGGTTCTTCATCACCAAAGGATGTGAGACAAGGCTAGATATTCTCTCATTTATTCAACCTTTATGGTGAATATATATTGAGAAAAGATCAATTAAAAAAAGACCAGTGTGGCTTTAAAACTGGAAGAACCTGTTTTATGCTAATGACACTATTCTCAATAGCTGAAAATGCAAAGTAACTGCAGATACTGGTAATGAGAATCAAGGAGCACAGTGAACAACAACAACAACAACAAAACCCAGAAGATATTAACAGACTAACAGAGTTGGAAGGGACCTTGGAGATCTAGATCTCCAGAGCTTTTCAACCTTTTCACATATTTTACCACTTTTAGGACATGACAATATTTGAGTATCACCAGTGCTTAGCAAGGTGTCAAAAACTTGATGACTAAAAAAAGGGGGGGATTTGGGGCTTTACTGGTTAGATTCCTTTGTTGTTATAGAAATGGCTAGTTTATAATATTATGGAAAAGTAAAAAGTTGAGGTTCAATGTTAATGATTCCTTCCTACTGCAACAGTGGAACTCAGAAATCAATGCCTTTTCTTTTCTTTTTCCCTTCTCCCCCTCACTTTTCCCTTTTTCTCTCATCCTTTGCTTGCAACCCCCTCCCTCACCCTTTGCTAGCAAAAGCCTCTAGCTTGCTCTTATTCACTCACACGTGGCTCGTGGCTCGCGCAAGGTTCTCTCATTCACTCACACATTGCTCGCAAAAGCTCTCATTCACTCACATGTTGCTCACACAAACTTCTCTCGCTTTCATTCACTCACATGTTGCTTGCACAAGCTCGCTCATTCACTCACGTTGCTCTCAAAAGCTTCTCTCTCTCATTTTCACACATTGCTTGCACAAGCTTCTCTTGTCTCATTCACACATTGCTCGCAAAAGCTTCTCTTGGTCTCATTTACACATGGCTCGCACAAGCTTCTCTCTCACATTTACTCACACATTGCTCGCAAAAGCGTCTCTCGTCATTCACACGTGGCTCATACAAGCTTCTCTCTCACTTTCACTCACACATTGCTCGCACAAGCATCTCTTGCTCTTTCACTCACATGTTGCTTACACAAGCTTCTTGCTCACTCATGTTGCTCGCAAAAGCTTCTCGCTCTCATTCTCACACATTGCTTGCTTCCATTCACTCACATGTTGCTTGCACAAGCTTCTTGCTCATTCACTCACATGTTGCTCGCAAAAGCTTCTCGCTCTCATTCACTCACACGTTGCTTGCAAAAGCTTCTCTTGCTCTCATTCACTCACATGTTGCTTGCACAAGCTTATCTCACTCCCATTCACACGTTACTTGTACAAGCTTCTCTTGCTCCCATTCACTCACGTTGCTCACACAAGCTTCTCACTCCATTCACTCACATGTTGCTCACAAAAGCTTTTCTTGCTCCCATTCACTCACACATTGCTTGCAAGCTTATCTCACTCCCATTCACTCACACGTTGCTTGCACAAGCCCCTCACTCACTCTTTCATTCACTCTTTGCTCACAAAGGCCATTCACTCTCTCACCGCTTCGCTAACAAAAGCCTCCTCTCTCTTTCTCCATGTTTTTTTTCTCTCCCGCCAAAACCTCCTTTTATAGCTTCTCCTCTACCCTCCTCCTCTTCTCTTCTTGGGTGTGCCAGAAGCTCCAACCAGCATCAGCCGCGTGCATACATCCCGGGGCTTCTGCTGAGCCCTGCAGCTCCAGCAGGTCTCCAGGCTTGCGTGGCACCGCTTTAGCTCATTCCCTCCCCCACTACACTTGGCTAGAGGTTGTGTATTACCTGCCAGGTGCTACAGTACCACCAGTTGAAAAGCCCTGTTCTAGTCGAATATTAAATATGTGTGTGTGTGTGTGTGTGTGTGTCAGTGGTGAATATTTTCTGCTTTTTAAGTTTGGCTGAGGTTGGTTGTTTTCTTGTAGACATTTTATTTCCAAACTGACAGGGCAAGCCACTAGTTTATAAAATGATAGCACACCCCACTCTCTACTAGAACTGATGATGTTACCTAGTTGGGTAATGGAATGTTTGCAAGAAAAACCAAGCTCAGAGAGCACAAGGACCTCACAGTTCAACTCTGAGCTATGAATATTCTCTTCTCTAAATTTGACTATCTACAGAAAAGGAACCAGAAATCAAGAAATATGTCACAAATTAGGTACATAGCAATAAAAGATTTTTTTGAGGATTTTGAGGAAACAGGAACAAGTACTTTGAACTTTCATATTGGAGAAGATTCCTGAGAATACCATGAAAAGTCAAGATAAGTGTATCATAGAATAAATCAACCCATATTTCTTACTCAAAGCACAAATGACCAGACTCAAATTATTCTATTTTGGAACATTTGCAAAAACCTGAAAATCTAGGGAAGTCCTTGGTGCTCTCTGAGCTTGTTTTCTTGTAGATGTTTCAGTACCCAAACTAGGTAACATCACCAGTGCTAGAAAATCTGTTTGCCTAGGCCAGGGGTAGGCAACCTCGGCTCTTTTATGACTCGTGGACTTCAACTCCCAGCATAGCTATGCTGACTCAGGAATTCTGGGAGTTGAAGTCCACGAGTCATAAAAGAGCCGAGGTTGCCTACCCCTGGCCTAGGCCTTTCCTGAGGGGAACAAAGCCCTCACTTCATCATGCTTGCTACCTTTTATCTTTATTTGTTATGTTTCATTGATTTTATTGTAAATTTCCTCCAGAGTCATTGAAAGTCAGGCAACATGAAGTTTGAATACTAGTAATTATAATGTAACACCATCAGATATCCACATCTGCCTATCCCCATTTCCTTGGGAAGAACTCAGTAGATGGACAAAAATGCCAAATCCAGTCTGAACATCTGGTTGATGTGACAAACAATAATAACAACATAATAATGGTGGAAGAAGAAGACTAGCCACAAGATGGATGGACTTGATTGCAGCGACTGTCTGTATGATCACTAGCAGTCAACAAGAGTTTGATAACACATATGTAACTCCATTAAAGGAATGTGCATGAATCTGTGTAACGATGGACAATTGCTCTAAAATCAAGATTTCCTATCAGAAGTCAGCCAAAGGGACATAAGCTTATCAGAAACTCACAAATGGCTATCCCATGACTTTGGGACACTGCAACCATCATAAATGTGTACCAGTTGTGAACTACCTGGATGATGATGATATCAATTGTGGACACTGAGACAGTCATTAAGTTGGAAGACTGGTTGTAAAGCACTGCTGTAAATTTGAATAGTGGCTAAACTGAGCAGTCATTAACTGAGGACTACTTGTAGGTCAACTGGTCCCCTCTATGATTAAGGGAGAGAAATCTGTTGCTCTCCTGGTGTGGACTGTAGTCCTTGCCAGTAATTAACTGTGGCAGACAAAGAGCTGAGCCTCTTTATTTGGAGGATTACCAGTCTTTCCTTTGTAATCCAGATTAGTTTTCTCCAATCTGGCAACTTCCAGATATACATATAGCAGAGATGGCGAACCTTTTAGAGATTGAGTGCCCCAAAACTGCTCCACCCCTGCACCGCCCCCACCCACCCGCAGGGCCACCCACGCAGATAGCCCAGACGGCCCAGCAGCGCTTATGGTGGCCACGCCCTCCTCCCGTGTCCTGCAGCATCAACTTTTTGAGATGGGGCACAAGGGCAGAGTCTTGTCCCCACTGCCCAGCTGCCATGTCCTTGGCTGCACTGCTCCAAGCGGTCCGTGCCTGGGGGCTCCTTCAGGGGCTGCTGGTGTGGAAGGGGCCATGGGGGGGAGGTGGGGCTGGGGCAACGGCACGTGTGCCCACAGAGAGGGCTCCGAGTGCCATCTTTGGCAATCGTGCCATAGGTTCGCCACCACTGACATATAGCCTCAATTTAGCAGTGGTCTTGCTGGCTAGAAATTCTGGCAGTTGAAGTCTGCACATCTGAAGAACACCAGTTAAGGAAGGCTGATCTGTATGTTTCACTCCATCAACTTCAACAAGTCCTGCTAATGGTAAGTGTAAAAACGAAACTCCAGAGGACATCCAACTGCCTACCTTTGAAAAGATAGGGAAGGCTAGGGGAATAAGTCACCACAAGTATGCTCTACAAGTAATAGCACCCAAAAAAGGTTTCTTGGTCTCCTCAATATACGAGGGCAATTCGGAAATAAACCTGTTTGGTTGTCAATGACAGGCACTTGCAGATACAGAACTTTTATTCTGCACATTAGAAAACTACAACATTACATTACTTTTTGACATAATCGCCATTCAAATTGAGGCAGTTGTCATAACATCTTACATGGTTTAAATTCCTTAGTAGTAGTTGCTCGGCGCCAAGTCTGGACTGTGTGGGAGGGTGATCAAAAATATCCCAATGGAACTGCTTCAAAAGTTCTTGGGTGTGTCTAGCGGTGTGTGGGTGAGCATTATCGTGAACCAACACCACACCGGAAGTCACCGGAAGTCATGCCCCGATGCTTGTTAAGGACAGCTTGTCTGAATTTTTGTAACCTTTCACAGTAGACTTCTGAATTGATGGTTGAACTACCCTCCATGAACGTCACTAGCAGTACTCCTTTGGCATCTTCACATTTGGTGGGATTTCCTATGGCACCACTTCCGGTGTGGTGGTGGTTCATGATAATGCTTGCCCGCGCACCACTAGACGCACCCAAGAACATTTGAAGCAGTTCTGTTGGGAGGTTTTTGATCACACCCCCATAGCCTGGATTTGGCGCTGAACAACTACTAAGAAATTTCAAACCTTGTATAAGATGTTATGACAAGTGCCTCAGTTTGAATGGCGATTATGTCAAAAAGTAATGCAATGTTTTAGTTTTCTAATGTGTATAATAAAAGTTCTGCATCTGCGAGTGTCTGTCATTGATAACCAAATGGAGGTTTATTTCCAAATTGCCCTTGTATATTCAGAGCCTGTCCTGTTCAAATCATAGCAATGATCCAGTGGAGAAGCAATTGCCCATAGAAAGCCCAGATCCCACATAGGAGCAATCTTCTGAAATGCAGCTGTTTTAGGTTAGTGAGCAGAATGGAAGAGTATGGCTTCATTTCTAGTGAATGTCTAATCTTGCCATTTCTTATAATATATCCCAGAAGTTTTCAATCTTTTCAGACACGGTATTCACCTTTTATCCAACCCTCCAAATGAAATCCAGGCTCCTTGTTTGAAAAAAGAACAAGCAAACAAAACTAGACGTTCTTTCTCTCAAAAATATTGCTAGTTGTCAGCAAAAAGTATCGTAACATCTGCTTGGAGAACTTCTCTCTGGGGCTTAGTTTGAGACGGTGAACATGGAAAAAGAGAGGTGCACTTTAGCTCCTGCAATTTCTTAGGCATATGATTCTCTCTTTTCTCAGTACTGCCAGAAAGTAATATAATTTTCTCTCTTTTGCAAACGGTTGGTTGACACAGAATTTGTAAACTATTCTTCAGTTTAATTGTTAATCAGCTTGAACCTGCCACCTGGCAGAGTAAAAATGCCTGAGGATAAAAAAATCAATCAGCATTGCACAACTACTTGTCCTTCGGATGTTCTTTTTCAGAGTATATTAGCCTATTGCCAAATTTTTAATACGCAATGCCCACATCTGTATTTATATAAGGCTAAGGCACTTTCTGAGAGCCTTGAAAGCAGTGCCACAGTGGTATTTTTCCTGAAAAACCAGTAAGGAAGAATGGCAATCCTCTACTAGTAGCTTGCACTAGTACCCTTTTACCAGTTGCTGCTGCTCCACAAGATTCTGCAAATAATTTAAAAAAAAAATTTGGAAAAAAGTATCAGAAGCCAAACAAATGCAGCATCTGGATTGTTCCATTTGAAATTGAATAATCAAGAAATAATTCCACAAAAAGCTAACCAAGTGGAATTGTGTTGCATTTGCAATACCAAAATAAATAGCAACATTCATTTGAAATAAATGCTAATTAAAAAAAAGTGCCTAGAACTTGAGCAGCTTAAAATTTGGGAATTTCAGAAAGCAGTAATTTTTCAATTTCCTAAGGCAGCAAACTGCGTATCCTCACCAATTAAGAGGTTGGCGGAAATCTAAGCGGTTTTGAGATAGAAGATATCTTTTTTTGCTTAACAAAGCAACAGCAGCTGCCCAGAAAAGAAGAAATCATTGGTGTCCTAATGCATCCTTCCATATATTTTGTTCAAATACATCAGTACAGAAATGTAAGGAAGCTTCCAGGAGCTTTGACAGCTGGATTACATAATAATGCTAATAATAATATAGGGCTTTGCATAAATAGAGGATAGCAAGGTAGGAAGCAGGGATTGGAAAGAGAGAAAAGGGGGGTGATTGCTTTTGAAAAGCGTTGGGGAAATATCAGCAGGGAAAGTGATGGTCCTGGGACTTCCATCACCGAACACTTCTTGTTGCTGTAGGGCAGAGTCTCTCAACCTCAGCAACTTTTAAGATGTGTGGACTTCAGAATTTCCCAGATTCCTCCTGATCTATTCTTATAAACCTGGAGGTGGAATTGAAGAATTAGAACACTTGGACCATTGAGTCTAACCCTCTGCTCAGTGCAATCCAAACTCTAAAGCAGTGATGGTGAACCTTTTAGAGACCGAGTGCCCAAAAACTGCCCCCCACCCCCATCCCTGCTCCGCCCTGCCTGCTAGGCCACCCACCCCCTCCATGGCCCGCCACAGATCACCCAGGCAGTCCAGCAGCACCATGGTGGCCACGTCCTCCACCCGTGCCCTGCAGCATCATCTGCGTGCGATGGGGCGCAAGGGCGGAGTCTTGTCCCCGCTGTCCAGCTACCATGTCCTTGGCTGTGCTGCTTTGCGTGAGCTGCGCCTGGGGGCGACTCTTCTCCTGGGGGGGGGTGCTGGTGAGGAGGCTGTGCTGGGGTGACGGTGTGTGTGCCCACAGAGAGGGCTCCGAGTGCCACCTCTAGCACGCGTGCCATAGGTTCGCCACCACTCTCTAAAGCATCCTCAAGAGATGATTGTCCACTGCTTCTTTGACTAGTTAGCCCAACCAAAATGCTTGAAAAAACATTACAGTGAAAAACAATTGGAATTTGTCTTCCTGTAACTTAAACCCATTATCCCATGTCCCACACTCTGGAACAACAGAGAGAAGAAGGGTCTTGATCCCATTTGATGAAAATATATATTCGATGTTCCTAGAAAGACCAATGCCACTTTCGATGCCAGGAGTTATTATTCCTGGTACAAGTGGAGGGTAACAAATGGGTGTAAGGCCTCTAAAGAGACAACGTTGTGCCCCCTCCCCTTTGTCGAATTTCACCGAAAGCATTATGAACGCAATAAATTGCTGCACGAGGTCAATTACACAGGCTGTCTGAAAAGGAACGGCTTTTATTTTATTGTGGAAAATAACTTTTTTTTTAAATTTTTGCTTCTTTCAGTTCTTCTCACCAATTAGTTGTGAACATAAAATTAGCGTCTCTCCGTCAAACAACCTTGATTCAAACATCCAGATGTAGCGACAACTTATTTTTCAGCTAGAATTTTCAGCAGAGATATTTTCAGGAACAGAAAACAGCTCAGGACAGAAAGGGAGAAGAATTGTGGCTGCTGGTGGGTTTTCCTTTCTGCTGGGATCTCCGCTGAGCATCTTCCAATTGTTTCCCCCAAATCACAGACTGGATTGGGAAACGTGATCATTTCACTGTGACCTAGGACAAAACACTAATAAGGACAGTAGGGCAAAGGAGAGAGTTTGGGCTACAGATGGTGTGGATTAAGTTACACAGAACTGAGGATTCAGGAAAAAAAAAAAAAAGGATTTATCTCTGTCCTCCTGTTTTCATTTCCCTGATTGATTGGCTGACTGAGCACCAGAGGACAGAAGTGAAAGGAGGGAACCCTAAAAGAGATTTCCATTTTCCCTTCCCTTCCTCCATAAGTTCAATTAGCTGCCTTCTACTGAGAGGAGATGGCAATATACTTGCAAACCGAGACATCAAGGCTGAGTCCCAGAACATAATACTAAAGGTAAGAACAGCTCTCTTGCTGTTTCTAGTTTTAAAAAGGGCAATTCTTTCACCCAGGATCCAGCAAATCTTGAAAATTGGGATTAAAATAACCTGCCCCCCAAAAAATAATAATCCAATTTTCCATTACACCCTCCCCATCCAGATAAAATGGAGTACAACGGTTCTGAAGGGGACCACATCGTAAACCGAGGGCTCAAAGTGATCATTTCCGCATGTCTATTCAGGAAACTGTTACAGGTGAGTGAAATCGTGCCAAAAGACCTTTGCTCTCCCCATGGAGACTTTCCCACTCATGTTCTATACACAGGTCTGCCCTACTTTGCTTTCTTTTCAAATGGAAGCCTGACCCAGAAAAGCGTCAAGCAGTAGTCTCTTCGCAGAGAATTAAAAGTGAAAAATCAACCTAGAAACACGTCCAAATTATCAATATTCCAGACGCAGGTCACAGCAGGTCATTTTTTTTAAAAAAAATTTTTTAAAGAGAGCCCCATTCTCTGCAGCATTAGTTTCTTTTTTTTCCAAAAGGAAAAAACCTCAGGACGTAAGCAGATGCATCCAGCCATTCAAAGCAGTCTCCCCAAGGCACCATCTCCTCCCCGACCCCCCCCCCCCTGCACCAACTAGAAGAGCAGATATACGAAGGGGGAAAAAAAACCTCCCCTCACTGAAGCGGAATGCCAAAACACAACCTCCCTTCCTCCATTCATCACAGAGATGGTCTTATGCACGTTTTTTAAAAAAAGGGGGAAAAAAAGTAACAAGCATTCAAATAACGCAATATACCCTTTGGTGTAGTCTAAATTTTGGCCAAAGGAGGTGTGAAGTTGCTTCCTCCTGCCTGCCTCCTAAAACGGCCATCTGGAGCAGCTCGGTGGCAACTCCCAAAGGCAAGAACGGGGAAGGCGGACTCTGCCCCACTGAATAAGGCTGGACTCCTTGGGTTGGAGGTGTCCTTTCGTGAGATGCTCCAATGCCTCAAGAAGTCTCCTCCCTCCACTCTACTTAGCGCCCACCGTGATCCAGATACGTAGCAGTGACCAGTTCCAAATATGGCCTTTCAGGAAAAAAAACAAAACCCCAGCAATTAAAAAAAAAATGCAACCGAGCCACCAGCACACTCTGCCGTAGATCTGGATGGAATTTCCTACACCATGGAAATTAAGGCAGCCTAGGGCAAGTTCTCCTCATGAACCTGGGAAGAGAACATGGCAGCCACAGCGAGACATCGGTCGGCTTCCTTTGAATAGACAGTCAATAGATATATTGAAAGTCTCTATCATTTCAGAGTGGAGATTGAAATGCCTGGATGTCCCCTCCTGCGTCCTGAAGGGCTAGCCTTGGGCCTTCCTTTCCCAGAGCTGTTTTCAAGCTTAATGGCCCACCTGCAGCCCATCATCTTCCACTGGGGCTTACAGAAAGGATCATTCGACAGCAGGCAGTGGCTAGAAGGCCGCAAAGCCAGACCTTCATGTATCTCATAGAAGCAAGTTAGAGGATGAGAAGAAAATGCCCACCTCCATCCAAAACTTTATTTGAGCTAAAGTTAACAGGTCCCGGCAGGGAGCTATAAAAAAGGTAGCAGCCCACGTTCATGCGCTCTGACTACTCTATCCTCATGCCCAAGTTAAAAAAAGCAAATAAAAGAGGCTCTGACCTTCCTTTCCATCTCATCTGAGTGACAATCATCTTAAGTTTGTTGTCGTGCACACATTGTATCTCTGTTGTCCCATTCAATAGGGTTAAAGAATTAGGATATCTAAGAGATCAACATAAAAATGGCCAATATGGTCAATAAAGATGGTCCTTTTGAGGGGGGTTCAATGATCACCTGAAAGAGCTTCCTGCTTTCCAAACCTTACAGTATGCCCCAGGTGAGACGTGAAGCAGCAGCCAAGAGCTGAGAGAAAAAAAAAACAACTTTTATTTTCTCCCTATAGCTTACCTGCGACCTAACAAGTTGAATGCAGTGTGCCAGTTTTGAATCGTAGTTTCTCGGGAGCTTAACGAGTCTCCCCATTTTGCTTGGCTAGAATTTAAAGATATGTATGAAAAGTCTGTGGCCAAACACAGACTACTTGACTGAGGAGCTACATCTGTCTCAAAAGATCACAAGTTGCTCTGGCCTGCTGTTATCTCAACGAAACTGGGAAAGCTTCAGCGGGTCACTGCTTTGGTTTAGCACTCATTTCGACCTCAAAATGCACACATTTGGACAGGCCACCAAGGATCTAATCGGTGGACAGGCAGCAGCGTCGAGAAGGAAGACAGGCATCGGGAAGAGAACAGGGAACCCAGAATGCTCCTCTCATCTATGATGTTGGGGCTTTGGAATACCCCCGTAATCCGTCCCTCCTGCCATTAACTCCTCCCCCAAATTAAGTGCACAAAACAATCCTCGTTCCTGGAATGCACCTTGAATACCACACAGGAGAAGAAAACACAGAGTTTTGCCCCCACCCCCACCCAAGCACCCTTTTCCCGATGGGATCCAACATGCTCAAAAATCCTCAGCTGCTAACTCCAGCTGGGGTCGTAGCCTGTCCAGTCAGGAGGAGGAGCCAAGAAAACACGGCGGCCTCGGTAAAGGAAGCTCACAATGCCCTGATAACCAGCACGGGGCACTCCTGATTTGAGGTCATCCATAACACCCAAGGCTTTTGCAAAGGCCTTGAAAGAATCACGAGTGGTGTACTGCACTCGGACAGTACCTAACTCCCGGCGCTGGTTCCCCTGTAATTCTTCGACACGCAGTTCAGGGGCACCGTAGACTTGGGCCAAGAATGAGTGTTCATAGTTATTCTTCTTGAGGTAAGAAAGGTCCATCTGGGTGAAAGGCACAAAACGGTCATTGAGCTTGATGAACTTCAGATATTGGTCAAAGAACTGACCGTGGCTCACGCCTTTACGGCCAAAAGTCATTGTGCGTGACACTTCAGGCCTGATGCACGAACGGCCCTGCCGCTGCTCAGGCTGTCGCATCCAGTCGTCCCAGAAAGCCTTGGGCCACTTGGGTTCCAGCTCATCCCACAAGTCAGAGAGCAGAAGCCAGCCCAGACCAGGGAAAAAATCAGTACGGTAGAGAAGTTCGGGATGGGCAACGTCTACCATCTGTTCCTTGCCATTATCGTTCCAGGCAGAGATACACCAAAGAGTCGGGTCAGCCAGCAGAAGTGGGAAACTCGCTTGAAAATATTCGAAGAAATCTGGGGCGACTTCCAAGTCATCTTCCACTACAATGGCTGCTTGGTATTTGAAGGTCCGGAAAAGCTGGCTCAAAGCCCAGCGATAGTGTCGAGCAATTTTGTAGTATCCCTGAAACTTGCGATGGTCGGTAGGCACAGGGATATCACTTAAATTGGGCTGCTTGATGTGCATGATAGAATCTCCATAGGAGGCAATGACTCTAGCTGTTTCCTCATGTCCACAGTCCTGGCTTACAATGATGGGGAATCGCTCCTTTGAGGGACGGTAATGCAACAGTTTATCTAGACAACGGCGGACTGTGCTGCGGTCGCAGGCAATCACCACCACAGGTAAAACCGCATCAGGTGATATCTGACTGTGATGGGGTGAAAGCGCAGCTGTGGAAGGCTGGACCGACACTGCAGCTGACAGATGGAGAGTTTTGGATTTCCGTATGTTCCAGAGTGAACTATAGCGGTAGATCTGATGTAAAAGCTCCTTCTGGCGCTCCAATTCTACCTCAGCATCCTGGGCCAGTCGGATCACCTCTTCAGTTAAGCGGCTATGGTCCGATAAAGACTGTGGCCGAGTCCACAGGAAGAAGAGGATCACAGCGTTCCAGGCCACAAAAAGCACCAGGCCCCAGAGAATCAGGTTACTTTTCTTCAGCATCCTTCAAAGGCATAGGCCGCACCCTGTCCTCTGATGTCCACCCCTCGGATGAGCTTCAAATTGTCACCATCAACCTGAAAAATGAGTGATAAAACAGTTATTACTGATTCATCTGTCTTTCCCCTCCTTTACTACTCTGATTATCATCCAGTTGCACTTATGTCCATCATGATGAAAAGATTTGAAAGGCTGATAAAGGATTTTAATCTAGCCAGCCTCCCCCCAGCATTTGACTCACTTCAGTTTGCTCACCAGGTGAATTGCTCCACAGAGGACACTATTTCCTCTGTTCTATATCTGAGCTTGGCGCACTGAAGAGGAAAGAAGTACTCATGTCTGAATGCTGTTTGTTGATTTTAGTTTGGCTTTTAATACAATCGCTCCTCAGCATTTAGTAGACAAACTGGATCTTTTAGGTTTTAATATTCCTTTGGGCAACTGGAATCTTGATTTTCCTCACTGATAGACTTCCGGCATGTGCAAGTTGGGACTCATATTCTTTTGAGCACAGGTTCTCTTTAAGGCTGCTAAGTCCACTGTTATTCACCCTGTTGACCCATGACTGTTGTGCAAAGTTTGCTTCACAACCCTATTGTGAAGTATGCAGATGATACAACAGTAGTGGGCCTTATTCAGGATGACAGTGAGGGTGCTTATACGGAGGAGGTAGAGGGTTTGGTGGACTGGGTAAGTACAGCATGGTTCTAAATGTAGGAAAAACAAAAGAGATCATCATTGATTTCAGAAAAGGCAGGCACAGCCACACGCCTCTGTGTATGAATAATTCAGCTGTGGAGATGGTTAGTAGTATTAAGTTTCTGGGTGTGCAGCTAACAAGGAGGTTAGCTTGGTCGCTCAACAGTGAGACAATGGTGAAGACGGCACAGCAGCACCTGCATTTTCTGCGTATGAGAAGAGCACATCTTCCTTCCCCTGTCCTTACCACTTTCTACAGAGACGATTGAAAGCATCCTGTCATATGGCATTGCTGTTTGGTTTGGAAGCATTACTGCTTCGGACAGGAAAGCAGTGCAGAGAGTGGTGAGGATGGCAGAAAAGATTATTGGAAGTTCACTTCCTTCGATCCAGGATATCGCATACAGTATAAGCGCTGCTTGACTAGGGTCCGCAGTATTATTAGGGAAACTACACATCCTCTCATGACCTGGTTTTCTTTGCCTTCTGGGAGGAGGCTTTGTGGTATCCGAAGCAGAACATCTGGATTATGTAATAGCTTTGTACCATAAAGTATCAACCTTGTTAAATCTCAAAACTCTTTTTCCACTATGTATTCAAAATGGACTGTGATTAATATGTATGTATGTATGTATGTATGTATGTATTTATATATATATATATATATATATATATATATATATATATATATATACACATACACACACACACACACACACATGCAATTTATGTATATGTATATGGAATGGATATATATGGATATATATATATTTTGAAAGCAGGCATCAGAATTTCATTTTAATATGTGCCACTGTGTACACAGAAAAGTGACAATAAAGGTTATCTATCTACCTTTTAAAATGGAATTCTCTGTTTCTCACGATTTGCTTTAAATATCAGATAAGATTAGATTTTGCTGAAGAGTCTTATTGAGAGAATTTGCTGTGAATTAGATTAGCTGCTCTCTAATCTAAATGGTTCCCAAAGGTTTTTGGACTTGCTTCTTAATCTAATCAAAGACTATATATGAACTTGCAATTCCCTTTCACTGTGGAACTTTATGTAAGTAAGCAGGCACTCTCATTGATTCCTAGATCAGAGGTATAAAACAAACAAACAAAAAATTGCATTATACAAGGCAAAACCAATCTACCTAGATCAGGATATACATTTTCTTGACTAAAGGCCACAATTGCCCTCTAAATGATGTGGGTTAGTCTAGAATGAGAATAACATTTCATTTATTTCAATTTAATTAAATTCAATTAATAATGTATAGTTAATATTACTCTCCAATCATGCTTCTCTTCTGTTAAATGTAAGTTTTTGTCAGTAGAGAGAACGTACTCCATGCACTGTATAAAAAGCACACGTAAGCAGGTTAACAAGGAAGTTACACGCTTGCATTCACTTTAAACAACTCTTGCATAAAATAGAACAGGAAATCTCACACGAGAATAAAAAATGAGCTTGTTATATACCAGTGGTTCTCAACCTGTGGGTCAGGACCCCATTTGGGGTCAAACGACCATTTCACGGGGGTCGCCAAACCATGCTGTCCGCCATTTTTTTTCCTTTTCCCTAGCTGTCCTACTCCCTCTTATTGGTGGCCACACCCACTTAGGGGTCACCACAACATGGGGAACTGTATTATGGGGTCACGGCATTAGAAAGGTTGAGAACCACTGTTATATATGGTTTTGACAATTATAGACAGGACAAATTATAGAAAGAACATGATGTAACTGTGGAGAGAGTGGTTAAAATGTGTTTGTGTTGTACCTGCTCTGAAGAATATCAGAAGTGAGTTCTTAAGATCATTTTTGTTTATCTTCTATTTTTTTCTTGCACTTTCTGCTTTTTCTTTGATTTTTTTCTTTTTTTCCTTCCTTTATGTGTTTGTGCTAGTTTTTATATTCTTGTTTACAAGTTTTAATAAAAATTTATACACACACACACAAAAAAAATGACAAAATAGAAAAACCAGCACTTTTTTAAAAATTCCCAATATACAACATCACCAAGTTTAAAATGGCTGTTCTAGAACAAGGAACATAAAAAATAGACTGCAAGATAAGCAAGTAAACTGAACAGCGATTTAAGCCCTTATCATCCCAAGGAGCAATTCTCAAAGAATGGACTAGGGCAGTGGTGGCGAACCAATGGCACGGGTGCCAGAGGCGACACTCAGAGCCCTCTCTGTGGGCACGCATGCCATGCCCCGGAGATGGCTACCGTCCCTCTTCAACCAGCCGCCCACTAACTCGCTGAGATCCCACATGGCCAGATATATCCCAGCACCCATGTGCTTGCTGACCTCTGTGTGCGGGGGCTGATGGTGCCCGCCTCGCCTTGCCCTGTGACAATGGCACCCCCGCCCTGCCTCGCCTCATCCCACAGGACAAGCCTCCTGCCCACTGCCCCACCTGCCAGAGACCCCCTGGATCTCCCCCAACCCTGCCCGGCCCCCACAGGCATCCCTCCTCATGAGCAACATCGAGGTGATCATGCCCACCTTGGCCACACCCACCCAGTGGGCCACGCCCACCTGGCCCCCGGTGATAAATAAGTGGATTTTGGGTTGCAGTTTGGGCACTCGGTCTCTAAAAGGTTCACCATCACTGGTCTAGGGGCAGCTGAGGGTACCCAACACCTTTTCATGGGATCTGCAAAGTCAAGTAAAGAAATATTTAAACATTTCTGTTTAAATGTCCAATACAGTAGATATTGATAGATATAACCCACACGAATCAATGTTCTTTGGAGTCCTCAAACAATTTTTAAGAATGTAAAGGGATCCTGACAATGTTTGACAACTGCTGACCAAGACTACTATAGTTTGTCTATATAGAGCTGCTCCTGGATATACCCGGTGCAAAATATTTCTGCCCACCTGCTGACAGACGAAAGCTGCCATGGCAGGATAAATCCAGTGCTTTTAATAACTGCTCTGGCTCCTGTTTTTTCCCAGGTTAATTCAAGATGCTGGTTATTACTGAGGTCCAGATTATATTCAAGACCCTTTGCTCTAAATGCCCAAAACTGTTTGGGGGTCAGGTGGTTTCTAAATTTATTAATTAAAAAGTGAGTAATTAGAATCTGCTCATGAAGTAGGAGCAGGCCAAAGGGGCATGTAGTAGATATCCTCTTCCCAGGATGTCAGTGGGTAGGGATTTGAAAACAGGCCTTTTTAGATATGGAGCAGTTTGCAAATTGACATCAAGTCCTTTGTAGAATGTTTGGGGGGAAAAGGGTGATTTCCATGCTGACTCATTGCTACGTGACAGCCTATATATGTTTTTATAATGTGATACTTTTATAATTCTTAAAATATTGTTTCATTCGTTATTGCTTCATTGTCCTATCACTTGTTTTTTTTATTGTGCTATGAGTCACCCAGTATTTCTTTGAATATTGGATGGAGGTGGCATGGAAATGATAAAACCAACTGAACAAAATCCATCAAGGTTTTATATCTCTCCTATAAAATTAGGTTTTATAAGAATCAGAAAATATCTTAATTGTATTGCAACAGACTAACGTGACCACCCCTTTAGAAATTGTATTGTTTAGAATTCCTATATTAAAATTCCTTCCTTCCTTCCTTCCTTCCTTCCTTCCTTCCTTCCTTCCTTCCTTCCTTCCTTCCTTCCTTCCTTCCTTCCTTCCCTTCCTCTCTTCTCTTCTCTTCCTCCCTCTCTCTCTCTCTCTCTCCCTCCCTCCCTCCCTCTCTCTCTCTCTCTCTCTATCACAGAATAAGCTGCAGGTTTCCCTGATATCACTGGACATATAGATGCCTTAACTCCATTAAATTTAGAAGAAGCAAATGAACAAAAATTTATCATTCTATGTATTGGCAGGCAGGGAAATCCACTTTCTATTGTGCCAAGCTAGATTCAAACCAATAAGAAGACGACAAAGAGATCCTTCATTTCAGAAGTGCAGGGTGAGATAAATACCTTGATAAAATATCTCTTTTCCCAACTCTGATATGCCTCCCAAATAGGTATGCCTCCCTAACTTTAGATTAAATGAACCTTCTTGCCCCTGGGTAAATAACAACAATTCTTCTCTATTGGTAAATAATAACAGTACTGTGTTAGGTGAGTGGGGACAGGAAGAAGTAGTATGCATGGGGTTGAAGTCACACATCCTTTCTGCATTATATCACCAGAATTCTTTACTCTTAACAGATCATTTTCATCATGTTTTCACCTCCACAAAACCTTAAAGACTTGACTTCAGACTAATAAATGGGCTTGTGTCATCATGTGCATTCCATAATTTATTGGGAAATACAATTCCATCTTTTGGAGGAATTAAATATGAACTGCTCTCCTTTCAGAGTCACAACCCCCCCCATCCTGGCTTCTTAAGAAAAGAAAACGGCTGGGCCGTTGTTGCAAAGGGCAACGTTGATGTACCACTAGGTCTTTTACTGTTGTCCATTTTCTATGTTTCTGGGACAATTGTATATTTAAGGAATGTTTCTTTCTTAAGCAATTGGGGGTCCTCTGTAGCAGCACCATCAACGAATAAAAGAGGAAATATTCAGGATAGCTTTGTAACGCAAAGTTCATTTAATGTCGTACTTTAATTTCAACAGCTTCTACATTCAGGAACATACAAATTCACTGACATTGTACTTAGAAGATAAATAGTTAAGAAACAACTGATTATCAACTAGAAGTCACACAGGTAGTCCTTGACTTACAAGAATTCATTTTGTGACCCTGTTCCAATGTGTTACAATGTTACAGTGGCACTGAAAAAGTGAGTTATGATACTTTTTTTTTTCAAACTGTCTTGTTTAGCAAATGAAATTTTCGGCTCAACTGTGCTTGTAAGTCAAGGACTACCTCTACCTGGGCCAGCTATTTTTCCTGGTTATAAGAAAAGGACTGAAGTATACTTCTTGAGCTACTGGAATTATACCAAGGCTTCGTTTTTAGTGTTGGAAACAAAGGTTTTTTAGTCAAATGACATAGCTTAGCTAGCTTAACCAGGCAGGAATCTGATACAAATGAAATGATATATAATGCCAGACTGGCATTAGTAGGTTGAGAAACACCATCACCTACCTGGACACAGTTTAATTAGAACAGAAGAGCTGGAGGAGGTAGGAAATATTGGACTTAACACATATATTCAGAAATTTGGTCACTGTTCTTACTATGCAAGAGATGTAATAAATGTAAGTAAAGTTAGTACCTATTCTCTGATGGTTCTTTTTTGGTAGATATTATTACTATGGGGTTTTCCCAGTTGCAATGTATGGCTGTGAAAGTTGGACCATAAGAAAGGCTGAGCGCCAAAGAATTGAGGCCTTTGAACTATGGTGCTGGAGAAGACTCCTGCGAGTCCCTTGGACTGCAAGGCGTTCAAACTGGTCAGTCCTAGAAG
Organism: Crotalus tigris; assembly: GCF_016545835.1. Classification (NCBI taxonomy): domain Eukaryota; kingdom Metazoa; phylum Chordata; class Lepidosauria; order Squamata; family Viperidae; genus Crotalus; species Crotalus tigris. The sequence continues at coordinate 1,155,858 of NW_024097425.1, forward strand.
AGATCAACCCCGACTGCTCTTTAGAAGGCCAGATCCTGAAGTTGAAACTCAAATACTTTGGCCACCTAATGAGAAGGAAGGACTCACTGGAGAAGGGCCTAATGCTGGGAAAGACTGAGGGCAATAGAAGAAGGGGACGACAGAGAATGAGATGGCTGGATGGAGTCACTGAAGCAGTAGGTGTGAACTTAAATGGACTCCAGAAGATGGTAGAGGACAGGAAGACCTGGAGAAACGTTATCCACGGGGTCGCGATGGGTCGGACACGAATTCGCAATAACAACAACAACAACAATTACTATGGGGAATTACATTCTTGGAAAGAAGTTAAGGGCAAAAATATTAATGTATTATTAAATTATATTTCCAAAATGTGGAGCATGTCCTTCTTGCTCATATTCATTCCCTCTCTCTCTCTCTCTCTCTCTCTCACACACACACACACACATACACACACTGATGTAGTGACGATTATGCATTCTTGAAAGAAGAGGCATAAAAAAGCTGACATAATGAATCTGTCAACTCTCAGCTTTTGAATGGACTGTCCATCAGTAGAGAGGAATCAAAGGCGAGATAATTCCATGGTCTACTCTAGATTTAATCTACAAAAAAAAACTGAACCAACTGCTGGAGGGTCTGCAATAATAATGGGGACTGTTGTTAACTTAAGCCACAATTTTAATGAGCAGGATGGCAAGATAGCTAGCGTACTTTCATAAATAATGCGTGCTGAGCAAATGCATGGAAGGATGTTCGAGAAAATATCAATATGGAAACCTAACTGTAGGACTGGAATCATTGTGATGTATGTTGCGGTAAGAATTAGACAAGATAAAATGGTTTGCCTGACATTTCAATTTCCTGTGACATCATTTACGCCTAATTTACTGCGGCAAATGATATCTGGTTCACCTCCACCCTGAATTTGTGACTCTGTGTGTGCATAACTTACGTCGAAGCAGGATTATTTCAGGGAAAACTGAAGAGAATGTTATGGAAGAAAAAAGTGGGGATATAAACTTAACAAATAATCACTTGACTCTATAGACCAGTTGGTCTCTTCAAAACAAATCCTGATTGTCTTAACTCTGCTGTGGCTTCTGCTGCTTAGCAGCTGGATCAGTAGCCTTCTTAATTCCCCTTCAGCAAAAGTTCCAGCACTGCATTAAGTCTTTGGGGAGCCTCCCTATAATTAACACCGCAGGTCTGCAGGCGCTTTGGTACTTGATCTTACTGCACTTTTTAAACAAATCAAAAGAAACTATTCCTACTTGTTACATAAGGTATCATCTATAGAAGGCACAGCTATTACCTGGTGCTCTTTGTGGGATGTGAAACAAGTGTGTTGAATGGAAATAGAAGAGCCCCACAGCCACGCCATATTTGGTTTACTCTATTGAGAACTGACATGTAGCCAGGTCTAAGGCACAACATATAATAATAATAAAAATAAAATGAACAGCGGTGTAAATTGAACTGCAGTCTTCGACAATCTAACTTTCTCCAGACAAATTAGCCTATGGTGATCTCAGCTAGCACATCCAATCCAGATCAAGATTTCTAGCCTTTTTCTTACCCTGTCAACCAACTCCAGCGGTGAGTGCCACTCCCTGCCCACCGGGCCACAATACCTTTCCGGAAGGCCAAAATGGTGGAAGAGCGTTCCATCGGATCGGGGGCCACAGTGGAAAAAGCTCTTCTCCTTGACCCTGTCTACGGGAATTGCTTAATAGATGGGGTCCATAGTAGACCCCTTCTGCTGGAGTGGGGAAGGCTAGTCCAATTGGGTTGAAATGGCTCTTCAGTTTTCCTGGCAAGATTTCAGAAGTGGTTTGCCAATGTCTGCTTCCTAGGGCTGAGAGGGAGGGACTGGCCCAAAGCCAACCAGCTGGCTTTGTGCCTAAAGCAGGACTAGAATTCTTGGTCTCTAGTCAAGTGCCTTAAATGCTTCACCAAACTGGTTCTCTGACAATTTTCTGATAACTGCAAACCCACATGTTTGAATGGCATTACATCAGAAAAGCTGTTAGAGTATTATGACTACACTTTAACAGAGAAGAGTGGGAGGAGGAGAGAAACAGAATTAGGACAATTTCTCTGACATTCTGGGACATTCCCAGAAGTTGTTTTTAACAACAACAACAACAAAAAATGGCCCTCATTCTTATAATATGAATACGCTGTATAAGGCTCCCAAATGTCTAAAGTTTGCTTATTTCAAAATTGTTTTTCCAGGATCACAATGCCACTGTTTCTTTAATAAACACTGAAATTTTTGAGACATACCACAAAGTTTACAGTAGAGCAAAACATGTAAAGTATTCTGAAGCACAGCAGTGACTTTGTAATAAAGCAGTGGTGGCGAACCTATGGCACGGGTGCCAGAGGCGGCACTCGGAGCCCTGTCTGTGGGCACACAGGTTATTGCCCCAGCCTTGCCTCCTCCCGCGACCCCCTCCTCTCCAGCAGCCCCCGAGCGTGGCCCACGCGGAGCAGCGCAGCCAAGGACATGGCAGCCAGGCAGTGTAGACAAGACTCTGCCCTCACACCCCATCGTGCACAGTTGATGCTGGAGGCCGCGGGCATAGGGCGTGACCACCATAGCACTGCTAGGCTGCCTGGGCGATCTGTAGCGGGCCCTGGAGGCAGTGAGTGGCCCTGCGGGCAGGCGGGGTGGGAGATGGGAGGCGGAGTGGGGGCGGAGCAGTGGGTGGAGTGGGGGGCGGGGCCAGTTTTTGGGCACTCGGTCTCTAAAAGGTTTGCCGTCACTGTAATAAAGTATTGCCTTTAGGTAACAGTGCATTATTCCTGCTCAGACATACCTACATAATTTCAATTGCAAAGATTTGCCTTGTCTGATTTCAGCATTTTTCAAAGGGTAACACGCTGTACGTTTAGGCTTTGTGTTACTGACCTAAGTTTCAGCTTTTGACGAGGAAACATACCTATACTTTTTCATATTTTGGAGATTTTCAGCAGTATAAAAAGCTGTCCTTCTGGACTCTTGACTCCTTGACCAGTGGGGCCCAGAACATGCCTCTTCTGCCAGCGTGGGTGTGGTGAGCTAAGCCCATCAGGATCACCCATATGCAGTCTTGCTAACAAGGGGTTTTGTTATTTTATCTTTGAAAGCAGAAGAACAGTTTTCTAGATAGTAGTTTACTAATTGGGAGAAAAGGTCTAAGTGGATTGGACTCTATTTTTCCTCCTCTTAAATCAATTGAAATTTATCCAAGCAGTAGCAACTAACTGAGACTAGTCTTTTTTTTTAAAAAAAAAATTCTCAACAAAACTGTTTTTTCTCTAATAAAAACAAAGTTCAGTTCCTTTTCAGAACAGGAAACTAGGTTTTTGTATTTGCCTTGCAAAATAAAGATTAGGATGTGCTGACAAAGAGTACTTCAGTATTAGCAATGTCTTTCCAGAATATTCCACCATCCCAAAACCTCTTATTATGTTTCAATTTCTTATTATGTTTCACTGAACAAAGTTTGGCCCACAGTGAAATCAGTGATTTGACCTACAAAGATAACATGGCCACAAAGATAGTCAATTTACAGAATGTGAGATAATTCTGCTTAGGAATGAACACAAGTTTTATTTTATAGTAAATCTCAGAGACAATAATTCCATTAGGCATTCCTCTGAAACTGAGATCTACAAATCAAAATAATTCCTTTTCTCTCTCTTATATATGCACATACTCACCCACATAGACACTACAAGTAGTCCTTGACTTACAAAGGGTCATTTAATGACCATTTGGAATTACAGTAGCCTCAGAAAGGGTGCTTTATGGCAGGTAAACATCTTCCTGCTGTTGTAAAATGTTGTGCTTCCACACATTTGGGGCACTTGGCAAGTGGCTCACATTATGACAGGCTGTAGTGTCACATGGACACATGACAATGATTTGTGACTTTTTTGCTGGTTTCCGGCAAAAAATGCTCAGATGGGAGAATGGATTCAGACTTGTCAAGTGATTTGCTTAATGAATGCCATCAAAATGGTCATAAAATCAGGCCTGGTCACATGGATACCTCAACTTACGACTGTCATGATTTATGTCTGAAATTCCGGTCACACTTTCAGTTGTAAGTTGAGAATGACTTGTACTTTCCAACTACAGCAAAAGCGCTGTTCACAAAAGAAGAAAGAACATTGTCTCACTTTTTCTAGTTTTGACTTTGAACTCCTACTACATGTTTGTGATGGCCATTTTGGCTGCGACTTACAAGAGCTGAAATTAACAATAACTGGAGGACACCAGACTGATTATCTCAGTCTCCCCTCAAAACAGAACAGAGGTTGATCCTCTGGAGCAGGGGTCCTCGAACTTGGCCACTTTAAGACTTGTGGACTTCAACTCCCAGAATTCCTCAGCCAGCATGCCTGGCTGCGGAATTCTGGGATTTGAAGTCCAAAAAATCATAAAAGGGCCAAGTTTGAAGATCCCTGCTCTAGGGGGTACAGTCATCTTGAGTACATTAAGTAAGATTCTGGTGATATGAAAGAGCAAGCATAGTTTTAGTTAGGTTTCCTGGAAGCTTCAGTACTTTCTAACTGGAAGGCTTCTAACTGGAAGAAGACAGTTTTAAAACCAGCACAGGTTATTTACTAATAATCCAAGGCAGACTCAGATTTCAGGCAGGAACTATTGTTTGTCTCACAATGAACTCTTGCAAAGTCGTTTCAATTGAAATGACTAATAATCATGTATTAGCACATCCATCCCATAAATTGCAGTGTAATCATTATCAGTTCCTTAGAAACAAGAGGCAGAAAGATTTTTTTATATTATGGGGGAAATCAAGGATCATAGTCAGTGGTGGGATTCAGCTGGTTCGCACCAGTTCGGCAGAATCGGTAGCTAATTTTTTGATGCCCAGGCCCAGAATGGACTTCCGGAAGTGGCATCCACACAGAGAACCGGTTGTTCACATATTTGAATCCCACCACCGACCATAGTTACATGGGTTGATTTACATTTCAATGCAAAGCAAAATAATTTGAATTTTTCAAATATGGACAGAGCAGAACACACTATTTTGCATTTCAAGTTTCTAGGAAGCTATTTTTTTTTAAAAAAAAAAACCATAAATCACCTTTTCACAAAAATTTAAAAACAGATGTGAAAACGGTACACATGTGCCCAAAATGCAAAAATTATAGCAACAAAATTATATCTGTTTTAAGTATTCGACTCTAAGAATCTCTACCAAAACTAGTGTGCTAAATTAATAAACTTTATTTTAACTTTTATTCAGCATGCAGGATTCTGCCTTTTGCAGCTAAGCAAATGAACCTAAGAGAGCCAGTTTGGTGAAGGAACCAGGCTAGAAACCAAGAGATTGTGAGTTCTAGTCCCATTTAAACACAACACCAGTTTGGGTGAACTTGGGGCAGTCAGTTACTCTCCTTCAGTCCTAGGAAACCACTTCTGAAAAACCTTGCCAAGAATACCGCAGGGACTTGTCCAGGCAATCTGGAAACTGACATGACTGAACAGAAGAAAAACATGTACTTAAATGTGGCATCATGTTAGCACCCACCCCCCACTAAAAGATGCAAGTTGTATGAATTCGTTAAGATGCAAGTATTAACTCAGTGAGGCTTAATAGAATTCTTTCACATATGCCTCTGTGGAGTTCCAGTTTGAAGACCGTCAAACTTTTAAAATCCCACAATAAAATGCTGGCTGTGGAATTCTGGGAGTTGAAGTCCACATGCCTTAAAATTGTCAAGGTTGAGAAACACTGCTGTAGATATTAAAACATGCATATATATGCACTTCCCCCTTGAGATAACTGTATTTTAACCTCCATGTACTTCAAGGTGGATTTAGTCTGAACTTTGTGACAATTTAGATTTATTTATTTAAATTTAGGTCCTGTCCCACTTCAATCCACCATAAAACAAGATAAAAGAAGCACCATATAGAGAAAAATAGACACACACATACAAAAAAATAGAGAACAAGATAGTGAATCTAACCAACAACCCAATGCATACAAACATACCCAACAGGTGCCCCAATAGCTTTAGGTCAAGATATGATGGAATAACCAGCTTTTAAAGACTTTCCGTGAGACCAAAAGCGTGGGAGCTACATAGATATGGAATTCATTCCATAGGGGACATACACTTCCTGGGTCTCAATAGGTGACACTGTTTAATCAAAGGGACCAGCACGGCAGACACTAAGGGAGACAGGCATTCCCTCAGATAATCAAGATTCTATCCCATGGTGATAGTCCTCATTACAGGTAGTTCTCATTTAACAATTGCCTCATTTAACAATCACAGTTCACACTTATAACAGGGATGAAAAATCAACTTTACAATCAATCACCTTTGCGATCTTTGCAGGCCTATAAAGCAAAGAAAAGTTGAAGTAAGAATTCCAATTTCACTTAGCAGCCACTTTGCTTAATGATCAGGTTTTCAATTGTAGTCACTAAAAGAGGACTCCCTGTAGAAGTCTAACCAAGACTTTGTTGCCTGCCAATTGAATAGGAGTGGTGGGTCCAGAAAAATCCTGAAGGGGAAGTGCAATCCTATCTAAAGTTAAGGGGGGGACTATTCCCAGATCCAGCTGATTGTTAAATCCATTCAGTCTTGGTGGGACTGAATTGAAGTCAGTTTCTCCCCATCCAGGCCTACATAACCTCCAAGCATTGGGACAAAACTTTGACAATATCATTTAGCTGGGTTGGGGTCAAAAGATATAAAAGATAATAGTAGTATCAACTGATGATCTCAGAACCCAATCCAGTGAATAACTTGGTAACTGATTTCATATAAATGTTGAACAGAAGGAGAGAGTGTGTCGAGGCCTGTAGCACCCCAGAGGGATGTAGAGATTGAATTGTCCCAACAGCCAACATTGACAAGAGAACCACCATAATATGGCAATCCTGATCCCCAACTCCCAGACCAGGGGTAGGCAACCTTGGCTCTTTTATGACTCGTGAACTTCAACTCCCAGAACTGGGGAAAGGGAGAGGTTTCCAAGCTGAGCCATGCTGGCTCAGGAGTTCTGGGAGTTGAAGTCCACGAGTCATAAAAGAGCCAAGGTCGCCTACCCCTGCCCCAGACCAATCTAGAAGGCTACTACAATTGATGATACTGAAAACCACTTAAAAAAAATCATGGAGCATGAGAACAGATGCACCACCTCCATCTTGGTTATCTCCATACTAAAGCCTGGTCTGAAGCTGAACCAAAACCATTCTACGGGTAGATAATCTACTTCCTCCAAAATCCTACGAATTTTTTTTTTAAAATCCTGCCTTTTTTTTTTTATAAATAACTCAAAAGTGGTCACATTTCTAATACTCCTCCCCCCTCCTATTTTCCTCATAGCAACAACCCTGTGAATTGAACGGGGCTGAGAGAGAGAATGATTGGCCCAAAGTCACCCAACCTTCACGCCTAAAGGGGGACTAGAACTTACAGTCTCCTGGTTTCTAGCCCGGTGCCTAAACCACAAGACTACCTTCCCTTTTTAGGAAAGACGAGGATAAAACCCCCGACTGCAGAGATTGCCTCTTGAGGAGGGGGTGCACTCTCACCTCCTTCAAGACTCCTTCAGAGAAGCCACCACCACAGCATGGCCCCAACTCAAAGTCACCATCTTGGCCACCCTAATGACCCAGGAGGGCCGCAGAGCCAAGAAACAACCGTACTGATAGAGCACCTTGGTGCCAGGCAAGGAAATGGACTCCTATTTGTTGTTTCCAGTGCACTAGGAAGAGGAATTATGAGTGTCCCAATTTTCTCCATTATATATATAAAAAAACCCTACTATTAGTACTCCAACAAACAGGTTCATGAAACATTACCTTAGACTGATGTCGCAGTTCTAAGTAATTAAGATTTCAGCCCTTCCAATTATAGAATGTGGAGATAAAATTCAAGTAATTAAGAAAAGCCAGGATAATATAGTGAACAAGGTGTTGGTTATAATTGAGGAAGCAGGCTCAATCCCATTCTCAACCCCACTCTCATTGGGTAATTTTGGACCAATTAGTCACTAGTGGTCTATCAATTCAACAGACCTCATAGGAAAGTTGTGGCAGGAAGAAAAAAAAAAAAGAAATCGAATGTTACGCACTGTACCTGGGCGCCTGAAAGAAATATGTTGTTCTAATAAATAAATAAGCAATCAGTTCTACATCACACTTTGCTTCCATTAGAATTAAACTCTATGAAAGTTAGGGAGCCATTTCTAAATTCTGAACTGGGTTTGGATCTTCTCGTTGTATTCATGGAGGATCTGAACATATTTCCTCCATGTTTCTAGGGATTTAAATCTAATTACTAATAAAATAAATAGCTAATTCAGCAAATTGTAAAGCACAAGGTTAATCAAACTTAAATTCTCTTAAGTTTATTTCTAGCTCCATCTGGAGATGATAACTCCCTTTATCCTTGACTAGGATTATATAGCCCATGTGTAAACAGAAAGCTGAAGATATATGAGAAACACCTCTCAGATAGATTAACAATATTAATTATCTTTGACAGGAATAAAATTGGATAGGTGTGCTTCAGACATATTTTTTTTTAAAAGTTGTTTAGCAAATTCTAAATCAAGTCCTACCCAGAGAAAATGTGTTTTCATTCTGTATTGGGCTAAATAAACTAATCTGGACTATTCAGGAATTCGGTGCAGCTGCAGCCTCAGCTTAAATTTGATGGAAACACCCTCTTCCATCCTGTTTTATATTCACAGGAACCCAGTTCTGCTCTCTACTCTGCTGTCCAGGAAAGAAATGGGGGGGGGGGAGGAATTGAGAGAAAACAGATGTGTTCCCCTAACCACAATTCTTCAAGCTGGAAAGAAGACCAAAAAGCATTGAAACTTACAAAATTTCAGTTGCCTCACCTCAAAATGGTGCAGTCAGATTCAGCAAACATTGTAGCAATAAAAAAGTAAATAGCAACTATCAGCAAGATAGATTAGCAACCCAGGCTATCCACAAGCCGTCCTTTAACCTTGAGTTTTAGTTATACTTCTACACACGTGCTAAGCAGTGTCCAGAAGCCGCCACAAATTTGTTGCAATTTTGGCACAGCTTCAAAGAATACATCCCTTAGTGCACATTATGTTGGGCCAGAATGTGGAGAGATTAATTATAAGTACATAGCATGTGATACTGCCAAATTATTCCTGGTTGGCTTCGTCTCTTGGGGGTGTAACTAAGCAAAATCACATCCATTACTTATTTTGGTCTATGTGCACACTGGACCTCTAGCTTGCTTCTCTCTTACCAAAGAAGCATTTTCAATTCTCATAAATAATATTTAGCAGTGCACAAAGCAGGGCCCGCCAAGTCTGTTTAGCACTTCACACTAGTAGAAAGAAGCAAAGCTGGAATGAAAAATCGGGGACCATTCATGATTTAGCTTTAGCTTCAGTCAGTTTATGAGTATCTTGAATAGTTGTTTTTTTTTAATAATCCATTCCAAGGCAAGACAAACTGGAAAGCATTGAATACAAATACTCTTATAAAATAAATGTCACCTTCGGAGAATAAAAATTTCCCTGGATTTATTGAAAAGAACACACTATCTAATTTTATTATTCCTCAACTTACAACCATTTGTTTAGTGACTGTTCGAAGTTACATCAGAGGGACTTTTACAACAGTGGCAACCTATTCAAAGTCATGTGATCAAAATTTGGGCTCTTGCCAACTGGCATGTATTTACCATAGTTGCAGCATTCCCGAGTCATGTGATCGCCATTTGCAACCTTCCCAGTTGGCTTCCGGTGAGCAAGATCACTGGGAGAAGCTGGATTCACTTAATAACTGCGTGATTCAGTTAACAACCATGGCAGAAAAGGTTGTACAATTGTGTGCGACTAACTTAACAACCACCTGGCTTAGCAGTGGAAATTCTGCTCCCAAATCTGGTCATAAGTCCTGGATTTCAATTCTCATTACCCCACCCAGGGGTAGGCAACCCTGGCTCTTTTATGACTCGTGGACTTCAACTCCCAACTCAGCATGGCTGGCTCAGGAATTCTGGGAGTTAAAGTCCACGAGTCATAAAAGAGCCAAGGTTGCCTACCTCTGCCCCACACCAATGGAACCAAGAGGACTGATGTGACAAAAGCACAATTCATTGAAGAAACTATTCAGGCTCTCAAATGATTCTGAATATTCATTTTTGGGGAAAATATATACAAAAGTAGCAGGAATCTGTGTGAACACCCACCATTCACACAGCACCGCTAGGAAATTATACTATTTTAAAGAATAAAAAGATACACATACTGTAAGTCCACACCTGAATGTAAATCTTCGCAATCAGCTTTTTTCCAAGATCTTGCATGCATTATTCCCAATTTTTTACCCAGAGCCACAATCACTTTCTAAGACATATATGTCTGCTTATACTGTCCCTACACACCATATTCCTTGTAATCCTTCGCGGAACTACTGAGTACAACTGGAATTCATTCATTTTAGAAATATTCAAAGGCCCTCACAACTTTAAACTTTTGCTTGTGGTGTCCCTTAATCCTTCTCTCCGTACAGCCGTTTTTTGAGAGAGAGAGAAAAAAGTTCAGCTTGTACCATCATCACCATATCCCTGTCACACATTTGGTACCAGCGTTCCCCTCCTTCTACAAAGCTGTTTAAATCAACACGTACTAAGCAGATTATCAAGCCTACTTTGGAGACATCTCCTCTGTGTCCTAGCACAGAAATAGATCCCAGCTCGAGAACAGTTCTGCCTTTTACCTGTTTTCTCTGCCCTTTCCTCTACTGCTCTTCATTCTCACCCCTTGTTACGAGGCTGCTATCCATCCGGCACCATTAATCGCTTGAAAAATCTCGGATACCAGGATCCAATGCCGAGTGGCAAGAAGGCAGCAAAGTTCCCGGTCGCTCTCTGTCAGCTCTGTGTGGGGATACGGAGTAAAACAGCAAGCAATGCTCGGGACAGCAGCCCTGCCAAGTCTGAAGCCCTGAACGCTTGTTTCATTTCCCCAAAGGGAAGTCGAAATCATGACCCCTCCCTTGGAGGGGGGAAGGAGGGCAGGGTTAAAGAGGTTGCACAGGACAACCCTCCCAGCCAGGAAGTCAGGGCCTCCTCTTCCCTCTAACCTGAGAGGAGGAGAAGGCTGAAGACTCACACACCCAAAAGCCACAGGGCTTTTGCTTCAGTACTCCCAAACGTACACAGCAGCCGAAGGTGGCAAGACAAGCTCTCACACTCTTACGTGGCTCTTGCTTCTAGTTAGGCCTTGGGAGCTGCTGCCCTGACAAACATGGGAAAAGGCGAAGGCAGCTTGGATTTTCATTTCCATTATTGGTATCGCACCAGATGCCGCAATTCCACTAAAGTCAAAGCAGGAAACAAATTCCAGTTCCTCCTTTCACATCATATGACAAGATCCTTATCAAGGTGCAATTAGCCAACTGGGAAAAAAAAAAATCGAAACGAGGTCCTGTTTTATTAGCCGGGCCCGGTGGGATGGGGCTGGAGTTAGTACTTCAACAGCAATATTAGGGAAAAGATGAATACAAATTACCGGTAGAAAAATGACAGTTAAAAAGGCTGGGAAAAAGACTCCAGTAGAGAAAACAGCTTTCCTGGAGATGATTAGCTAGCAAAGCAAGCAGAGACCACAATGAGCTAATTTCTGCTGCCACGTTTCACCACAGAAGAGAATTAACCATTAACTGTTCTCTTCCCAGTCAAGTTGTTGGCTTGTTTCTTTTGGGCAATCCGAAGAGAAAGCTGTTCAGGAATAAACACGATACAAGACGGGGAAAGCAGGACTGTATGGACGCCAGTCAAAACAAGGAGGTCTCTAGTCCACTAGATGCTAACTCTGGCCATCCCACCCAAGTCCTGTAACACATTGTAACGATCATTGGCAGTTCCCTCCCTCCCATCCAGGACATGGCACAGAAGTGCTGCTTGAGCAGGATCCGTAAGATTATCTGGGACACCACACATCCTCTTCACAGCCTGTTTTCCTTGTTACCTTCAGGGAGGAGGCTTCGTGGTATCCGAAGCAGAACATCCAGATTCAGCCAGAGTTTCATTCCATGCAGCATTAACCTTGCGAACTCTCAAGCTTCCTCCTTCTATTATATATTCAAGCTGGACAGTATTTAATATTTATTTGTTACGTCTATGTAGGGGTGTGGGTCTATACATACTGTATGTTGTCATAGTATGTTTACGTGTGCGTCATGTATGTGTTTCACTTTGAGAGTGGGCAACTAAATCTCATTTTTGATGTGTGCCATTGTGCCCACAATATAAAAATGACAATAAAGGTTATCTTATCTTATCTTATCTTATCTTACCTTATCTTATCTTAACACGGGCTGGAAGGTAGAGGAAGCGCTAATCTGTCCTTCCTGTTGGGATTTATTGCTGACTCTTCTACCAGCACAATGAACTCTGACTGAATGGGAAAGCGCATCTAGTATAGCTTGTAAGTACATAGTTATAAACTAGCATAGTTTATAAGTACTTATGACCATTATTGAGCCCAACATTTCTGTTGCTAAGCAAGACAGTTGTTTAAGTGAGTTTTGCTCCATTTTATGACCATTTTATGAGCATGGCATCTGGCCCTCTCAATTCCTGGCAAATAGATAGGGAAGAAATGGAGGTAGTGACAGATTTTATCTTCCTGGGCTCTAAGATCACCACAGATGGGGACTGCAGCCAAGAAATTAGAAGACGCTTGCTCCTGGGGAGGAAAGCTATAGCAAATCTAGACAGCATACTAAAAAGCAGAGACATCACCTTGCCAACAAAAGTATGTATAGTCAAGCCCACGGTCTTCCTAGTTGCAATGTATGGCTGTGAAAGTTGGATCATAAGAAAGGTTGAGTGCCAAAGAATTGAGGTCTTTGAACTATGGTACTGGAGAAGACTCCTGCGAGTCCCCTGGACTGCAAGGCATTCAAACCGGTCAGTCCTAGAGGAGATCAACCCTGACTGCTCTTTAGAAGACCAGATCCTAAAGTTGAAACTCAAGTACTTTGGCCACCTAATGAGAAGGAAGGACTCTCTGGAGAAGAGCCTAATGCTGGGAAAGATTGAGGGCAATAGAAGAAGGGGACGACAGAGAATGAGGTGGCTGGATGGAGTCACTGAAGCAGTAGGCGTGAGTTTAAATGGGCTCCAGAAGATGGTAGAGGACAGGAAGGCCTGGAGGAACGTTCTCCATGGGGTCGCGATGGGTCAGACACGACTTCGCAACTAACAACAACAATGACCTTTCTTGCCACAGTCGTTAAGTGAATCACTGCAGTTGCTAAGTGAATCTGGCTTCCTCATGAGCTTCACTTGTCAGAAGGTCTCAAAAGGGGATCCCATTGCCCAGGACGCTGAAACCAATCATAAAAAAAAAAACAGTTGCCAAGTGTCTGAATTTTGATCATGTGACTGTGGGGATGCTGCAACTGTTGTGTGAAAAATGGTCTTAAGTCCTTTGTTTCCAATGCCATTGTAACTTCAAGCAGTCAGTAAACAAATGGTCATAAATCAAAGATTACCTTATTACCTGCTCTGTGACAGATTAATTCAAAGAGCTATGTAGGGCTTTGAGTTTAATGCCCCAAAAGCTGCTTCAGAATATGAACATAGCATCCATCTGCAACCCTTTAAAGCAGCTGTGTCTTGTCCTGGGATTATAAGGCTGTACTCTGCAGCTGCCATGTAATTTATGTTCCCATGTAAAAGCACCCTTCTAGAAATGAGCACTGTACCGCACGGGCCTGATTTTATAAGCAATCCTAGATTACTTTAAATTCTTTCCAATTAAAAGTGTTTGTAGGTGCGAGGGAGAGTAGAGGGATTTTGATTTATTCTATTGGAAATCAAATAAATTTAAGAGGACAAGGCTTAACTGTAAACAGATAATGGAGGTCTTTTAGCATTTATACTTTGTTATGTAAAAGCAATACTTCTAAATCAGGGATGTCAAACTGCCGGCCCACGGGCCGGACGCGTCATCTGGAAGCCGCGCCCACCCCATTGCTGGCAATGGCAAAACCATCCCGATATGTTGCATGACATCACGTGACGTCGCGAGTTTGACATGTCTGTTCTAAACTGATTACATTTGGTTTTGCTTTCCAGGCAAATCCGTAGAATCAGTTATCAAGAGGTTTGGAAGATAGAGAAAAACACTCGTAATTTTCTTTGTCCTCTTAATTAAATTCACTTTTATTAGAATAAATCAAAATTCTACTCTGTCTCCAACAAATAGGGAGAAAGCCTGACATAAAATTAGGAAAAGACAATCTACCTCCATTTACAGCACAGCTGCCTGATCACTAATGGGAAAGAGAAATCTGCATCAACTTGATCTTCTGTATAATACTGGGATGAATTAAAAAACAAAACAACAACAACAAAACAGAAAATCCAAATCCAAAAGAGATGTAGTTCTAGTGAATTGTTTGAAATCATGGAAACTTCTATCTGCAAAGAATCAAATCATAGCTTTTCTTCTTTCTTTCTTTCTGGAATATTATGGTTGCTATATTACATGCCTTCTGACCCTGGGAATAACATGTCTTTCCACGAGAATCGGCAGGAAGGAAGAGTGACTTGACAACTAGAAAGGATATCCAGATAACTGGTATTATTTGATTCCAAGAAAGGACAAATAATTCTCCATTCTGTTTCAAAACTGGTTTCTTGAAAAGACATAGAGAAGCAGAAGATTGACAGTTCAATTTGGCCTAAAGTGTTTTTATTCTGGCCTTCAAAAGGAAAAAAAATGCTTCCCTCCTTAAGCCACTTTCTTTCATGTAACTTAGACATCAACAAACCGCTCTTCAAATTTTTGCCCACCATTCCTTGCTTCAAACAGTATAAGAGGCTTTGGCAGGACTCTCCCATCGCCTCAGCTGCTCACTCCCCTTTCTTTACATTTTGGCTGACATAAAGGAATGTGCAGCTGGGATGCTTGTAAGGGCAAAGCTTTTCCAAAGACTATGTTGCTTAAGACAGAAAGGGAGTCAATCGTCCAGATTTCCATCAGTCCTAACACAGGTTCTCCTACAGAAATAACACCAGTAGCTCTGACTCAAAATGGAGCAGCTACTCAATTTGGTCAAGTACTTTCCTTACCCCTTGGACTGTCCACAAGGCTAGAAAGCAATGGACTTACAAGCCAACAATAAAGGTACTTATAAAAGAAGAACTATATCAACATTCGCGTCTGAACATAAATAGCAACGATGCAAATTCAGCTCAGTCACCAATATTAAAATCTCCAAATCCACCTGCACATGATCCACAAATATTGATGGCAAATGGACATTCCAATCCTTTACCTTCTAGCTTATCAATGTAATAGAATAATACCTTCATCCCACACTTAAATTTGCTCAAATAAGTCCGATCCTTCATGAAAATAAACTGCGCAATATACATAATGCCGTAGCAGTTTCGACTGTAACACAAATTGTATGCAGCTACTTTTGGGAAGCACTTCAAAACTGCAGTCAATTCACAATCTCTGCAGATGCAGGCCTGACTAGTAAATTATGGAGAGCGTATTCAATCCTAATCAGTTTCATTAGCCACAAGTCAGGTTCTGAATAAAATTCAAAGTGGTAATTATGACCCACAAAGCCTGATACTCTTATCAATTCAAACTGAGAAACCACAAGCGCATCACATGAGCTTACTCAGATTTTAAGAATCTGCAATAGAAGATGTGCTCTCTTTTGTGCTAACACTTGTGGCACATTTTTTAAACAGACTTGAGAGTAAGCCATCCTGGCAGTTAGTTACTCCAGATTTCTGGAAGGCCATGAAAAGGAAAACAGGACTAGCTCCATTCTTTTATTAGCTGAGAAAATTATTTTTATTCGTGTCATATTCTAAGTCAGGTTTGCTGAAATATATTTTACAGGCAGGTCTACTCATTTTTTTTGCTTATGATGATGTTGTTGTTGTTGTTGTCGTTAGCTGCGAAGTCGTGTCCGACCCATCGCGACCCCATGGACAACGTTCCTCCAGGCCTTCCTGTCTTCTACCATCTTCTGGAGTCCATTTAAGTTCACACCTACTGCTTCAGTGACTCCATCCAGCCACCTCATTCTCTGTCGTCCCCTTCTTCTATTGCCCTCAATCTTTCCCAGCATTAGGCTCTTCTCCAGTGAGTTCTCCCTTCTCATTAGGTGGCCAAAGTGTTTGATTATAACAGCTTGTTTTCTCTGTATTTTTACTGCTTATGCTGTTCTTATTTATTACGTCAGCTTATATAGTCCATCTGGTCCAGGTGATTTGAACTCGTTGAGGGTGGACAGGTGCTCACTTACTATTTTCTTGCCTATTTTTTACGGTACTGTTTTTGATAGTATCGATGAAGTATAAAAAAATGCAGGGTGAAATATTAGTACAAACCTAGACTCATATCTATATATAAAGAAGAAGAGTTGGGGAAGCAGAGCAGAGAGAGCTTGGCCTCAAAGAATAGGCTTCCTGCATTCCTCAAGCAGCTGGGCTTGTCTGAAAAAAACAAAACACTTAGCACTTTCAAGAAGGCACCAGATGTTAAACAGAAAAAACCAGACTCAGTTTATCTTTAGTGGAGCAAAGACCATCAAACATAAATAGTTTCTAGCACTAAGGGAAAAAAAGCTGTTAGAACCACTTTTGATTCTGGAAACTCCCTTGCTCTTTTTGTACACCTGTTATCTTTAACGCCAAATTGGGTAACTGGCTTTGGGCTGTAGTATATTGAATATGTGGGCTGTTAGGCATAGTTTTGTTCCTTTTTAGCGAGTCCCTAATTCAGTCCAAACAAATAGGAAGAAACTTGAATGCTATAAGGAAGGAGAAAAAAGCTTCATCCTGGCTTTAAACCATTTATCGCAGTTACTTGACCTCAGTAACAAATTTAGAAACTAAGCCAAGTTCTACAATTTATCTACAACTCTATAAATTTACTTACGTAATGTTATTACAGAAGACCCCAGTATACGCTGACCTAGAATTAGGTGTGTGAACAGTCTTTTGATTGTTCTGTTATTACGAACAGTCGTTATGCTTAATTGCTCTACATAAATGTTCAGTGAACAAATTCAAAGCCTTTTCCTCCAATTTCCTTTCTTCTTTCCAATGATGGTTACTGTAACAGAGACAACAGCCTTTGCACTTCCCGAAGTAGATTCTAGCTCATGACACAATGAATCTAATAACCTTTAAGATTTCAGAAGATGTTAATTTTTTTTATAGTAGTCAATAAAGTCGCCCGAGATAACTAATTCTAAGTTGGGAAAATAGGCAAAAAGAAAAAAGAAAACTTGCTGGGCTGTCTTCTTAGATGGATGAAATCCTACTACTAGACAATTTCTCCTCTCTGTTCTGAGTTCAGAACTATATGATGCTGTACCATTCACTATTTTGATTTATAACCACTCTTTCAAAGAAGCTGTTAAACTGCCTTCTATTGAGGACCTGTGTACTCAAAAGAGGGCTGAGAAACTATCTATAGATCCCTCATATCCTGGATGTAAACTGTTTCAACTCCTTCCCTCAGGACGCCGCTATAGACAACCGCATGCCAAAACAACTAGACACAAAAACACTTTTTCTCCCCAAGCCATCCGTTTGCTAAACA
This sequence comes from Crotalus tigris, assembly GCF_016545835.1. Lineage (NCBI taxonomy): Eukaryota > Metazoa > Chordata > Lepidosauria > Squamata > Viperidae > Crotalus > Crotalus tigris. The sequence continues at coordinate 1,173,490 of NW_024097425.1, forward strand.
CCTAATTCCCACAGCACTCTCTTACGCCTAAGGATATTTACCCATGTAATAGGGCTGCATCGCTATTATCCTTCTCATTTTTCCTATTACCTTCTCCTGTTGGTATCTTATGATTTATCAGTTTGTTCTTTGCGTCTTATGATTTGTGATGGTATTTTATGATTTACAATTTATGATTTATCATTTTGTTGTTTGCATGTACACCGAGAGCTTATGCACTGGAGAATAATTCCTTGTGTGTCCAACACTTGGCCAATAAAGAATTCTATTCTATTCTACTAACAAATCCCTAAACCAGTGATGGCAAACCTTTTAGAGACTGAGTGCCCAAAAACTGCCCCCCCCACCCCTGTCCCTGCTCCGCCCTGTCTGCTACGCCATCCACCACCTCCACAGCCCTCCACAGATCACCCAGGCAGACCAGCAGCGCCATGGTGGCCATGCCCTCCGCCTGTGCCCTGCAGCATCATTTGCATACGATGGGGCGCAAGGGCGGAGTCTTGTCTCCGCTGTCCGGCTACCATGTCCTTGGCTACGCTGCTTCGCATGGGCCGTGCCTGGGAGCGACTCTCCTCCAGGGGGGCTACTGGTGAGGAGGGGGCTGTGGGAGGCAGGGCTGGGACGACGGTGCATGTGCCCACAGAGAGGGCTTCGAGTGCCGCCTCTGGCACGTGTGCCATAGGTTCGCCACCACTGCCCTACATATACAAGAAACTTACTCCTATTTGCTCTGTCTGGGGCCTCATGTTTGATAACAGCAAAGCAAAGGGCTATGAAGAGATTGAACATCTGAAGCAGGTTTATAGACGCACATAAGGCAACATCCATAATGTTTAATAAAATAGATTATTTGGGAGGACCTTTTCTTTCAGGCTATATCTATTTTTTTCTGGGCTAGTGACTTCTACCATGAAATACAGTTGGTGGCCTCATGACATAGGACATTTTCTAGTCCATGAATAATTCAAAGGCTAATGAAACAAAATCTGATTTGAGTGGAACACATTCAGAACTTCTGTTTATATGTGCCACTTGGGGCCCCTAGCCAACATTTACTACCGGATGTAGCAAAATACATTAATAAGCAAGTAAAACATCTGCTATCTTTCTGTTTATAAAACTCTTAAAGGCAGCACATCAGTCTAGAAAATGAATAGATAATAGTAAACTGAACACACAAGCATTTCCTGTGCTAGAGATCTCTAGGCAAATGTGCCTGTTTCAGTTTCAAACTACTATAACTGGCTCTCAAATTGCTCAAATCTGAAAGTTGAGATAATGCACTCATTTTAGCAGCTCTCCTCTCATTTCAATTACTTAGAATGCTTAAAAACAATTTTATTTTAGATCAGAAAGATTTAAGTTGTCATTTCCGACTTAGCATTTCTCTTTTGCAGTGCAATTTTTTTCCACCCTTTTACAGCAAACATCTTGGTATTTTAACAGACCAGTACATAGACACGCATATAGCAAACTTTCGAAGAAATCTTTGCTAAATTTTGTAAGCAATTCATTTGTTCAGTTGATAGTGATAAGAATTGTTTCCAGATGGGGAAACAAAGATGATTTTGCTATAAAGAACAAGCAATCCCAAAAGAACACTGGTAAAAAAATATTAATGGGCTAGTAACCTTGGCAAACCAACTGAAAAGTCAATTTGAATTGGTTCTTTAATGAATGCTGTCCCTTTTTTAGAAACATTAATGATGTACTACTGTATTGAAAAAAGAATTAATCCTACCCTAAAAGGTAGTCTTCGAGTTATAAGGCATGTTGCCAATGATCTTCAAAACTTGAACTTTGAAGTTAAGTTTATAATAAATATTATTTGGTTGTGCTTTGTTCTTTTAAGCAATGTATAACCAGCACTGTGGTTTGTAGCAGCATGCCATTGTGCTGGGAGAAAAATAAAGTACCACAACAGCATTGTTTTAAAAAAGTAGGCCTAATGCTTTTTTTGTATATCACGTTTTAAAGCAGACATGTCAAACTCGCAACGTCACGTGTCGTCGCGCAACGTATCGGAGCTTTTTTGCCATTGCCGGCAATGGGGTGGGCGCGTCTCCGGTATGATGAAACTGGCCCACGGGCCGGCAGTTTGACACCTCTATTTCACAGGATATAGAACATTGTTTCTCAACCTTGACAATTTTAAGGCATGTGGACTTCAACTCCCAGAATTCCACAGCCAGCATTGCTGGCTGTGGAATTCTGAGAGTTGAAGTCCACATGCCTTAAAATTGTCAAGGTTGAGAAACACTGATATAGAATGTAAACAAGATATATTTGATATTTGCAGTGAACTTGAGATGAAGCCACTGTATTTATTGTTCAAACCTAAAGCCAACATCTTAAACATGAGAATCCTCTTTTTTTTTTTGAATGTGAGGTTTCCAAAAGGTTTCAGTCTATTTCACTGTGCCCAGATTTAACAGGCTATTTAAAAAGCATATCCTAGGATTTCATCTATTACACAACTTAACGGGCATTTTAAAGCCTGTGACCTCCTCATATTTTTAAACAAAAACATAATCTTCCCTTGGTGCCATATAAGCCAAATTTATACACACTTCCAAAAATTCAGAAAACCCCAGATGGCTTTTAATAGGTATGCTATTCAACTCTTGAAGAAACAACTGAGCATCCCCACTCTAGCCTACTGTGTCATTATGATTTCCACATGTATCTGCAGAAGATGGAACATTAAAAAAGACCTTACAAAAATCTGTCAGAAAGCTTCCTTGTTATGCCTCAAACTGAGATGCTTAGGTGTATTTTTAATTACAAATTACATTCAGCTTATACATATACTTATACACACTTCCTATCCCCCCCACTCTATAGATAGATTGATAAAAATCATATACTTACATTGAACTAATAAGAAAAAGCATAAAAATAAGACTATAATGAAATAGAATAATTGAATAGAAATCTGAATAATTTCATCTATCTGTTAACCCATTAGAACCTCATGACTGATACCTAGAAGCATGTTGCTTCATGATTCCTCTTTCACCTATATATATTTCTCCTACCACAGTTCCCCACGCTCTTAACATATACACTTAAGCAGGGTACCAGATGATAGGTGACTACAAATTCAAAGGAAATTACTAATGTGAACATTTACTTGGGATTTCACCCTTGTCTTCTTCCTCCACTTCTGCCTACAGGAGGGAGAGTGCACAGCAAGCTAACATTAGTCAAGTCATCACAGGTTATTTTTCTAGGGCAGTGATGGCAAACCTTTTAGAGACCGAGTGTCCAAACTTCAACCCAAAACCCACTTATGTACTGCCAGGTGCTGGGTGGGCGTGGCCTGCTGGGTGGGCATGGCTACAGTGGTCATGGCAGATGGGTGGGGGTGGCCAGCCCGATGTTGCTCATGTGGGGGCCGGGCAGGGTTGGGGGAGATCCAGGGGTCTCTGGCGGGTGGGGCGGTGGGCAGGAGGCTGGTTCTGTGGGGTGAGGCGAGGCAAGGCAGGGGTGCCATGTCGTAGGGCAAGGCGAGGCAGGGGCCGGGTGGCTGCTGCCTGACACCATCGGCTCCCACACACAGAGGCCAGTAAGCGCATGGGTGCTGGGATGCATCCAGCCACGTGAGACCTCGGTGAGTTATCGGGCAGCTGGTTGAAGAAGACGGTTGCCATCTCCGGGGCATGGCGCGTGTGCCCACAGAGAGGGCTCCAAGTGCCACCTCTGGCACGCGTGCCATAGGTTCGCCACCACTGTTCTAGGGGATACAAGGAGTCCTTGCTTACTGAAAGCTATTGGGATTGGGAACTCTGTCATTAAGTGATGCTGTTGTAAGGTGCAATGTCATGCAATCATACTGATTTATGACAACAGTTCTGGCAGTCCCAGTTGCCGGTAGGCAAACCCCGTGCCATTGCAGTGACCTGGGATCAAATTGTTACCATTTGTGACTTCCTATCAGCTTCCCTATTGTTGAAAGTCAGCACTGAAGGTCGTAAATGGTGACCACATGACTGAGACACTGTGACAGCCACAATGACAAGGGCCTGTTGCAAATAGTCCTTGTTCAGTGCCCTTGTAACTTTGAATGGTTGCTAAACAAGTGGACATGGAATGAGGAATACCTGTATAAACAATGGAAGCAAAAAAATCAATCCATATCAAAATGAGAGAATAAAGTAAGATTGAAAGGGTCTCTGGGTCTAAATATAATTTAAATATAATTGCATGTGTGGAAGAATGTTATTCAATTTAGGATGATTGTGAACAAAAGATATACAGGTAGTCTTGGGTTATAGCGGCAATCAGGACTGGGATTGCCATCACTAATGTTGCACTTTATAACTGCATTGCTTAGCGGCAGCAATCCTGGTTTCAACTATCACTGTAATCCAAGGACCACCTGTATGTTTTTGTACATAACCATCCATTTTAAGCCAGACAACAAAAGTCTTGCATATGTCTGCTCATATGTCTCTCACAGTTGTGAGCAGTATTTCCTAACTACATATTTGAGTTATTTTCCCCCAGAGTAAAGTCTACACATTACCCAGAATGAAAGCAGATAAAAATGACAATGTCAAAGTACTCAAAATCTGTTTCAGTTCATTTACAAAAGTTTCTAGACAGCTGTAACTGCTGAAAGCAGATCAGGGCTTATAACTACAAATGATTTAGCATGCCCTCCTTGTAAATATTAGAAGACCTTAAAGAGTTTTCCACAGAGACTGTAATGCTTAAAAAAGTAGCTAATGCTCATCAGATTCCACTTTTCTGGCCGTGCTGATCGTGATCTTCCAAATTTTGTTAAACATTCCCTATAATATGCCCACAGGCCGTTGGCATTCTTTCTGGATTGGATCATTTATTAGCACTGGCCACAGAATAGCGAGATCTGTCTTTTGCTCAACCACAGAATAGCCAGCATTCATCCTATAAAACTCTTCCATCCTGACCTATTTCTTTTAAGACCTGTCACCAACTGCCAACAACACTCTCTTCAAAGTTTTGCTGCTTTCCCCAATTAAGCTATATGACCTAGCTTTTCCTATTGGCAACTCAAAGCGGAGACAAGAACAGGGTGTCAGGAACAAAGTGTGCAAAAATATACAACCAAACTGAGTAGTGCAACTTTAGTGAGCCAACCAGACAGAATGTTATTAAACTGGTTGAATGTCAGTAGGGAGCTGGTGAGGCAAAGCCAGCTGGTCAGACTGTATTTTTATTGTGTCTACATGCAAAGTCGATCGCTATAAAGAAAGTAATGGTCTGTAAGGGCTGCATTGTTTGCATTTCTCGATTGTTTTCAATTTGCTCCCTATCTCAGAAGATACAGGAGGCATATTATGTCCCAATAAACCTAAAATTCAATCTATCCGATGAAATGGATACATCCCACAAATGTCTGCATAACGTATCTTTACTTTTTTTATTTAAATTGTTTATGTGACCACCTTCCTCACATCAGTGACTCCAGGCAGCCTGTAAAGATTAAAACACAGACCATTATTACATTAACATGGCATCCAAGATAATGTATTTCTTAGTTGCTAAAGTGCCACATATTTTTTTTGATTGCATGGCTACTGTTATTTTAAGGAGACAGAGAGAAACAATTAACTACCTAGCTAGCAAACACTTTAAAGTAGAGGTCCCCAACCTTTTGGGCACCAGGGACCGGTTCCATGGAGGTTTTTCCATGGACTGGAGAGTGTGTGGTTTAGTATGCTGCCTGCATCCCATGGATGGGGCTTTGCTTGTTTGTGCGGACTGGTTGCTGGCATGCCACGGCCCCGTACCGGCCCACAGACCAGGGGTTGGGGACCCCTGCTTTAAATATGCATAATGACCTGCTAAATTTCTTATTTATTTTTTTAAAAAATGCCTTTTGAAAAGTGAAAAAGGGAAGTTTGCATCTTCTGTGCAATCATTTTTTCAGTCAAAATGTAACACAAGTCATTGCTTTAGAGCAGTGTTTCCCAAACTTGAGAACTTTGAGACCATTGGACTTCAACTCCCAGAATTTCTCAGCCAGAGATACATGTCCAGGGAATTCTGGGAGTTGAAGTCCAACAGTCTCAAAGTTCTCAAGTTTGGGAAACACTGCTTTAGAGCAGTGTTTCTCAACCTTGGCAATTTTAAATGCATTTGGACTTCAACTCCGAGAATTCCGGGAGATGAAATTCAAATATCTTAAAATTGTTAAGGTTGAAAAAACTGTACTAGTAGTCAGGCCTATCATAGGCCAATGCACTTATGGAAAGGAGTAGCTTTTATATTTACTATTACTCCTGAACTTCAGGCTCCCCAAAATAGACTTTTTCTCCTCCTATACAGATAGTCCACGACTTACAACCATTTTACAATCAAGTTAAACACACATGAACAAAATTTGGACACTTAGCTACCAGCATGATATTCACGACTATGGCAGCTGGTTTCTTCCCAGCTGGTTTCTGACGAGTCAATGGGGGAAGCTGGATTTACTTCACTGAGTGATTCACTTAACAACTTAACAACTGTGGCAAAATTGAGCATGATTCACTCAGCAATGCTCTTGCTTAACAACAGATATTCTGGTCCCAATTGTGATCATAAACTGAGAACCAATGTACTTATTACAATTCTGTTTGTTCTGTTGAGGGAAAGTGTTTGCACCAAGACTAGCCAGAAATACGAAGCTGTATTACACAGCATCACAATTCTTTAAACATTTACAATCAGCGTTTTTCCAACTTGGCAACTTTAAGAAGGGTAGACCTCAACTTTCAGAATTCCCCATCGCGCACACTGGCAATCAAATGCTGAGCATAAAACCTCAGCATAACCAGTCAAAGATTTCTAGCTTTGCAAAAATCTGAGCTTGGCAATGTTTATTCATACATTCTGCCAAGCCATACAAACACACTGAAATGTGTGGCTTGGCAGAATGTATGAATAAATGGCTTTCAATATTTAATGCTAATAAAATTAGTTCTTCTCCAGAACTGTAGGCATTCCCAGAACACCAAATTCATGTTAGCCTGTGCTGAACCCTAAATCTCATTGCTTCAGAGCGTATAATGGTCCATTATTCACATACTAGACTATATCAAGCTTACAGGAATTGGGTATCTCTAGTTTAATGAAGAGAAGGACGAGGGGGGACATGATAGCAGTGTTCCAGTATCTCAGGGGCTGCCACAAAGAAGAGGGAGTCAAGCTATTTTCCAAAGCGCCCGAAGGCAGGACAAGAAGCAACGGATGGAAACTAATCAAGGAGAGAAGCAACTTAGAACTAAGGAGAAACTTCCTGACGGTTAGAACAATTCATCAGTGGAACAACCTGCCTCCAGAAGTTGCGGGTGTTCCATCACTGGAAGTTTTTAAGAAGAGATTGGACAGCCATTTTTCCGAAATGGTATAGGGTTTCCTGCCTGAGCAGGGGGTTGGACTAGATGACCTCCAAGGTCCCTTCCAACTTTATTATCATTATTATAATTATTATTATGCTCCAATCTGGGTTGGTCACTGAGACCAGAGGTTTTGTCTTCCAAGCTTTAGGACTCCTCCCATCCTCAGGGGAACTTCTCTGTCAACTTCCTGAAACATTATCTGGGGACACGTATATTCGCCTTCATTTGTATATCAAGCTTGTTCAATGAACTCCAGCAATTCATGGCTCATCACAAAAGCGAAGCTCAAGGTAGCTTTTTTTTTTTTTTAAGGTCAAGTCAATTTGTAAATTTAGGTTTTATTTATATCCCACCCTTTTTATTTTTATAAATAACTCAAGGCAACAAATATACCTAATATTAGTTCCTATTTTCCCAGCAACCACCACCATCAGATGACTTGGGCTGAAAGTGAGTGACTGCTTTCATGCCTTAATTGGGACTAAACTCACAGCTTCGTGGGCCAGCACCTTAACCACTAGGCATTACTAAATAACTTAGCATAAAGGGGCGTTGACTTACCTGAACGCCTTTTCTCAGCACGGAGATGGATAATCCACGCAGTGGGTTGAGACTGTATTCCTGGCCAATCAGATCAGTCAGCCAAAGTTGCCACGCCCCGTCTTGGACCATGATCCTTTAGTCTTGACTCGAGCGCAGCCATTGACTGACAGTAAGACGTTTTGGCTCCACTAAATATACCCTATTATTCTAGTCTATAAGGGTGGGTGTGGATTATCCATCTCCGTGCTGAGAAAAGGCGTTCAGGTAAGTCAACGCCCCTTCTCCAGCACTGGAGATGGATAATCCACGCAGTGGGACATACCAAAGCCTATTGTCCCTTGGGTTGGGGAATAGACTGGTCCCGTGTGCAACTTTGGTCTAGCACCTGCTGGAGAACCCTCCTACCGAAGGAGGCCTCTGCAGAGGAGTACCTGTCAATTTTGTAATGACGAATGAATGGAGAGGGCGAGGCCCAAGTGGCTGCCCTGCATACCTCTTCAATAGAAGCCTGCATGGCCCATGCTGCTGAGGTGGCAGCACTCCTTGTGGAATGGGCTGTGATATGCTTGGGGACTTGCAAGGACTCCGCCTGGTATGCCCCCGTGATGCATGCCCTAATCCACCTACCGATGGTAGAGGACGAGACCTTCCGGCCCCTAGTAGCAGGGTGGAAGGATATGAAAAGCGCTTCCGAGCGTCGGAATTCCGCTGTGCGTGAAATGTAATGTCTTAGTGCCCTGCGTACGTCCAAGGTGTGCCATTGTTGTTCCAGGGGATGAGCTGGGTTTGGACAGAAGTCTGGTAGGACTATTTCCTGTGATCTGTGAAAAAGGGAGTTGACCTTTGGAATGAATGAAGGGTCTATTCTTAGGACTACCTTGTCCCTGTGAAAATGGCACAGGTCCTTCCTCATTGAGAGAGAAGCTAACTCGGATATCCGCCGAGCTGACGTGATGGCTACCAAGAATGCTACCTTATGGGTCAGATAGCGAATGTCACATGTTTTGAGTGGTTCGAAGGGCGCTCTGGTAAGAGCTTGTAGTACTCGTGGTAGTTCCCACGATGGATACCTGTGCACGGTTGGCGGTCTGATGTTTGCAGCCCCCTTGAGGAAGGATCGTATTAAGGGATGCTTGCCCAAGGATTCACCGGGGCTGGCAGAAAGTATAGTTGAGAGGGCGGCAATTTGCCTGCGCAGTGTGTTTGGCGAGAGGTCCCTCTCTAGGCCATCTAGAAAAAATTCTAGGATCTTGGGAATTGTGATCCCTTCGAGTAACAATTCCTGTTTAGAGCACCATGATTGGAAGCTTCTCCACGTGGCCTCGTAGATACGGTTCGTGGAGGGGCGCCTTGATGCCTGTATGACCCTAATTACACCCTGTGAGCAAGCCCCCTTGGCTAAAATTGACCGTTCAAGAGCCAGACGGCTAGTTGTAGCCATTGTGGCTCTGGGTGGGAGATCTCCCCCTGCTTGAGGGAGATCCTCTCCGGAGGAATCCGCCATGGATTCGTGCGGGAGAGACTCCTCAAGTCTGCGAACCAAGGTCTCCTTGGCCAATAAGGGGCCACAAGGATTACCTCGGCCCTTTCCCGCAGAATCTTGCGTACTACCGCCGGAAGGAGAGGTAAGGGTGGAAACGCGTACAGGAGCCCCCTTGGCCATGGGCTCCGTAACGCGTCCGTCTGCTCTGCTCCCTTGGATGGGAATTGGGAGAAGAAGCGAGTTAGGTGGGCATTGGAAGGAGAGGCAAAAAGGTCCACCTGGGGAAGCCCGAAGCGGTGACAGACCTCCCTGAAGATCCTCGGGTGTAGTTGCCACTCCGAGTGATCTATTGTTGATCTGCTCAACAGATCTGCTTGGATGTTTGCCTCCCCCGATATGTGGTCGGCCTTTATGGAGGCCAGATTTTGTTCCGCCCAGGCCCCCAGTAGGAGGGCCTCGGCCGAGAGCGAGCGAGAGTGTGTGCCCCCCTGACGGTTTATGTGGGCCTTGGCTGTCACGTTGTCCGTCAGGACCAGTACGTGCCTGCCTTTTATGCTGCTGTGAAAATGCCTTAACGCTAGGTGAATAGCCCGCAGCTCGAGCCAGTTTATGTTGTGTCGGAGATCCACCGCTGACCAGCGGCCCTGTGTCCACTTGGTCCCCAAGTGGCCTCCCCAGCCGAATAAGCTCGCATCTGTTGTGACTACTACTCTGTCTGGTTCCCTGAAGGGGGACCCCCTGAGGAGAGCTGGAGATAGCCACCACCTGAGGAAGTGTCGTACTCTCAGAGGTATGCCTACCCTCTTCCGTGATGCACTGATTTGTTGTCTCTGAAACGGGAGCATGAACCATTGCAGTTCTCTTGAGTGCAGCCTTGCCCAAGGAACTATTGCTATGGTCGATATCATCTTCCCTAGCAGCTGGGAAAGGCAGACCAGCGTCACTGACTGACCGCGGCTTACCTGTTTTACGGCTTTCTTTATGCTGCTGAGGCGTTCCTGTGATAGGTACACCTTGCATTCCTTTGTGTCTATGACCGCTCCCAGATGGAGTATTCTCGTAGTTGGGGTTAGATGGCTCTTTGGAAAGTTCACCGAGAAGCCGTGGTCCTGCAGCATTTTTATCACTAACTTTAGGTCCGCCCGAGACTGCTGGGCGGACGATGACTGGATTAGAATATCGTCCAGGTAGCACTGGACTCTGACTGGTACGTTTCTTAGTTGTGCTGCCAGAACCGCCAGAATCTTGGTGAACACCCTGGGCGCTGATGACAGGCCGAATGGAAGTGCCCTGTATTGAAAATGGTGCCCCCTGTAGGCAAACCGTAGAAAGCGGCGGTGAGCCAGAGAGATAGGGATGTGCAAGTATGCCTCCGTGAGGTCGATCGATGCCAGAAAATCCCCTTTCCTTACGCTTCCAAGGATGGAGCGTAGTGTCTGCATTTTGAATTTGCGGTATTTTATGTAGAAATTTAGCCTTTTCAAATCCAAAACGGCTCTCCAACCCCCCGAGGGTTTTGGGACCACGAAGAGGATAGAATAAAACCCCTGGTCTCTCTGGTTCATAGGCACCGGCTCTACGGCCCGTATGTTTAGAAGGTGCTGAACGGCCTCGTTCATGAGCCTTCTCTTTGTTGGGTTTGTGGGACAGGGGCACGGGCGGAAGCGGTTCGGGGGCTTTGAGAGAAATTCTAGAGATAGACCATGACGTATGGTGTTCCTGACCCATACGTCCGTGGTGGTCTCTTCCCACTGGGGAGCAAACCCTGCTAGTCTGCCCCCTATGGGAAGGTCTGGGCGGGAGTCATCTGGTACGGCGGAAGGGGCGGTTGTTCCCCCGAAAGGGCCGTCTTCCCTGTGTTTGCCTATGTCTTGTGTTCTGTCTGTCCCCCTGTCTTTCCCTATCCTGTCTAGCTTGGAAGGGTTGGGAATTTTGAAAGTAGTTGACCCTGGCTTCTGTACGAAAGGATTGTTTCCTTCCCCAGGAGCCGGGTCTCTTGTCCTGCCTTTTAAGCATGTGTTTAAGGACCTTGCGCTTGTCCTTGTTCTCTGTCAGGTATGGCGTTAGTGCCTCACCAAACAGCTTTGCCCCTTGGTACGGAGCCGAAGCCAATTTCCACTTGGATTTGGTATCCGCCTGCCAGTTCTTTAGCCAGAGGATGCGCCTGCTCGTGTTGTTTGCCGCCATTGCCTTGGCTGAAAACTTGGTCACTAAAAGTGTTGCGTCCGACGCATATTCCGTGGCCGCTACCATTTTGCTCAGTTCCTGGTGAGTGCGTATATCTTCCATGGGAACCCGGCCCTGTAACTCACGGAGCCAACAAAGTGTGGCTCTGGTGAAAAAGGACGCGGAGGTAGACGCCCTGGTAGCCCAAGCTATTGCCTGGTGCGTTCTCCTGTAGTTGGACTCACTCTTTCGGTCCTCGGCTTTAAGAGCTTCAGCAAAATCTCCTGATATGGCCGTGTCCGATATCAGGGGACCTATGGGTTCGTCCACCACCGGCACCTCCAATGTTCCCTCTAGCTCCCTTGCTACGTTAAATAGCTTCCTCTCCGCATTGCTAGGAAGCGGTAGGGAGGTTGGCGCTGCCCACTGTTTCCTTATTGTGTTTAGGAACATGGTCGGGCAAGGTATGCGGTGTTGGGTGGTTACCTTTTCGGCGAACGTCGGCTCAGCCTCCGTGTCAACTGTGACAGGCTCCGCTGGTGTCCCATGCCCCAGATGGGCTGTGGCCTCAGCCTTGCGCAGAATAGTAACAAAAAGAGAAGGGTTAAACAGGCCGCTGAAGGACGGCCCTTGAGGTGAGGTGTCCTCCTCCTCCTCAGACATTTGAATCCCTTGTGACGTACCTGGCTGGTCCAGGTAAGCTTCCTCAGAGACCGACGAGTCTGAGACGGAGGAGAGGTCCTGATGGTCCTCCGTTTCCTCCCAATGCCTCGTTCTAAGTCCTAGAGGCTTGGCTTTTGAAGTTTGAGCCCTGGCCTCAAATGCACAGTCCACTGCCTGTGCTATTAGGGTAGCTAGCAGATCCCCCGTCAATGCAGGAGGAGTGACCATTGCCTGCGACCCTGCAGGTGCTGTGGTTAGCATGGTCCTCGGGGTTTCCTGTAACCTCCGTGGGGAGGGGGATCGGGAGAGCGATGAGAATTCGCCTATCCCACCCTCTGTTTGGGACTGTGATGAGCTCCCTAATGACCAAATGGCCCGTGGGGATGAAGGGAGACCCAGCGGTAGATCAGGACCTATTCCCCCATTCTGCCTATTTTCAATTCTGGCCCTTTTCTGGGCTCTGTCGAACTCTTTTTCTAGGGCTTGGTGTCTTCTGATTGCCTGTTTGTCAGCCTCTTTGATGACTTCCTTGCAGCCTTTCTAGGGGCTGCAGAGGATTCCGAATCCTCTGAAGCAGGTGCTCCAGAGGATGAAGGCGGGGCTCCAGTGGAGGGAATGATTGCTTCCTCCATTCTCCACTAACGCTGGGCCGCGATAGGGGGGACCCAGGTAGTAGGAGAGCTCCAACTTTGAGTAAGGACAGGCGCACTACTGGGGGCGTCTGGAACTCAGGAGCAGACTCTGCAAAATTGTCAGAGTTAGTCACTGTGCACGGATAAGAACAGGCACGCTAATGGGAATGCCTGGAACCCGGCTTGACTATGGTGGGTAAGGACAGGCACGCGACTGGGGATGCCTGGAACCCACCACTAAATCCAGAGGCGTACGGGCCACTAATGGGGGACCCGAAGTCTGGAAGGAGCCAAAGGCAACTAAACACAGTTAGTTATGAAAGGTTCTTATTTACTTTAGGTAGAAGACACCAAGTCCTGGAACCAGTAGCTATGTGTCTGATTTGAATGTCTCTGAATGAATAATAGATGCTTTAGTACCCCAGTACTGCTTGCCTATTAATTCACTCCAGCGGCTGAACCTAGCTTTCTTAAGGAACTTTAACTCCCCTGTTTGGACAAAAAATATGGCCGCCGCTGCCAGGAAACTACTGCGCATGTGTTAACAAGGCTGCCTATGCCACGTGCGGTTGTAACAAAGAGCTGCGCGTGCTTCCAGCTGTGCAGACAATGGCGCCTCGTTTAAAAAATCCTGAGCAGCCTGGAGTGAAAAGACTGCTCCTTCGCACGCCAGCTGTTTCCCTTAATCAATCTCCCTCCCAGCATGCGTCCCCTTTGTCCTCCACTTCCCTTGCTAACTGCCTGCCTTTCTGTCTTTTTTTGTTTGTTTGTTTGTTTGTTTGTTTTAAACGCGAGGGGTTGCCCGAGCCTCCCCGTTTGTTTAAGGCGGCTGCCGGCTGCTGGAAGGTGGCTGGGGTTTTTGGGTTAGGGAGGGGAATTAGGGATTTCCCCCTTTTAAGTGGGGGTGGTTTCCCCTGTAGGAATCTGACTTCCTGAGTCTTACAATTTATCAAGGAAATTTTTGAGTGATCAATTAAATTGAATTAAATTATCTCTAATTAGCTTTTAAACTAAGCAATTTCAGCTACTAGAAAAAAAAAAAAATCCCCCCTAATGGAAAGGAACTATACCTGCCCAGGAGCCAAAAGTTGTAGATGTCTCATGGCCAGATCAGTCAAGACTAAGGGATCATGGTCCAAGACGGGGCGTGGCAACTTTGGCTGACTGATCTGATTGGCCAGGAATATAGTCTCAACCCACTGCGTGGATTATCCATCTCCAGTGCTGGAGAACTAAGCAATAGACATTACTAAAGATAAAGTCTGATAACTAAACAGAAGTTATCACATATGAAGGCAGCATAACTCTGACCGTTTGTTGATCAGGGGGAAATGTCTTCATATTCTGTCTATTGCTTCCTAATTCTATTTGAGAATAGGCCATTAGCCAATCCAGTGAGTTGGTATTATTATTCTTGTAAAAGCTATTAAGCTTTTTTTTTTTTTACAGTTACTGAATCATGTTTATTTATTTAAAATACAGAGTGATTTCTTCCTGGAGCAGTGATTTTGCTGACAGCTCTGACAGTAAAAGAGATCTTCTTGAACAGCAAGTCATTGTTGACACATGAGCTTCTCCTGGATCCTCCCACATGTGACTCATATCTGAGCCAAAATGGTTAATCCCAATTTCAGCAAAGGAAGTAGTTATATGTTCTCATACTGAATTAACTAGCCATGGGAAGACTCTTTAGAATCACACACGAATTCTTCATTTTATTCCGGAAGAATACAACTGATTTAAAAATGAGGGACAGCTTCTAAGAAATAAGACAGAATTTGAAATGTTCATACAGTATCAAGGTCACTTACTAAGGTGTATATATACTCATGGAGACTGAAGAAATAAAAAAAAAAAACCCTGCACGTTAAAGTGTTTTAAACCTTAAAGGAACGATCACAAACCAACAAAGGGAAAAATTGTGGAATATAAATTTACTCTAGATTGTAAGCTATGAGGAAACCAGTGGAAAACATTTTATAGTTGGTATATAACTCTGTCAATATATTGCCAACATTGACAATATATATAGTAGTAATTATTGGAAATGTCATCAAACTGAATTTTTTATCAGATGTGGTGAAAGCCCCCTAGTTCTGGAAAGAAATACAGGTAATCACTTATAGCTCGTTTGAAGTTATGTGATAAGTGCCCCCTAGTGCTTACGAGCAAGTCCCAAAATTACGAATATTGCAGCACCAGCACAGTCGTTCACCCTTATGAGCGACCGCAGTGGCTCTGCAACATTCACCCTGGTTATTCCCTCCCTCCCCACCCCCGCCCCGGGTCTCCCTAGGCATCAGGCCTTCAATACTCACCCTGCAAAGATCGAGATCCTTTGCTTTCTTGGCTGCTCCAGGCCTTCGGTGCTTTCGCAGAGAATGGAGGCCTAAAGTAACGCAGGATCACGCAAGATCAGTGGGGTGAGATCTCATGCTATGGATCTTCCGTGATCTCATGGTATTTTAGGCCTCTGTTCTCTGCAACAGAGAATGGAACCGAAGCTGGGGGATGCTTCCATGGCCCTCCGGCGGCTTGATCCAGGCCCTGGCTGACTTCTCCAGGCTGCTGCTGCCTGGAAACGGGCCACCGGAGGGTCGTGGAAGCATCCTCCGGCCTCAGATCTAGGTGGTGCCGGCCTGGAGAAGGCATCCAGCACCTGGATCGGGCTGGGGAAGCGTCCCCCAGCCTCAGATCCAGGCGGCAGCAGGAACCGCAGCAGAGAGGAGACAGATCTTTTCAAGGTGAGTCCGGCGCAGCAGGAAGGGAGGGGGAAGCATGAGGTATCTTAGTGAGTCGGGAAGGCCTTGGGGGCCAGCTCCATCACTAGCCCCTCCATGGCGTTCCCCCCAAGATACCTCATGTTCACTTAACGAGCTGCATGCGTTTTAAGGAGCAAGGGAGTGATTTCCTTCGAGGTACAAAATTCACTCCAAGTTTTCAAGTTATGAGTGGAATGGGCAGGCTCCCTTGCACTTGTAACTCGAGGACTACCTGTATAGAGCACTATTCAGAGAACTTTAGAAATCAGATTTGACTTGAAACCACAATTCTTCTTACTAGGCATAATTCCAAAATGCTAACAACAATAATCACTGAGAGACATGTTTACGCCAGCAAGGATAAATTTAGCCCAACACTGAAAAGGAGATGTGTTACTTAAAATATCAGACTGGAAACTTAAATTTGGAGAATATGCAGTAATAGCAAAAGTAACAGCATATATTCACAAGAGGTTTAATCAAACTTAAGCAAGAATGTGTCCCATACATATCACATATTGCACAGGAAGTAAAATATAAGTATCTAGAGTATAATTTTTAAGGGGAAAAAGATCCAATTTAAGTTTTTTAAAAATGTCTATAAACATTGTATGTTAAGCAAAGCATGATAAATAGCTAAAAACTAATGTTTTACTTATACCTTTCTTTTCAGTAGGTATTTATTTATTTATGAGACTTATATACAGCTTTAAGTGCAAGCACTCTCTAAGCGGTGTACACCAGTAAGCAATGTATATATATTTACATTGCCCCTAACAATCTGGGTCCTCATTTTACCTACCCCAGAAGGATGGAAGGCTGAATCAACCTTGAGCCGGTGAGATGTGAACCGCTGACCTGCTGAACACAGTCAGCTAAAGTGGCCTGCAGTACTGCACTCTAACTGCTGCGCCACCTCGGCTCTTTTTTTGTATTTTTAAAGAAGATTTATTTAGGCTTAACTCAAGATATCAAAATTCCTTCTGTTAAAACAGTGGTTCTCAACCTGTGGGTCGGGACCCCATTTGGGGTCGAACGACCATTTCATGGGGGTCGCCAAACAACGCAGTCCACCATTTTTTCCCCCCTTTTCCTTAGCTGTGCTATTCCCTTTTATTCTATTGGCTTTTGAAAGCCAATAGAATAGACTCTCTTGAATAGAGTCTAATTCTATTGGCTTTCAAAAGCCAATAGGAATTGTCCAGGCTATCTCTGCCCTGCTGAGCCCGCCAAAAGTCCCATTCTGCAAATGGTGCTGCACCAGTTGAGTAGTCCTCGACTTACGACCGGTTGGGGGTCACGGCATTAAAAAGGTTGAGAACCACTGTGTTAAAATGTTATGTACTTAATTGTAACTTATTGTTTTTTATGGTCGATTTCTAGTCAAACATGCTGAGCACTAACTGTACGATCTTAATCATTACTTTGTCCACTTACATATTTCTCTGATTTTTTTCCTTTTCTCTTTTTGCTTACTTGCTCTTGTTTCTTTTAAAAATATTAATAAAAATTAAAAAGATCACACATTTCTCCGCAAACCTACGCCCCTCTATTAAAAGCAATTTAAAAGAACATAATTAAGAATACTTACTCTGATTATATAATAGAAGCAGAGTCAGGGGTAGAGGGAGTCCTGTATTCACCATATAGGTAGTCCTTGACTTATGACCACAATTTAGAATTTTCATTGCTAAGCAAGATAGCCATGCCCAATTTTACAATGTTTTTTTGTCAGGGTTGTTAAATGAATCATCACAGTTGTAACGTGAATTTGGCTTCCCCAACTGACTTAACTTGCAAAGCTAGGAAGGCTGCAAATAACAATCACATGACTGCAGGATTACAAACACATACCGGTTGACAAGCGCCTGAATTCGCAATGGTCGTATATGCAAGAACCGGTCGCATGTCAGTTTTTTCAGCACCGCTGTAACTTTCAAACTGTCACTAAATGAATGGTTGTAAGTCAAGGATTACCTGCAACCATCTGATAAAGGTGGGCCAAAACCTCCTTTTGGGGACCAGCCTGACCAATTATCATGGAAGCACATTCAGCATTACTGATCTGTTAGTAGATATGGAGAGATCGTATACTATACAACCGAATAGATGTACATATAATGTATTTAAACACAGAGGCTGCATATGTCTGATTACTCAAATTACTTACTTCAGTATATCAATTGATCGGTTATGCTGAAGGAGACAATTTGTGAGAATACAGTCTAACATGACTAAAAGCCAAGAGACTGATAAGAAATCAGTCCATTACGAGAACTAGGGCTAGGTAGAAACTGTCCCTCTAGGTCAGTGGTTCTCAACCTGTGGGTCGGGACTCCATTTGGGGTCAAATGACCATTTCACAGGGGTCGCCAAACAACGCTGTCCGCCATTTTTTTTCCTTTTCCCTAGCTGTCCTACTCCCTCTTATTGGTGGCCACACCCACTTGGGGGTCACCACAACATGGGGAACTGCATTATGGGGTCACAGCATTAGAAAGGTTGAGAACCACTGCTCTAGGTAGAAACTGTCCCTCCTAACTAAAAGAAAGTGGCTTCTAAACCATTACAACTTGGATACATGAGAGAAAGAGGCACAGAAATTTGAATCTTGATTTCATTTATCAACTGGGCTTGTATTTGATATGCAGGTCACTGGAATCTTTTTCATAATGTCTTATTACCTTTAATAGTAGGCAATAATAAATTACTTAGCAGAGCTTTGGTGTCTTGAAGGTCTACCACAGTTCCTTGTCTTGCTAGTTAAGAGAGCTGATACCATTTATCATTTCCCTGCACTACTGGTTAAAACAAAACCATACAGCCTCTTTTACTTGGCACACCCAGCATATTTGAAGCACCTTTCTTGTCCTTTATAGTGCTTTATTAGTCACACTGTATTTTATTGTTTTTATAATGTAAGATGCTCAGAATTGTCTGGAACTGTGCAGCATCTAAATGGAATAAATTAGTTCATCATTCATCTTCCCACTCCAGTTCGAAATAACTGGCCAATTTAGTATTCAGAATAATTTGAAGAAATCCGCATTCAACTCTCAGAGAATTACTGGCTCTTCTGAAACTTGTTATGCTTGAAATAAATTATGCAGATATTTTAATAAATATGTATTATCAGGATCCCTATAAAGAAGGGTACTTCAATCCTTGGTCAGAATAAATCACTTGCATCAGAGAGCTGCAAATTACATGAATATAAACAAAAAAAAAACCCTTTTTAGCATCTGCTGCTTTAAATAAAATGATATAGTTTATGCATAACAACTTTTACTTGTAAGATGTTGCAGATTTTAAGAATGCAATAACTCTGATATAACTATTAAACCAGGATAGCTAGCTATTCAAATGTGGTTAAAACTGGGCTTCACAAATGTCAGGATCAAATTGGGCATTGTCCTATTCATACCTTTTCTCAGTACAAATGATTATAAAATCCGGCATTATTCAGAACATATGAATAGGAACACATTTTCACGTTAGTTTCCAGGAATTGGAGCTATATTGTTCCTGAAAATACTTATAAAATATGTCTCATTGTCATTCTAAATGAATCTATATGGACTATTATGTACAATTCACAATGTAATTATCCTATCTTATTGGCTTGCCCCCCCCCAAGTTTATATATGGCCTTTCTCTGCCCTATAGACTAATATAGTCCCAATGCCTGGATTCCCCTGAAGTCCTTTTATGAAACTGAGGAAAGGTGTACATTTCTTCAAGAACATATGTTTATGCTATAGGACCATAAAAGCTGTTCCTGCACTAATTATTGCTAACTTCGGAAGGTCCAAGTTCTATATACAAATATTCAAGTGCTGGCAACATTAAAAATATTTTTACAAGAAACTTCAAATATTTAAAGAACTGAGACTATGGAACTAAATTGAAACACTGCCCAAGAATAAAGGCAGGACAAGAGGCAAGAGATGGAAACTGATCAAGGAAAGAAGCAACCTAGAACTAAGGAGAAACTTCCTGACAGTTGAACAATTAACTAGTGGAACAACCTGCCTCCAGAAGCGTTGAATGCTCCAACACTGGAAGTTTTTAAGAAGAGACTGGACAGCCATTTATCTGAAATGGTATAGGGTTTCCTGCCTGAGCAGGGAGTTGGACTAGAATTCAGTGTTTCTCAACCTTGACAATTTTAAGGCATGTGGACTGCAACTCCCAAAATTCCACAGCCAGCCATGCTGGCTGTGGAATTCTGGGAGTTGAAATCCACATGCCTTAAAATTGTCAAGGTTGAGAAACACTGGACTAAATGACTTACAAAGTCCCTTCCAACTTTATTATTATTATAAATTAAAGCCAAACAAACATCAATCCACCAATCAACTTACCTTATATGCTAGAAGAAAATTAGACACAAAAAGAAATCTAAAGAGAAGTTGGCTTTTAACTGATCCTACTCCCAGGACAGAAATGTCAAACCCACGGCATCATGCAACATATCAGAACTTTTTCCCCATTTCCGGCAATGGGGTAGGCACGGTTTTCTCATGATGCATCCGGCCCACGGGCCAGCAGTTTGACACCCCTGTCCTAGGACAAGAAACTTAAAATAATCATAAACATGTAGAAAATGTATTGAACATTGACATGCAACCAACCACACTCTTCCAGCGTTATAAATAAAACAACTCAAATGAATTATACCCAATCCCATTCCACTATAATAGATCTCACCTGGTAAACATCCTTGCTCCCTTGCTCCCTTGATGTAGGATGGAGAGTCAAAAAACACTCTCTTGGGGGAGGGGGGCCTCTTGACACCCCCTCCCCCTTCCAAGCTGCTTCTTGAAGAATCAGTGCAGATACCCCAAAATGAGTGGTGCTTCTTTAGCTGCCTAGATAGATCTTCTTATGCCAGAAATATGAAAAAGTACTCGTGTAATCTTTGCCACTACCTCAAGGTTTATGACTTGGTTTTCTGATCTCAAAATAATTTCCCTCAAGTCTTTAAGGTTCTTAAAGAATTTTCCATCTCATAACATAGATGTCCGTTCTACAGTACGATGTCCATTCTACAGTATGTGTACTGTTGAGTGCGCAAGTCGCAATGTCCCATTATCATATCTTGGCTGACTCCTCAGATCTTGTCCT
Organism: Crotalus tigris; assembly: GCF_016545835.1. NCBI lineage: Eukaryota > Metazoa > Chordata > Lepidosauria > Squamata > Viperidae > Crotalus > Crotalus tigris. The sequence continues at coordinate 1,194,239 of NW_024097425.1, forward strand.
CAGACTTAAATCCGTCCGTGGAATAGTTCTCAAAGGCAAACACAAACAAACATAATTGTTCTGGATTTAAATTATTCATGAAGGATCTTCTTCCAGTTGTTCCGGTCTCAGCCACCATGCCCTGCATAACATGTAAATCCAGATTAGAAAACATTTCTGATCTTGGGATAAGTTATTGCCACATGGTTTGACCAATATTGATAATTCCAGAAGTATAGTTGGGCTTCAAGTTTTCCCTTTATCCAGGCTTCTTTTTTTGCTTTCCGTTAACAAAATCTAAAATTTTAGGCGCAGCAAAGACATTCTCATGGAAGCAACAGAGGTTTTCTCCACCATGTCACCTCCAGAATTAAGGCAAGAGAGAATCTGCCACTCACTTATCTCCTCATATAGGGGGTGCACATGCATCCACTGTACATCCACTCACCCCTCCACCTATATACCCTGCCCAAACCCAGTTTGGGAGATATCTCCGCTGACATCTCAGCTGCCAATCAGAAAGGCCAATACTAGACTAGATAAACCAATACTCTGGCCCAGCATTAGGTAGCTCCTCATGTTCTTCTCTGTTATTAATGCTGCGGTAGTTCATGCACCCAGCTTTAGGAGTTTTTCTCATTGGTTCCCTTTCAAAATTGAACGTCGGGACTTGTTCGTGCGCTATCTCGCCCTTCCTCTCTTCAGCAACGTCCTCTTCCTTCCCTCGCCACAGGTTTTATTAAAGAAGACAGTCATTATCTGGAGAGCAAAGCTGGCGTCCTGAGGTCCGCGAGCCCCGCGCCCCCTCCCGGTTCCTCCCCCAAACTGCCTCGGCCATGCTCTCCCTCTGGGAGCCGTTGCCCTCCCTCCTGCGAGCAGTCAGGGTAAAACGGGACAACCGCCTGCTCCGTCCTCCCCCCCCCCCCTCGCTTACACTGACCGACAGCGACGACGCCAGACACAAACCAGCACCAGAATTCCAGCCACTTCCGCCTGGCAGCGCCGGAAGCGAACCCATGGCAACCAGCCGTTTCACCCACGTCCCGCCCTTCGCTGCTCTCCCTGAAACCGCGCCCCCTTCCTTCGAACGTAGTATACGCGCCGCGGCATGGGGGGGGGCTTCTTCCACAGGAGCCACGCCCTCTCCCTCCTCCCCTGTTTCTGATAGGGGAGATGAATCGTTCTTTTACTGGGACGGCCACGCCCACTCCCGGATCGTAGGCGTCTCCTCGTAATAGCGATGCTTCTCCTCTTCATTAACACCAATGTTTATATAATGACGTAAAAGCCATAACTGCTCAGTTCGTAGCCACGCCCTCTCTGCTTCGAGCGCTCCAATCTTCGCCCAGCGGGCTCATCAAAGCCACGCCCTCTTTTGTAACTCCTTTGCGTTCTTAGGTTGCGTCCGTGAGTCTCTTCTGCCCCCTAGCGGCGGAGAATAACCGCTTGAAATTCGGTCGGGGTTGAAATGGGAAATGATCAGCCTCTAGAAGGCGGAAATGGGCAAGTAGTTGATGCCATTTTTGGCTTCTGCAGAAGTTTTCCCAGTTGCAATATATGGCTGTGAAAGTTGGACCGATAGGAAAGGCTGAGTGCCAAAGAATTGAGGCCTTTGAACTATGGTGCTGGAGAAGACTCCTGTGAGTCCCCTGGACTACAAGGCAATCAAACCAGTCAGTCCTAGAGGAGATCAACCCCGACTGCGCTTTAGAAGGCCAGATCCTGAAGTTGAAACTCAAGTACTTTGGCCACCTAATGAGAAGGAAGGACTCACTGGAGAAGGGCCTAATGCTGGGAAAGATTGAGGGCAATAGAAGAAGGGGATGACAGAGAATGAGATGTGGCTGGATGGAGTCACTGAAGCTGTAGGCGTGAGCTTAAATGGACTCCAGAAGATGGTAGAGGACAGGAAGGCCTGGAGGAATGTTGTCCATGGGGCAGGGATGGGTCGGACATGACTTCGCAACTAACTACAACAACAAGTTCAAAATAATGCAGAGTAAAAACCTGTATATGAGTCCAGTGTTTACAACTCTCTACCCTAAAACTTCCCCAATTAATTGATTGATTACATATCATCAAATCATTGTTGGCTCTTAGTGATCACATAGATTTCTCCACAATGAGCTGTCATCAAGCTGGTCCTTCAGATCTTCCAACAGTGCTCCCATCGCCACTGTAACTGAATCATACATGTTTTCTTGGCTGTCCATGCTATTCTCAGGAGCCTTCTTCAACACCAAGGTTCAAAAGTAGATGTTTCCTATCCACTGTTTCATTTCCGCAGTCACAGGGAACACCATCACTTGCACAGTTCTGAACTTTGAAAGTATACAGATAGTCCTCGACTTACAACCATTCATTTAGTGACTGTTCAAAGTTACAACAACAGCACTAGCAAATAGCATTTACACTTACATACTGCTTTACAACACTCTCTGGACAGCACTGAAAAGAGTGACTTAGGCCGTTTTTCACGCTTAAAACCATTAGAGCATTCCTACGGTCACGTGATCAAAATTTGATGTTTAGCAGCTAGCATGCATTTACGGTGACCTCTGTGACTTTCTGACAAACAAAGTCGATGGGGAAACCAGATTCATTTAACAACCATGTTACTAACTTAACAACTGCAATGATTCACTTAACAACTGTGGCAAGACAGCTTGTAAAATGGGGCTAAACACAGCTAACAACTGTCTTGCTTAACACCAGAAATTTTGGGCTCAATTGTGATCAGAAGTTGAGGACTACCCATATACACATCATAGTATTAGAATATCTCTTCCAAGGCTTTCATGGCTGTTCTATCATGGCTAGTCTGTTTCTTCACTGCTTGTTCCTTTGCTGTTGATGATTGATCCTAAAAGGCAGAAGTTATCCATCACTGGATGTCTTCCCTGTCAAAAATTGGGTTGCTGTGTCCCTTATGATAAACAAAACTTCTCTCATCAAAATTATTTGTTGCATGAAACTCAATATAGTATTTTGTAAGGCAAGAATTGAGAGTGAAGAATTGCCTCCGAAATGGGAAGCATGGTGTGGCCCCAACGCTGCAGAAGGCTCCAATAGCCCCCCCCCATCTTTGTTGCCCCTTCCTGTCTGGGGGGTGGGTGGAGTCAGGCAAATATTGACCTAGGATAGTTCTTTTCACATGCCTGTTGACTTTTTGCCCAGACTCTTGGTGGGTTAAAAAAACATGAAAAAGCCAAATGAATTTTCAATACTAATAAAATTGTGGAGGAAAAAAACCTTGTTTCTGGAATTTGTTGTTAAAAACAAAAGCCAGTATGACATTCTATCTTCCTTTCTCAAACTTTTTTTTTGATATATGAGCATATGCTTTAAATAAAATTAAACATTAGCAAGAATGCCATTTTACCATCTTTGAAAACTGAAGCATGCTGTGTGCTCAGATATGAAAGAAAGCGTACAATGCTACTAAGATGCATTTTAATAAGCTGTATGTTTAAAAAAAACTGTTCTCACTTTGCATTATGGAGCACATCCAGTTGCAGAGGTTGCCAATAAAAGCTCCTTAAAGTCTGCCAAGCACCAGCAAATTAGCCAACAGGGCAGTTTATCTGAATCCAAGATTGTAAGCCAGAGACTTAAATGAGATCCAATAAAATCAAATAAAATATAGCATGTAGATGGCATACAAACTAAGCAGCAACAAAGCAGCCATCAAAGTTAGAGATAGTGTGAATTAATATCTAATAAGAATACAGCTGAATGCAATTGAAAAGCCTGGGAAAATAAAAAAAGATCTTTACTTGATGCCAAAATGATGCTAATATTGGTGCCAGTCATACCCGACAGAAATTACAGGTTTGTTATGGCTTCTGCTTATCGATTCTAGGGAATCCACTTAGAGCCACACAGCATAGTAATGAATGAATTTGTAATGAATTAGTAACATTGGAGTGTGGGAGAATGGTGTGTTTCTAAAATGTAGAAAATATTGGAATTTAGCTCATGACACTGATTAATTGGCCAGCAAGAAGCCTTGTCTCAGCCCACATACTATAATGAACTGGTGGATTTGAGTATGTTGAAAGAAGAACCTGTTGTGGGAGGACAGCACCTGCCCCCCCCTCCCGAGAAAGAAATATTTAGGAAATATTAAAAGGCAGAATATATTTCCCCAAAGAATCTTAAAGGCAGAAAAGCAAACCCAGTTTTTCTTAATAGCCCCAAGCAGAAACTAGGCAGAGGACAGCTTTTAGAAATGCAGATGCGATAATCCTATTCAGAAAGGTTGGAGCCAAGAAGCTAGAAGCTGATGAAATTAGAAAGACAAAGACACCTAAAATCTACATACCCCACCCAAACTCATGACCTTTAGGACATAATAGTATTAACCCACTACCATCAGAATACCAGAACGGCAGACTGAATCCCAGGTCAAATTTCATGCCACAGGAACAAGAAACAACCTCAAGCGGTTCCGGATCGCGGTGCCTTTGGATATATGGTGAGAGTTCCCTCCCCCGCCGTCTGGTTTCTTTCCATCGAAAGACCCTGGAAATGGTCAAAACTCGCCCTGGAGGGATGACCACCACTGAGGAGGACCCTCGCCTCAGCATGGAAGGGCGGCAGCCCTCCCGCTTTAGCTGAGGCAGCTCCTTTGGATCAGTTTCTGGCAGGCCGCAGACCAGGGGTTGGGGACCTCTGTTCTATGTCACAGTATTAACTGTCATCAGCTGTGTATTTTCTTCTGCTTAAAATCTTTAATCTCCTCTAGTGTTCAGTTTCTAAAATCAATACTTACCTTTTTTCATGATTTACAATTGCCAGCTTGTTGCCAAAATAAGTCTGTTTCCCATGACAAGTTGTTTATTTTTTATTTTTTAGTCCAATCTCTTATAGTAAAAGTCAATATACCAAATGTATATGGAAGCTTAATACATTTATAACTTTCTTAAATCAAAATCTTTAGCTATTTGCTGTTTATTACCCATTCTTTAAGTTCTTGGGCTTGTGATTCTTTCTTTCTTTTTTTTGTTCAGAACTGCAGAAAAATTATCCCCATGAAGATTTTTCAAGCCTGTTGTTCCACAGGGCTCTAACAGTTTTAGAATAGTTAATAGTCAATTTCTGAAAATGTTAGAAAGTGAGGTTTACAAATTCAATATCCTTTAAAAGTCTTTGCCGTGTTTGTGAGCAAGATGGCTGATTCTATAATCTTTTGGCACTCAGATTCAAAATAAAACCATTGTCCTGTAATCTCCTCATGAGGAACAGCCATTTGGAGCACATGTGGGAAATCTCCAATCCTCTCCTTATCCAGAAAGTTTCCAGAGAATTAGTTTATTTACTGCACTGGTTCCTTGGTCTTCACCACAGTCATCGTCTCTGCTTTCACAGAGCCATCTTCAGTTCACCTTACTTCCCCTGAAAGTTGAGCCACATCGCTTCTCAGTTTGGATCAGCACATCACTTACATAAGAGCTATTACAGTGTTGAAAGAAAAATCTTCATCAGGGTCCAGTCCAAGCCGGTAATAAACAAAATGGAGACTTCTTTAGAAAATCTGGACAGACTTGAACACTGGGCACTATCTAACAAAATAAAATTCAATGGTGAAAAAAGTAAGGTTCTACATTTAGGCAAGAAAAACCAAATGTACAGGTATAGTGTAGGGGGTTGCTCAATAGTAGTAACTGTGAGAGGGATCTAGGAATCCTAGTGGACAATCACTTAAATATGAGCCAGCAGTGTGCTGCAGCTGCCAAAAAAGTCAACACAGTGCTAGGCTGCATTAACAGAGGGATAGAATCAAGATCACATGAAGTATTAATACCACTTTACAATGCCTTGGTAAGGCCACACTTGGAATACTGCATCCAGTTTTGGTCACCACAATGTAAAAAAGATGTTGAGACTCTAGAAAGAGTACAGAGAAGAGCAACAAAGATGATTAGGGAACTGGAGGCTAAAACAGATAAGGAACGGCTGCTGGAAATGGGTATGTCTAGTTTAATGAAGAGAAGGATGAGGGGGGGGACATGATAGCCGTGTTCCAATATCTCAGGGGCTGCCACAAAAAAGAGTGAGTCAAGCTATTTTCCAAAGCACCCGAAGGCAGGACAAGAAGCAAAAATTAGCTACTGGTTTTGCTGAAGTGGTGCGAACTGGCTGGATCCCACCACTGGATTTGCATTATAATAAGAATCCCACAAAGCTTGAAATAAGTGGGAGAAGGTTGGGACAGATCCTGCATAAGATTTCACAAATATTGGAGTGGGGATGACACTGATAGCTGTATTGATAAGCAGATCATCAGGAAATAGAAAGACTAATAAGACACATAGATAATCTGAGATCCCTGACTAAGCAGCTTCATGTATATGAAAATGGGATTGTTCAGAAGTGGGAAAAGGTCTTCTAGTTGGAAGAAACAGGCTTTATTACCACCTGGTTATTGGTGGTACAGGATTCTGCAATCTTTCTGAGAGAGGGCAGAACCCAATTGTCCTTTCAACACACAATGCCAGAACATCTGAAGGTCTTGCAAGTTGGAGGGAACAAAGTATTCATGCCTTGGTCATATGAGGATGTAAAAGTTCCTAAGATCCTCAGTGTAGAATCCAGGTGTTCCACGTCACACAGAAAGATGGAGCATATGAGTCCTACAAACAACCTTTAGGAACTCAGGACTATCCAAGGACAGTTGGTGTCATGCATGTATGGCTGGCTCTAGGCCCACAGAAGACTCTCAGGTTCTGACCAAAAAGTTGTCCTGCACAAGCTAAGTCAGGATATCAGTTAGAGAGGACAAGATCTTGGTAGGACCAAGGCTTCTGGGTAAGTCTGAAGCCTTCTCACAAGGAAACACAAGAGTAATGTTGAGACAATAACAGAGAGAGAGGAAGGAAGGAAGGATTGAAAGAAGGAGAGGGAAGGAAAGAGATAGAGAGCACATGGAGATGGGGTAGACAGAGGGAGAAAGAGAAGGGGAGAAAGATAAAAGTGGGAGGGGGAAAGGTAGAGAGGGGAAGAAGGGGGAGACAGGAAGAAAAGGGGAGAGGGAAAGGGGGAGAGAGAGATAGAGATTGTGAGGGAGAGGGGGTAGAGAGAAAAAGAGGGGAAGAGAGAGAGGGAGACAAGAAGGAGGAGAGAGGGAGGGGGAGGGAGCGAACAAAACCAGTTTGGTGTAGTGCCGTGGTTTTCAACCTAGGCACCTTTCAGATGTGGGGATCCCAACTTCCAGAATTCCCCAGCCAGCAGAGAAATTCCCCAGACATGTGTTTCTCTTGCTGGACATTTGGTAGCCTTCCCCAGGATGGATGGGATACATGTCCAGCCAAGTTCTTTGCTCATTCTGCTCCATCACAGTGTCTGTTATGTCTCACCATTCCTGGATTGACTCTGCCCTTTTTCCTGATGCTATTGAAGCCTGGAACACCACTGAAGGCATGTTGCCTCTCACTTCTTTCAAGTCCTCTTCAGAACTCACTCTTCTGTGAAGTCTTTGGCACAATCCTTTCATCCATTCTGGAGGCTCACCAAAGAATTTGTGCATTCAATTAGATCCTACCTGGGAGCAAATCCAGTTGGAGACTACTAGGCTGGGAAACTGAAAAAATCTCTGAAATAATGCAGTGGCAAACTACTTCCATCTTGTTGCCAAGAAAATAGCTTGAATGTATCCAAGAACTGCCCAGAGTCAAGTTTGACTTGAAAACTATTTTTTTTCCTAGCAAAAGGCACTTTGGGATATTGTTCCTTCTTTGGTTCCTCCCTGTTATGTGCTCCTGGCCACTTTCCTTTGTGATCAGAGGCAAGCTTGTCTGCCCAATAACTAGCCCAGACACAATGAAGACCTCCCTGTTTCATTTATTGCAACAAACGGGGAGAGAAGCTTATCAAAGTTTGGTTCTCTCCAAAGTTTATAATCTCAAACCAACATCTTTATACATTCCTTGCACTGACCGTCCATCCCGCTCATTCCCCATTGGCTATGGCCCTATGAGGTTACATTCCCTCCAACTATCTTCTACATATTTCCTACTACCCTCCCGAACATACTAAATCATACATTGCATCTGCATTATAATTAGCAGATAATAAATGCAGCTAATATTCAATAGTCTATTGAGCATGCTTTGTTAGCTTGTTTTCGAGTTCTGGGATATTTTATGATTTCTTAGAACAATAGATTCTTTCCTGTTATTTAGTTTTAGTTTTGTCTTTCCTGTTAACCAATTCTTTTAGTTTTGCCTTTAAGCTAGCTATTTCCTCTTGCAATTTTAATTTTTTTTACAATATTAAATTTTAATATTTAATCCTATCATCCCCATTTTGTTTCTCTTTTTTATCATTTTAATTTTTACCTCCATTGAATGTAGGTGGAGCTTTCCTCTTGTTGTTTGTAAAGTCTTAACTCACCTTCCTCCCCCAGTTTCCCCACAATAACAGTCCTGGGTGGTTGAAAAATTGGGCTGAGAGACAGTGACTAGCCCAAGGTCACCCAGCAGGCATTCATGGCTATGGGAGAACGAGAACTCACTGTCTCCCAGTGTCTAGCCTAGTGCCTTAACCACTAGATAAAAGCACTATTCAAACAAAGTTTGCTGCTGAATGTAAGACTCTATTTATAAATTTACAAAGTTTATAAAGGTATAAATCCCTATTTAAGAAGTTACCAGGCCTGTAATTATTTCTGTTGGATTCTTAGTGACATTTTTAGTGTCAACACTACCCTGAGCCCAGTTTGGTCAAACTCAGTTCAAAATAGATCTAGGTAAAATTTTGGGAGATAATATTTGCAAAAGCTTCATGAACTTCTGAAGAATTGCTGAGGTGGGTAGGATTATCCCCACCTTCTTCCTTTTGCACATGATTATGTACCTTCAGGGTTGCATGATTGACACCAGTTTATTAGATGAGTTTTTTCCTCTCCATTACCCCTCTTTCCAGTTCATTTTCTGCCTGCCACGAACCTATAAAATGCAGAGGAGTAGTACTAGAAAATGCATGGAGTGGTAATTCTCAGAATAGGATTCTCCAGTCTGGTGCTCTGCAGATATGTGCTACTCTAGCTCAACAGTCCCAACTTTTTTGGCACCAGGGACCAATTTCGTGGAAGACAATTTTCCCATGGACCAGAGTTGGGAGAGGAGGAGTGTGCAACCTAGATCCCTTGCACGTGCAGTTTACAGTAGGGTTTGCACTCTTATGAGAATCTAATGCCTGATAATCTGAGGTAGAGCTGAGCCGGTGATGCTAGTGCTGGGGAGCAGCTGCAAATACAGATGGAGCTTCACTTACTCATCTGCCACTCACCTCTAGCTGTATAGCCCAGTTCCTAACAGGCCACGGACCAGTACCGATTCATGGCACGGGGGTTGGGGACCCCTGCTCTAGACTGAATTCCATGCTAGTGTTATTTTGTAGGATTCCTGGAGTTGAGATCCTAATGTACCTAGGGAAGCTGCCTGAAAGGTTCTCTGAGGGATTATAGTATCTCATTAAAGTTTTTTGAAAACACATCGTAATTAGCCACTGTGTGCAATTCATTTGGGATTTATCAATAAACTTTCTGCCATTAAAAGTTTGAAGATACATTTTTGTGGTTTTATAATTGTCAATAACTATCATTGTTAATATAAAGCAGAGTCCTCTTTGGGTACAATTTACTAGCAGAGAAAAAAGTAATGAGACTCATTGTGCCATTTAAAACAATGAGATATAATGATGACCTCAACTGGGATCAGACCTCCTTAGATGATACTTCTCTTCTTACTCATTCAAATGTTCTATGAACACAAATCGCCCAAAAAAGGAATAGCTCAGGAGATTCCACACAGGCCTATACCAGTGATGGCGAACCTTTTAGAGACCGAGTGCCCCAAAACTGGCTCCGCCCCCGCTCCACCCTCTGCCCCACCCCTGCTCCACCCCCCCCATCCCCTGCCTCACCTGCCCGCAGGGCCACTCACCACCTCCAGGGCCTGCTGCAGATCGCCCAGGCAGCCCAGCAGCGCTATGATGGCCACACCCTCTGCCTACGCCCTGCAGAATCAGCTGTGCACAATGGGGTGTGAGGGCAGAGTCTTGTCTACGCTGCCTGGCTGCCATGTCCTTGGCTGCACTGCTCCATGTGGGCGATGCTCAGGGGTGACTCTCCTTCAGGGGGGGCTGCTGGAGAGGAGGGAGTTGTGGGGGGAGGCGAGGCTGGGGCAATGGCACGTGTGCCCACAGAGAGGGCTCCGAGTGCTGCTTCTGGCACCCGTGCCAAGGGTTCGCCACTACTGGCCTATACCATTTCAGATAACCTTCAGATAAGGTTATCCACTTGTTAGAGGATAGTGGACATTATTATTTTGCAGTAGCTTTGATCCAACAGTGAAGCAGGTCCAAGAAGACAGCGGTATATGTGGCATCTGTTCCATTCCCTGGTTTCTGGTTCTGAAATTCCTGCATTTTTCATCTCATTGCTTTTGTTAATTAGACTAATGAATCTGGAGATGTATATCTTCAATATGCTTGTTTTATAAATGTAACCCAGACAACCCACTGTTCACCAATTATTGAGTGATTTATGTTTTTTTTTTAAAAAAATCAATAAAATATATTAAAAAAACAAAAACAAAAATAGAATTAGGGTGGATGAGAGCTACCAAGGAACAATTTATTCCAGGCATGAAAGAAATTATGGTGGTCAACAAGAAAATCAGTGTCAGATGTGGAGTACTGTCTGTTTTGAACCAATTCACTTCATTCTTCTGAGCCTGGACCTGGCATTGCTTCTGAATTTCTGGCAACTGCTGCCAGAACAGCTTTTCCAGTGCTTCAGCTAGTGAACCATTTACATCTTGTTTGGGGTTATGAACTGGGGCTTTCTACAAAATCAGTTCTCTTTGGATCTTGAACATCAATCTATTATTAAACAGGTCCAGGTGTTCTGGAAGCTCCAAAATGCAACTATCATTAATAACCCATCAATACCATTGATTAAATAATCATTTTGCGGTTGGCGACTGTTTTAAGACGACTGAGATGGCAAGATGAGAAACAAACGGTTGAAAAATGTTAACAAAGCCTGATGCAGATGCCCTCTACGTTCAAAACTGAGAAACAAGAGAAATTAGTTGGCAGGTGAAACGGACCTCAAAGTTGAAGCCTGTTACATTTTGCAGTAGTTCATTTCACCTGAAATAATAAAAGTGGCTTCTTTTATTGAAGCTTCAAATAAAAGCAACTTCTTTGTCCAAGTGTTGTTGGAATGTTTAGCTCTAGATCTGAATTCCTAAAGACAGATATATTGTGAAGGAGTGAGACTTTTAATATAATTTGACTCCTTGACTTATTCTAAAAATGATACAAAACAGAAAGAAAATGTTCAAGAGTTTGTACGAAAAAGAGTATACTAACAACAACATTGTGCATTTATTAAAAGAATTGGTCTTGTTCTGCTAAGTAAAGTTGTGACCTTCATTAGTCATTGATCTTCATTATTGATCATCTTTATTCTTGATCTTTATGATTCTTTGGATGGCTTTATGTACCTCTTTGTTCCTCAGAGTGTAGATCAATGGATTAAGCATGGTGTTGACAAAGGTATAGAAGAGGGAAAGAATCTTGCCTTGGTCACCAGGGTATTTGGACGGAGGTCGGAGATAACTACAAATAGCTGAGCCATAGAAGAGAGACACCACCATCAAGTGGGAGGCACAGGTTTTGAAGGCCTTCCGCTTCCCTTCAGCTGAACGGATCCTCAGTACAGCAGCAGCAATGTAGCTGTAAGAGATTGCGATGAGACCCAGAGGTAGTAGAAGGATCACCACACTTGAGGCAAAGAGCTCTGCCTCATTAACAGAGGTGTCCACGCAGGCCAATTTGATCAAGGCTGGTACCTCACAGAAAAAGTGATCTATCTGGTTCTGTCCACAACGTGGAAGACTAAGGGTCATGACTGTCTGTACTACTGAATTGCTGAAGCCACTTCCCCATGAGATAGCAGCCATTGTGAAACACAGAGAATGGCTCATAATGGTAGTATAACGCAGTGGATGACAGATGGCGGCATAGCGGTCATAGGCCATGACAGCCAACAAAACACACTCCGTGGAGCCTAGAGCAAGAGAGATGTATAACTCAGCCACGCAGGCACCATAAGTCTTTCTTTTTCTCCTGAAGTTCACCAACATATGCGGCCCAAGACTGGTGGTGAAGCAGAGGTCAAGGAAGGAAAGGTTGCTTAGGAAGAAATACATGGGGGTATGGAGATGGGGATCTAATTTTGATACCACAATGATGGTTGTGTTGCCAAACAGGGTCATCATGTAGCAGGTCAGAACAAGTCCAAAGAGCACCATCTCCAAATATGGGCGGTCAGCCATTCCCAATAATATGAATTCTCCTTGATAGTTTTCTTTCCATGATGCATTTCTGTAGAACATCTGCTTAAAAAACAAAGAAAACAATAACAGAGTTGGAAGGGACCTTGGAGGTCTTCTACTCCAATTCTCTGCTCAAACAAGAGACCCCACACCATTTCAGACAAGTCGCTGTCCAATCTCTTCTTAAAAATCTCCAGTGATGGAGCACCCACAACTTTTGCAAGCAAGCTGTAACATTGGTTAAATGTTCTCACTGTCAGGAAATTTCTTCTTAGTTCTGGATATGTTATGTCTTTGACAAGTTTCCAATCATTGCTTCTTGTTCTGTTTTCAGGTGCTTTGGAGAATAGGTTGACCCCCTCTTCTCTGTGGCAGCCCCCCTAAAATTGGAACACTGCTATCAGGTCACCCCTAATCCTTCTTTCCACCAGATTAGACATACCAATTCCTGCAACCGTTCTTCATATCGTTTAGCTTCCAGTCTCCTAATCTTCTTTGTTACTATTCTCTGCACTCTTTTTAGAGTCTCAACATCTTTTTGATTCAATGGTGACCAAAATTGGATGCAATATTCCAAATGTGGTCTTACCAAAGCATTATAAAAAGGCAAAATACATGAGGTTATGGAGATGGGGATCTAACCATGGTTGCGTTGCTCAATAGGGTCATCATGTAGCAGGTCAGAACAAGTTCAAAGAGCAGCATCTCCAAGTAAGGGCGGTCAGCCACATCCAATAAGATGAATTCTCGGTAGCTTTGGCTATTTTCTTTCCATGATGTATTTTAGAACATCTGTTTAAAAAAAAAAAGCAAAACAATATGCATGAAAATATACCAAAGCATTATAAAATGGCAAGATCACTTCATGGCATCTTGATTCTATACCTCTGCTAATGCAGCCTAGGACAATACACATGAAAATAAATAGATCACCAGCACAATGCCTTGGTCAGGCCACACTTGGAATACTGCATCCAGTTTTGGTCACTACGATGTAAAAAAGATGTTGAGACTCTAGAAAGAGTACAGAGAAGAGCAACAAAGATGATTAGGGGCCTGGAGGCTAAAACATATAAGGAATGGTTGCTGGAATTGGGTATGTCTAGTTTAACGAAGAGAAGGACAAGGGGGGACATGATAGCAATGTTTCAATATCTCAGGGGCTGCCACAAAGAAGAGGGAGTCAAGCTATCTTCCAAAGCGCCTGAAGGCAGGACAAGAAGCAATGGATGGAAACTAATCAAGAAGAGAAGCAACCTAGAATTAAGGATAAACGTCTGACAGTTAGAACAATTAACCAGTGGAACAACCTGCCTCCAGAAGCAGTGAATGCTCTAACACTGGAAGTTTTTAAGAAGAGACTGGACAGTCATTTGTCCAAAATGGTATAGGGTTTCCTGCCTGAGCAGGGGACTAGATGACCTCCAAGGTCCCTTCCAATTTTATTATTATGGATCATCGCATGGTCAGCCAGATGTTCAGACTGGATTTGGCATTTTGTCTACCTATCGAGTCCTTACCCAGGACCTGGGATAGGCAGATGTGGATGTTTGATGGTATTACAGATATCGTCGCAGGATGGAAGCAGTTCCTAGTAAGGCCGCCTTTTGCAATTGACTAATAGCGAATTTGTCAATGCCAATGGTGTTCAAGTGGTGCTCCAGTTGTTTTGGGATTGCACCCAAGGAGCCTATGACTATTGGTACTACCCTTGCTTGCTTTTGCCACAGTCTTTCTATTTCTATTTGTAGGTCTTTGTATTTTGTTATCTTCTCCAGTTCTTTCTCTTCTATTCTGCTATCTCCAGGCACTGCCACGTCCACTATCCAGACTTTTTTGTCTTTCTTATCGACAATTGTTAAGTCTGGGGTGTTATGTTGCAGGTGCTTGTCTGTTTGAATTCTGAAGTCCCAGAGCAGTTTAATTTTATCATTTTCTATGACTTTCTCTATTTTATGATCCCACAAGTTTTTGCTTACAGGCAAATGATATTTTTTGCAGATCTTCCAATGCACCATTGTTGCTACTTTGTCATGCCGCTGCTTGTAGTCAGTCTGTGCAATCTTCTTGCAACAGCTTACCAAGTGGTCCACTGTTTCTTCAGCTTCTTTGCATAGGCGGCACTTACTGTCTGTTGCTGTCTTCTCAATTTTGACTTTATATGCATTTGTCCTTAAGGCTTGGTCTTGTGCAGCCAGAATTAGTCCCTCGGTCTCTTTCTTCAATTTTCCTGCTCTTAGCCATTGCCAGGTCTTGTTATTATCTGCTTTCCCAGCTATTTTTTTAATGTATTGGCCATGTAGTGCTTTGTCTTCCCATGCCTCTATTCTGTTCTTCATTTGGTCTTTCTTGTAGGCCAGTTTGGTCTCTCCAGTAGTCAGTAAGCCTTCCTGATATACTAATTTCAGTGCATCTTCATCATTGTTCTTCAGATATTCTTCCAAAGCCATTTTTTCTTCTTCAACCATCTGATGTACTTGTAGCATTCCACGCCCACCTATTTGCCTTGGTAGATAAAGTCTGTCAATGTCACTGCGTGGATGAAGGGCATGATTCATTGTCATTATTTTTCTGGTCTTCCTATCCATTGCTTTTAGTTCTGCTTGAGTCCAGTCCACTATTCCAGCTGTGTACCTAATGACTGGAATTGCCCAGGTGTTGATTGCCTTTATGATATTTCCTCCATTGAGTTTGGACTTTAAGATCTTCTTCACTCTCTTGATGTATTCACCTCTAATCTTTTTCTTGACTTCAGTGTGCTTGATGTTGTCAGCTTGAAGGATACCCAAGTATTTGTAGTAATCTTCCTCATCCAGACTCTTAATGTTATTTTCGTGGGGCATCTTGATTCCTTCAGTTTTCACTATTTTTCCTTGTTTGATAGTAAGTGTGGCACATTTGTCCAAGCCAAACTCCATTACAATATCTTGGCTATATATACGGACAGTGTTGAGCAGCGATTCTATTTCAGATGATGTTTTTCCATACAGCTTCAGATCATCCATGTAAAGGAGGTGGGATAGTCTGGCAGATGTTTTTGATGTTTGATAGCCATGTCCTGAGTTATTCAGTATTGTTGACAGAGGAAACAGTGCAATAACAAATAGTAATGGTGACAATGAATCTCATTATTATTATTATTATTATTATTATTATTATTATTATTATTATTATTATTATTATTATTATTACAACATGGAAGGCTATAAAGTAATGATATAGAAAGAATTGTGGCTTGACTGAGCAGCAAATATAGTTTGGGACATGAATCTATGATCCAGAATTATAGTTAAACTTGTTCCTAGCTAACTCGGTCTTTTAGCTCTTGAATCCTCAGTGAATTTCTATGTGAGAAGAGAATATAGTAAATATGATTTTGCTACCCAGATATTTGGACAGAATTCCTTGTACAGGATTGAAGAAAATACTTTTCTTTTTACACATCTGTCTATCTTGATTAAGAGTCTAAGACAGGGGTCTTCAAATGTGGCCCTTTTATGACTTGTGGACTTCAACTCCCAGAATTCCTCAGCCAGGCATGCTGGCTGAGGAATTCTGAGAGCTGAAGTCCACAAGTCATAAAAGGACCAAGTTTGAAGACCCCTGGTCTAAGACCTACAATGGGATTGCAAGAAATCCAATCATCAATATAATCATAGAACAAAGTTGAAATAATAAAAACTTGACACCTCTTTGGATGTTAAGACCTATTAAAACCACCCGTACTTCTATGAAGCTATAATTTGAATTAGAGTGCCATTAATAATGTCATAAAGAAATCAACATGCTTTTGATTAAGTCAATCACCTACTGATTTCTTTATGGCATTATTTCTTTTAGGCCATGTCTTCTAACCTTATTTGATTCTTCTCATTGAAAGGTGGGCATTCGTGTGAGTTTCTCCTAATGTCTTCTCCATCTATCTTTTTCTTGCTTCTTTCTTTACATGTTTCCAACCTTTTATCCTTTGAGGATCATCTTGCTTCCCTTTGCAAATTCTGTCTCCCCCTTTTCTCTCTTTTATTCTTACTTTCATCTTTAAAAATAATTTCTCATGTCCCTTCCACCTTAAATGTAAAATTCCTTGAACAAATGATTATAGGAGAACAGAATTGTAGTGAGCTTTAGCTCTGAAACATTATCTAGGGACAGAATTTTCATGACAAACCATCTATGACACTACAGAGCATGCTGCATGTTGAAAGTACAGATGCCAAATTGAAAAAATATTCATACAATTAGAATGAAATAATGTTATGTAATATAATATAATGTAACATAACAATGTAATGTAATGTTATGTAATAATAATAGAATAGAATAGAATAGAATAGAATAGAACAGAACCATATAACCCATGACCCAATTAAAAACAAACAAACACAATTATAAGTTATGTACCAAGCACAGATCAGAACCTTTCTTTGCCATTGATTCAGGGACTCAGTAAACCTCCCTATTTGGTCTCAAGATGATAAAACCAAGTTGATCAGGTTTAAAAAAATGGAAAAACATTTATATTACATATTTATTCTCTGCCCTTTTAGTCACTTAAATTACTTCTGCAACTTATAGTCCCTTCCCACCCTAAAATACTGTATTCTCAACATTACCTCTATCTTGGAAAGAAACAACTTCTTTACCTCCAAACGAAGTTTGTATTGATGCTAGTTTGAAGTACCATGTTTGGGATGTGGGGGTCTACAGCTGTATTTTTGTTACTTGAAAGAGACAGTTTGTTCTAGAACAGGGGTAGGCAATCTCAGCTTTTTTATGATTCATGGACTTTTATGATTCATGGATTTTTTTATGACAGTTTGTTCTAGAACAGGGGTAGGCAATCTCAGCTTTTTTATGATTCATGGATTTTTTATGATTCATGGATTTTTATGATTCATGGACTTCAACTCCCAGAATTCTGGGAGTTGAAGTCCATGAGTCATGAAAAAGCTGAGGTTGCCTACCCCTGTTCTAGAAGGAAAGGGCTGACCTGATAAGTTCATTATCCGTGGTTCAGCTCTGGATAGATGGAAGCCTCCAACACTACAGATTACAGTGAGCATCCATGGGGCAAAATAAGAGGAAGAAGAGACTCCTGGGCTATCCCTGAACTGTGAAAGGGAGGAAGAGAAGCAAGCAAGCAATACGAAAAAAAAGAAGATGCAGACTAATGTGGTTGGGAAGACAGTGCAGCAAAAATGATGGGAAAACGGGAACTGAAGAGCTTGCTGGGAACACATGGAAGAGAAAACGATTGATCCAATGTATTGAATTAATGAATAATTACAACTTTGTGCATCTCCATCAGTGTTAAGGTCTTCATTATGTTATTTGATAGCCATATTGCAAGATTTTATATCCTATTATCAGCACAAACACTTCTCACACCATATGTTTCAGGCTTACATTCACTTATGCTATAAACTATTTTGTTGTTGCTAGAGGTAGAGTATTTGTGACTGTTGTGCCCCTCATTGGGACTTCAAAGAATAGAGTCCACCAATTAAACCTGATTACCGGGGGACAAGATTTAAGCCACTGTCCAAACATGGGAACGATGTGATCATGTTAGATTCCTATCTGTTGTTCACACCGGCTTCTTCTTGTATTTCATTCCTTATTCTAATGTGTATAGAAAATGAACGGGGAAACATCGTGGGAAGAAAGTAACCAAAGTTGCCAAGAATGATTCTGTGTGAAGTCACCCCCCCCCCAGAAAGAAATATTTTGGGGACTATTTAAAGGGCAGAATATTATATTTCCCCAAAGGAATAATGGAAAATCTTAGGCTGGACCTCCCCACCAAGTCTCTCTGCCCCAAGCAGAAACCAGGTCTGTAGAAATGCAGATGTGATAATCCTATTCAGAAAGGTTGGAGCCAGAAAGCTAGAAGTTGATGAGATTAGAAAGACAAAGACCCCTAAAATCCATATGCCCCACCCAAACTCTAATAACATGACCTTTGGGACATAACAGGATTAATCCACCACCATTCAAATTACCAGAAAGGTACACTGAGCCTCAGGTCAAAGTTCACGCCACAGGAACAACTCCAAACACAAAAGCCCAAGAAGGTATAAAAACCCACCACTCCCAGCTACATGTGGTCGCTTTCCCAGACCCTCATTTCTGTCTGGCTTTGCTCTTCAATAAACTACAACCTTCTTTCTAAAGCAGTCTCCATTTTGTTTATTCCCGGCTTGGACTGGACCTTGGTGAAGTTTTTTCTTTCAACAATTCTTTTTTTTTAATGTGCCTGAATTAAAGATTTCAATTTTATTAAAACAAGAAACAAAATCTAGAAATGAGCTGAAAAGGAGATGGAATGAAATGAAGTACAGTGTTACATGAGAGAAAAAGAGCAAGAGAGTCAAGAAAAATATAAAAGAAAATGGAACAGAAGAAGATAAAAGCAGGAGATACATATAGGTGAAGGCTGAGAAGGTCTAAAAGATTAGAGACATCTGTGTAATGGTACTCTTGAATGTAAGAGGGAAAATATAGCATTGTCCCCTACTAGTAGATCACAACCTACTACCTGACAAGATAGAAAAATGTGGGGTAGACAGAACCACCACCAGATGGATCCGTAGCTGGCTGACCGGCCGTACTCAGCGAGTGGTCCTCAATGGAACTGCATCTATATGGAGGGAAGTGTGTAGTGGGGTGCCCCAGGGCTCTGTTCTGGGCCCAGTACTCTTCAACATCTTCATCAACGATTTGGATGAAGGGATAGATGGGGAACTCATCAAATTTGCAGATGACACCAAGCTGGCAGGAATAGCCAACACTCCAGAAGACAGGCTTAAGATACAGAAGGATCTGGACAGACTTGAACACTGGGCACTAACTAACAAAATGAAATTCAATGGTGAAAAAAGCAAGGTTCTACATTTAGGCAAGAAAAACCAAATGCACAAGTACAGCATAGGTGGCACCATGCTCAATAGTAGTAACTGTGAGAGGGACCTCGGAGTCCTAGTAGACAATCACTTAAATATGAGCCAGCAGTGTGCTGCAGCTGCCAAAAAGGCCAACACAGTACTAGGCTGCATTAACAGAGGGATAGAATCAAGATCACGTGAAGTATTAATACCACTCTTCAATGCCTTGGTAAGGCCACACTTGGAATACTGCATCCAGTTTTGGTCACCACGATGTAAAAAAGATGTTGAGACTCTAGAAAGAGTACAGAGAAGAGCAACAAAGATGATTAGGGGACTGGAGGCTAAAACATATAAGGAACGGTTGCTAGAATTGGGTATGTCTAGTTTAACGAAGAGAAGGACAAGGGGGGACATGATAGCAGTATTCCAATATCTCAGGGGCTGCCATAAAGAAGAGGGAATTAAGCTATTTTCCAAAGCACCTGAAGGCAGGACAAGAAGCAACGGGTGGAAACTAATCAAGGAGAGAAGCAACCTAGAACTAAGGAGAAACTTCCTGACAGTGAGAACAATTAATCAGTGGAACAGCTTGCCTCCAGAAGCAGTAAATGCTCCAACACTGGAAGTTTTTAAGAAGAGACTGGACAGCCATTTGTCCGAAATGGTGTAGGGTTTCCTGCCCGAGCAGGGGGTTGGACTAGATGACCTCCAAGGTCCCTTCCAACTTTACTATTATTATTATTATTACTCACCCTACCAGTTCCTCTTCTGATCAGCCTCTTTAATTCAGCCTTGGTTATTCTGGTTCAACACTGCATCCTAAGGTATCAGCTGTGACTATGTGGAGGGTTTTGTGCTGCAGAAAGTAAGGACTGTTTTTGTGGGTATCAGTATGGAGAAGGAAGCTGTTATCTTCTTATTCTCTGCTGTATTCTGAAGAAAATTTTTGAAGAATCCTAGACTCTGGTCCAACACTAATTAGGAGAGAGTTAATCATTGCAGCCATGTATTTCCCCTTCCCAAAAGGCTTTTCACCCTTGAGTAACTTCCTCTGAAGTGGTGCTGTGCAGAGGGGATATACAGGGAAGGGCTAATTAGTACTTTAAGTAAGATGAAAGTTTTTAAAGTTTTTTAAAGTTTTATCATGATTTATTATCCAAGCAATATAAAAAGCCATTTGAGGAGGAGAAAAAGGGCCTCTCTCTGAGTTTTGGATTTTCATCAACAGGGTACAGCCATAACTGTATTTGTATTTGTAAATGTCCCTTTGAATTATTAAAACATCAACCAATTTCACTTGTACAGTATAACCAGGATAACATCTTTATATATATCAACCTTGTAGCTTGTAATTTTAAAATAAACATTCAAGCCAATCTCAGTTTTATCTGTTAGAGCTTGTTCCTTTCCTGTAACACTACCTATCTATGATGACACATATGCCTAAAATGAACTTTTCCATTCATTGTTCACACGTGTCTTTCAAAAGCAATATTAAAGTGTTTTGCTTCATTCTGTTTTAACAAGTTGACTGTAATTCTTCTTCTCCTTTAATCTTTAGTATTGTCTAGTTCTGTCTAGTGTCCATTAAAGTCTCATCCTATTATTCCCCCCCCCAAGGAATCCGAAGGACAACAATATCCCATTTAAAAGATTCTTATAATTACTTTATTAATTTCAAATCCATCCAGATACTTAGTCCATTTTTAACTTTTCCAAATCAACACTCTTTTGCTGTTTATTCCCAAAAGTAAAAAAAAAATCTAAGGCCTTAAATTGAAAAATAGAGCACTGTACAATGGAACAAATTCTTAAATTTGTTATCTCACTTTATTAAGAGATTTTTTTATTTTTTATTAAACTTCACTAAAGTTCACCAAACTGTCATGGTTCCAAAAAGAAGCAGCTTTTCAAAGAACTTTGAGGCTTATTTACCTTAAAGAATCCTTTTATTTCTGCATAGCTTCGGCACATACAAAGCTTAAGCCAAAAACTGAATCCTCCCTCCCCCAATCACCTGTGACAAGGCATAACTCACTCCTTCATTTTACAGTCATCAATCACATTCTCCAATTAATGTGAAGTGTGAAGTGCCCCTCCCATTACAGCTGAACTTGGCAATACTGTGCTCAGATATTGTTATGGTTAGCTAGCATATTTTCCCATCCACTAGGCTAGTATTATCTGCTTTAACTCTAGAAGTGCTATACAGGCTAAATAAAGCAGATTTGCTTCTTCATATATGGCAAGCAAGAACATCCGATGTTAGCAGTCTTGACACATACATTCCTTCAAAATGTACTGAATTGGCATGGTATATGATAATGAATCCTTTTTACTTGAAAACATCTTTGATCACCTCTTTGCCACATCCCAAATTCGGGTTGTAGAGTATATATTATAACTTGACAGATAAACCTACATATAAGTAAGATTTCAGAATACCAGTGACTTAGTTTATTACTTATCATCAGTGGTAGTTTGGTTTGCTTGTTGATTTCTATTTCTCTCTGTCTCCTTTTAATGATTTTAATTTGTATTATCCAATTCTTTTAAAGTTACTTTACTTGAAAGTTACCCTAGATTTAATAGAGATACATTAGAAAATTGATATAAATATATATAATAATGTTGTACAGTTTTAATGGTGTACCTCTGACTAAGGTGACCCTGAGGTCACAGATAAAACCCCATGTAACCACAGTGGCTCTCAGGGAACAGTTGATTGCAAAGAACCCCCCCCACACACACACACAATCTTTCAATTTCCATTCCTCCCCTCCATCATCCTGTCAGAACCTCCCATTCTCCCTCCCACCAACTAATCTCAACAATCTTTCCACCTCCCACAGCATCCAATACAACTGATCAAGCTTCCAGGATAGGAAGTGGTATGTGTCAATCTCAGTTGAATGAGATGATCCCTCAAGTAACATGGACCGTACCATGAAAGGCTTGTAAAGTGATCATCAATACTTTGAATTGCACCCACAAGCAGACTGATAACCAATGCAGCTCATGAAGCAGTGGTGTTACAGGGGCCATTCTTTGCCCCCCCAAAACTGCCTGTGTGCCGCACTCTGGACTAGCTGTAGCTTCCGAATGTTCTTCACAACTAGCCCCATGTAGAACACATTACAATAGTCCAGCCGTGAGATGACTAGGGACTGAACGACTGAGTGCAGGGAGTCCTGATCCAGGAAAGGCCGCAACTGGTGCACAACAGAAAGTTGTGCAAAGGCTCTCCTAGCCATGACCAACACCTGTTCCTTGAACAGGAGTCATGAGTCCAGGAGAACCCCCAAGTTTTGGACCGGGTCTTTCTGGGGGAGTGCTACCCCATCCAGAGTGAAAGATGACAAAGTCCCAGATATTGCATGCCCAAAACCATTCGGTCTTGGCAGGGTTCAGTCAAAGCCTGTTGTCCCCCATCCAGTCCCCCACAGCTCCAGTCATTGCAAGAGAGCAGCCACAGCATCACTTGGGTCACCAGTGGAAATGTTAGTTCTTCCTCATTACTCTCTGGACAGCTATGTATATCTCTTTGTTCCTCAATGGATGGATCAGTGGATTGGTCTTGCTTTTTCTCCAAAAATTCACATGAATGTGGGACCCAACACTGATGATATAACAAAGATGTCAACTGTCTAGTTGGCATTTCCAGAAAAAAAAAAAACTCCTGGGACATGATTTTACCAAGAGTATAATACTTTATTGAAATTTTACATTAGTGCAGAAGAAGTGAAAACAGCTCTGGTTTTCCTACTCAAAAGCTTACTTAATCATACAATAGATTCCCTCGCTCCAACCCACTGGGTCTTCATATTGTCCAATAGTAATACTTCTTATTGTTATGGGAAAAGTCCACTTTTTATCAGCACTAAGCTGTCAAAGACACCTCGGTTACCTAGATACCATCCCTCCCATCTTTGCACCAAAATCTTGTCAAGCTATGAGCAAGGGAGAAAATGAAGGTGAAAGAGTGAATCAGTTTTGACAGAAAGGAAAGTTAGGTGTGTCTAAGTAGGATGAAAAAAAAAATCACAATGCAGACAGGATTCGGCCTAACAAAAGCCGCAATGCAGTCAGAATTTGCTAGGGTGGAATAATATTAGTTCAATTTCTCTGTAAATGAACACAGCAGGAACTTCAGAAAATGCCTTTTTCATAAGGGAACAAATCCTCAAGAGACAATGATGATACAAGATGAAAGTGTGTATCCACAACAAACTAACAAAACACTTCAGAAAGTAAGTTCCAACAGGCAGTTTGGGGACTTTGTATACTCTTTAATTTACAGTCTTGTGTACTGTTGCGGTATCTAGATATGTTACGGTTTTATTATGGAAAAAAAAGAGAGAAAGGAAAGTACAATGCAAACTACTGGAAGAATAACAAAGATTATTCCTGTTGAACGTTCAGATGCAGCTTCCAATTATGTGTTTATTTCTCCTTCGCTAGTCTTTGAAGAGCTTTATGTACCTCTTTGTTCCTCAGAGTGTAGATCAGTGGATTAAGCATGGTGGTGATAAAGGCATAGAAGAGGGAAAATATCTTGCCTTTTTTCACTTTTTAATTTACAGTCTGTGTACTACTATGAAAACTAGTGTTGTTATGTGTTTATTATGAAAAGAGAGAGAAAAAACAAAATAAAATGAAAACTACTGGAAGAATAACATAAAGAGTATTGCTGTTGAACCTTCAAATGCAGTTTCGAATCGTGTTTATTTCTTCTTCATTAATCTGTGGAGAGCTTTATGTACTTCTTTGTTCCTCAGAGTGTAGATCAGTGGATTAAGCATGGGGGTGACAAAGGTGTAGAAAAGGGAAATCATCTTGCCTTGATCATGGGAATAGGTGAATGGAGGTTGAAAATAATTGAAGATGGCTGTGCCATAGAAGAGCCAGACCACCATCAAGTGGGAGGAACAAGTGTTGAAAGCCCTCTTCCTGCCCTCAACCGAAGGGATCCTAATCACTGCAGCTGCTATATAGCCATAAGAGATTGTGATCAGACTAACGGGTGCTAGAAGAAACACAACACTACCAGAAAGCATCAAAGCTTCATTAAGGAAATGTCAACACAAGCCAGTTTAAGAAAGGCAGGGAGCTCACAAAAGAAATGATCTACCCGATTCCATCCACACAATGGAAGCCTAAGAATCATCACTGTATCAACTAGTGAGACACTGAAGCCGCTTATCCAGGAGACAGCAGCCATTGTGAAACACAGAGAGTGGCTCATAATGGTTGTGTAGCGCAGTGGATGGCAGATGGCAGCATAGCGATCATAAGCCATGGCAGCCAACAAAATACACTCTGTGGAGCCCAGAGCAAGGGAGATGTAGAGCTCAGCCACACAGGCACCATAAGCAATAGTCTTACTTGTTCTCCAGAAGTTCACCAGCACCTGTGGCACAAGACTGGTGGTGAAGCAGAGGTCAAGGAAGGAAAGGTTGCTGAGGAAGAAATACATGGGGTTATGGAGGCCTAGATCTAGTCTCGACACCATGATGATGGTTGTATTGCCTAGGAGGGTCATCAAGTAGCAGGCCAGGACAAGGGCAAACAGCAACATCTCCAAGTGTGGCTGGTCAGCCACCCCCAGCAAGATGAATTCTTGGTAGCTTTGGTTACTCTTGTCCCACAAGATTTCCCTGTTCATTGTCTATACACATTGAAACACACAAGGAATCCAGTTCAAACTATTGACAGCAATCCAGCATGATCGATTGATTCACACATTAGAAGTGCTGATTGAATGTTGTGTCCAGATATCTAGGTGAAGCTTAATTAGTAAACTCTGTGAAAATGATTGGAGGTCCATATCCATTGGCACTGCTTTCTCACCTTGATGACCACAAAGAAGTAATTGTGTATGGATAGCAATCTAGAGGTTTATCTCAACTATGATTTTTTGCCAATTTCCCTGTCTTTATCTAAAAGATTGATAATATAAAGTCATTCCTTTTGTACCTCCTGTCCAACTCTTCTGATAGGATGTAGTTAGCTAGGTGCTAAGCTTTCACTTTTCATACAATGAATTTCCTGTACAATTTTTTTTTCTAGCGATACAAAACCTGCTCCCCTAATCATTGTTCAGTGAGATAGCAACTGTCAGGGACTCTCACAAATACCTATTCCTCCATTAACCCCTAAAAACTTATTATAACTGTGAATGTAAAGCAGAATCCTACTAGGTGAGAAGTGAATATACTAATTATAGGGCAGAAAAATTTGCACCATTGGGCAGTATTATACAATTAATAGTTTTTGAAACTCGGTTTTGACACATCTGTCATAACTAAGAGGCTGAAAGGAGCCACACCTGTAGCAGAAACCACATGTAATCAATATAAATGATTATCAATATAAATCAATATCAATATAAACACTGCCCACAGTCCACCAGAATCCTTTTTCTAGCCCCAGAATGGAAGGGTCAAAAGTTTTGGCTATGATTTTTAAAGGATATTTTAAAAGTTAAGGCTCAAACTACTGCCTCAAATCATTGGTATTATAGGTGGGTTCTCTCGTCATAAAATTGGTGGCTTAAAGTAAGAGTTTGCCTCTGATATTTAGAAAAAGCACTTACAATTAAAATATAAATAGGGCAACATTGACCTAACTTGTGAATACAAAAAGTGCATCGATGAAGAAGATGAAGGATGTGTATTTCATCCTCACTATTTGCATGTTTCTTGCAGATGCTGTTTAAATGATCATCCTGATTGTGCACATTCCCTGACTGTATAAAAGACTATAGTCATATTTAGATCAGAATCTTCTTTGGGAAAAAAACTTCCTCCAATCAGGACAATTAGGGACAATACGGTATGTCCTCTGCTCCTCTCATGGATATAGTCTATGAATTCCCAGATACTTAGACTCCTATCACAATACAGAGCAGTGCTAAGCTTATTAGGGATAGGACTAAAAGGAATGGCAAGATTGATTGACTTGGGTGTCCAATTTTGTGCAATAGGGTTGAACTTTCTTGTGATGGCAGAAGGTCAAAATCCTAAGCCTCACCCTGACCCAGGATCAACAGCCGTATGCAATCTGGAGGTTGTCCATGCCTGTTTTTAAACTGAGGGCGAGTAAGGATGAATGCCCTAATTAATCAACTGGTTGATTGATAATATACCATCAAAGTGATCACATACATTTTCTCCATGACATGTTACAAAACTCCTTTCTTTAATTGGTTGAGAGATACCTGGAAGAAGATGTAACAAGCCAGGGAAGGAAATCCTTTCTAGCCAGTTCAGATAATTCTAAGACTGCAAACAAACTTATATAACAGGGAACAGAGGTAGATTTGATTACTTATAAAATATCTGCCTTTTGTTCAGCAAAGGAAAGGGAACTGCTTGGACATGAAGCTCAATTCTGAAGGACATGAGCAAATCGCAGCATCCCCGAGATTTGATTAGGATTTCAGGCGTTTAATATACTAAGATTCTGTGACTCAACCACCTGCTTCATTTCCATCATCATTTCCAAGACGTCGTCATCTGTCTTGCACAAGTAGATTTTCCAGAAGCTTCCTTACGGTTTCTATATAACAAGAAAAAAGATGTCTCAATTAAGTCTGTTCTGCTGGATCCCTTCCCCACCCTGTGACACATTTGTTCCTTTATTCAGGTATTCCTTTATTTATTACATTTATCTCTCACTGAAATCTGGAGACTCTGAGGTTTAAACAAAACACTTCCTGAAATGCTCCTTGCAGAATAAATGAAAATTTCAGGAAACCAGGCGATAAAATGTCATCTCCTACATCATAAACAGTGGTGGGATTCAGCCGGTTCGCACCACTTCGGCAAAACCGGTAGCTAATTTTTTTGTTGCCCAGGCCCAGATTGGACTTCCGGAAGCAGCATCCACACAGAGAACCGGTTGTTCGCATATTTGAATCCCACCACTGATCATAAATATCACACGCACAAGGACTTATGAAAGAGCTTTAGAAGATGGACAGCCAGGTACAACAGAAGATCAAGTTTCTACAGATTTAACAGTGAAGGAATTTCAGCAGATACTGTATCAAAGAAAGAGACAAAACTGAAGCAAAATTCAGTGTTCAAGAGATGAGAAATGAAAGAACACTCCAGTCCATCTCCCCCTCCCATCCTTTTCTCTTGACCCTCCGGCAGCTTTGCCTGTCTAATGTCTGACAAATCTACTTTTTTCTGTTTCACACTATTTATGAATTAGATTCATATCCCACCTTCCACTCAGAGCCATTGTATGAGGTGCCTGTTCTTCCTTTCTTTCCCACAAGAAGCACCGAGTGAAATAATACAGAGAGAGAGAGAGAGAGAGAGGGAGGGAGGGAGGGAGGGAGGGAGGGAGGGAGAGAGAGAGAGAGAGAGAGAGAGAGAGAGAGAGAGAGAGAGAGAGAGAGAGAGAGAGAGAGAGAGAACATGATCCCAGCTACTATTTTTCATACAGGTAAATAACCTACCCCATGAATTATAGTTTAATATTTGCGGAGTCAACTTTACCAGGTATAAATCTTACTGACTTTATGCTTTTCAGCAAATTGCATATTAATTCTTGGATCACCACCATAAATCCAGCACACTTAAATGAAAGAACAAAAGGCAGATAGATGATTCTAGGCAATTGATGGGAAACACCGGAAATGTATTCATTAGGAAGGGATTACAGATTTGATAGGTACAAGTCAGTTGTGATCAAATTCTAATTAACTTTTCAGTTTGTCCTTTTCCATTTTGACATTAATGTATAATTTTAGAAATTAAAAAAGACTTTTAATTTGAATATTTCTTAGCATATTCTTATATTTTTGTGCATATCTACTATGTATAATGTTTTCCACAATATAATTTTTACTATGCAGGTTTTTTTAAAAATATATATATTCCTACACACATGTCCCCTAAAATTGATAATTATGTATTGGTCTCTGTGTATCTATATCGATGCTAAACTAGATTCTGGATTTTATTGTTTAGCTGCATTCCAGTTTGCATCTAAGCTGGGAACTATAAATTGCCCAATTTCGTATTAAAATTCAAATCAAATTAATTTCTTATTTCTAGCACTAATATCAGTAAAGACTGTAAAGAAAAAAGTCCATTAAAAGGTGACATTTTACAATGAACAGATACATTTAAAAATCACGTTAACACCTTGGAACAGAGTCTAGAAGACGTTAAGACCTAGGAGGAATTTATTATAGCTTCAGCTGACCTTTGGTGAAGTCAGCTGTAATCAATGAAAAGCCAGGTTACAGTATATTTCATGATCAACATTCACTTATTACTAGAAAATTTCAAAGAAATTTTATGCCTTCATAATTAAAAATTATAATTAATTAAAAAAGGAGCACACATCATAGATGATTAGACAGATAAAATAGATAGATGATAATAGATAGATAGATAGATGATAGATGATAGATAAATAGATAGATAGATAGATAGATAGATAGATAGATAGATAGATAGATAGATAGACAGAGCATGTAATCTTCTCCTTTACTGTAACATATATATGTCTATGTGTGTGTGTATTACATAAGTAACTATAACCCCATTCCCTAACCTCACCTGTTTCTGGATAAGAGAAATTTGCTACCTTTTGGATCATCTGGATGCGTTGATTTGGAGGATCTTAGATGCCTGTATGATCTCAGCTAAGAATCCCTAATTGTGACTCTTTTTCTACATCTTATGAAGAATCAGCCTCAATTCAAGGAGCAGTTGATATATTTTTTCAGGCCAAAATAGTTCCCACTGGAGCATCTCTGAATGGACCTTTCTACTCAGGAGACTAGAGGTTGAGCTGAAAAGTGGGGAGACAGATAGCTGGGGAAGGGAAACTCCCTAAAAAGAGAACAGAAAGAGTCAATGATGAAACTGGATGCAAGCTAACAGAAATATTTAGATAGGAACAGAGGAAGAAAGAACCGAAAAGGGTTGTCAGGAATGAAGGATGAGGCAATGAGCAACATGAAAGTAGACTGAATAGCCCATAGAGCCCAACAAGGCTTAATCTCAAGCAAATAGAGATAGCATTGTAGCAATAATTTCAGGACCGTTTTTCACTTGATCCTATAGGGAAAGAAAGAAAGCTGAAAGCGAAGATTAATGCATCTTTCTGTTTAAAGAAAAAAAGAAGAGAAAATACACTGGAAAGACAATAATAAGCAACAAGGAGAAATCTTGCAAATTGAATATTGTGTTGATTAGGAATAGGCAACATCAAAGGAAATGGGAAAGATAGAAGGGAAAGACTCCCTCTGTCAAAACTCTGATCAGCCCACTTTCTTCAGCCCAGCATCTTGGCTGTTCCAAGTCAGTGGTGCTCCAGAAAATGTGATATCATGCAGACACACAATAATCAATCTGAGAAAGCAGAATGGTAGACTTTATGGGTGTTTTCTGGGAGAGGGAGAAGGAGGAGAAAGGGAGGAACATTTAATGAAATTGCTATGTAGTAAAGTTGCCACAGAGCCTCAGGGCACCAGGACTCAAGATGAACAATTAGTGGCAAGTAAGAAACTTCCCTCCAGAGTCCAGCAAAGCCCCTGAAACCATTTGCAAAGGCTCACTCAAGAAGGATAGAGGGTGTCAGAAAAGTGACAGGAGCAAAAATGCAGGAGTGGGAGGAAGTGATGTGCAAAGGTTCGGACCAGCAAACAAAGGAGTACATTTCAAATGGTGTCAGAAAATTGAATTTGCCATTGCAGGAATTGTATGGGGGAACAAATTTCTGTGTAGCCTTTTCAGCACAAGATGCCAGGTTAAGGGTGGTTGGCAAGAAACAGACACACACAAACTTCAATTGTTTGCTTCTTATTTTATTACAGTTGGACATACACATCTACACACAATTCTGGGTAAAACTTCTAGAATGCCTTTGCCACCACATCCAATCTAGACCCATCAGGAGGAGATTGGGCACCTACATCCTCCATGGACTTTCTACATTTTTTGCCACAAATTGTATTCCAAATGTTGGGAGCATTGCAAAAAACACATGTGCATCCAGCAGGTCTATATACTCTTGTTCCACTGTTCAATAGTGTTCTCTCTCTCTCTCTCTCTCTCTCTCTCTCTCTCTCTCTGTGTCCCTGTCTCTGTCTCTGTCTCTCCCCTCCCCCCCACCTCAGCTGCCAATATGGAAATACTTCAGCAATCCTGGTGGGCTTGCCTTGGTTTAGTCTGGATAGGGGTTTATGACTGCCATGGCCACAATGGCTATAACTCAACTCATTATGGACCAAAACACACAGTAGATCACTGGCTGCTTTGTTTAGGAGATTCTAACGGGTTCCAGAAACCCCTAGAGGACTTTCTAGGCAGCACGGCTGGTACTCAGGGTGAATATTTGGATGCCAGTGGTCTACATAGCAGTTGATCTGTTGGTTTATATGTGTTTATAAACAGAATCTCTTCAGCTCCACCCAACTCTGGCCTTCTTAATCTTCCCTTCCGCTTGAGTTATTTACTACTATATTTATCAATTTGTTTTGAAATCATCTTTACACACTCTCTTTGTGTGAATAAACTGGCACAATGTTCTTTGTTCATCCTGGTCATTCAATTTATTTTCAGCCCAGACTGATCCTATCACTTGTTTTATCACAGACTTTTCTGACATTCTCCATTCACACCACATTCAGTTTATCTGTGTGTATCTCTTTATGTAACCAATTCTCATTTCTATATCAGTATCTACAAACAGGTCTTCTTCAGCCCCATAAATTGGTCATATTCCCTCCAATGAGCTATAACTAGTGCTGTCTGCATTGTCCTTTAATGCCCAACAAGGTATTTTATTCTCCCGAGCCTTTTAATAGTATGCTAATATTGATGTGATTATTTACTTTCTATTGCTACCGTAACCTTTTTCATTGATAGTTAATTTCATTCTTTACTTTATTTGGCATTTCATAAAATATTTTATTAATTGTTGTAACTATCACATACTGTATAAGTTCAAAACATTTTCAGCTTTATTTTCTAATGGCAAGCAGCAGAGACATGTTTCATATCAAATAAATTAAATGTCAATTGTTTACACCCTGTAGACATCATGGAAGGGTATATAATAATAATAATAATAATAATAATAATAATAATAATAATAATAATAATAATAATAATAATAATAATAATAATAATAAAAAGTTGGAAGGGACCTTGGAGGTCATCTAGTCCAACCCCCTGCTCAGGCAGGAAACCCTATACCATTTCAGACAAATGGCTGTCCAGTCTCTTCTTAAAAACTTCCAGTGTTGGAGCATTCACCGCTTCTGGAGGTTGTTCCACTGGTTAATTATTCACACAAGTTCCAGGTTGCTTCTCGCCTTGATTAGTTTCCATCCATTCCATTCCATCCATTCCATTTGTATATAGGGAATCCCCGAAGACTGCATTGGTGACTCTGGATTATGTAATAGTCCTTAAAACCCATCACGACAATATCAAAGTCTATATAAATGGAAAGTTGGGGACTGCTCTCATAAGGAAAAAAAATCATGAGCAAACACTTCTCTAAGGTTCAGAAATTAGGAGTGTCTAAGAAGGAGGGAAATGCAGACAGGAATTGGTCTAGCAAAGAAACAATGCAGACTGGATTTGCTACAGTGGAATAATATAATTAGCTCAAGTTCTTATTAAAATGAAATTGCAAGAACTTCAGAAGGTGCGTTTTTCAAATGGGAATGAAACTTCTGAAACATAAAGGGACAGAGTTGACACAAGATAATAGCGTCTTATCCACAGCAAGCTAAACACATTTCAGAAAAGAAGTTCTGAAGTTTGTATACTCTTTAATTTATTAATTTTGAGTACTGCTGTGGTACCAAGATGTATTGCACATTTGTTATGAACAAAGAGAGAGAGGGAAAGGTAGAATCAAAAGTACTGCAAAAATAACAAAGACCACTCCTGTGGGGAATCTTGAAATGCAGATGCTTTGGATGCTTCAATCCATGGGTTTAGTTCTTCTTCATTAGTCTTTGGAGAGCTTTATGTACGTCTTTGTTCCTCAGAGTATAGATCAGTGGATTAAGCATGGTGGTGACAAAAGTATAGAAAAGGGAAATCATCTTGCCTTGATCATGGGAATAGTTGGATGGGGGTTGAAAATAATTGAAGATGGCTGTGCCATAGAAGAGCCAGACCACCATCAAGTGGGAGGAACAAGTGTTGAAGGCCTTCTTCCTTCCCTCAGCTGAACGAATCCTCAGCACCGCAGAGGCTATATAGCCATAGGAGACCATGATGAGACTAACTGGAATTAGGAGGAACACCACGCTAGTAGAAAATATCACAACCTCATTAAGTGAAGTGTCAACACAAGCCAATTTAAGAAAGGCTGGGAGCTCACAAAAGAAATGATCTACCTGATTCCGTCCACACAGAGGAAGCCTAAGAGTCATCACTGTATGAACTAGTGAGATACTGAAGCTGCTTATCCAGGTGACAGCCACCATCATGAAACACAGAGAGTGGTTCATAATGGTAGTGTAGCGCAGTGGATGGCAGATGGCGGCATAACGATCATAGGCCATGACAGCCAACAAAATACACTCTGTGGAGCCCAGAGCAAGAGAGTTATACAATTCAGCCACACAGCCACCATAAGTGATAGTCTTGCTTTTTCTCCAGAAGGTCACCAGCATATGGGGTCCAAGGCTGGTGGTGAAGCAGAGGTCAATGAAGGAAAGGTTGCCGAGAAAGAAATACATGGGGGTATGGAGCCCTGGATCTAGTCTTGAGACCACAATGATAGTTGTGTTGCCCAAAAGGGTCATCATGTAGCAGACAAGAACAAGGGCAAACAGCAACATCTCCAAGTGTGGCCGGTCAGCCATTCCCAGCAAGATGAATTCTCCTTGGTAGCTTTGGTTTTCCATGAAATTTCCCTGTTCATTATCTATAAGATTAGAACAAGTAAAGACACAGAAAAGGAATCCTGTACAAAAATGACAAGAATCCATCAATGACATGATTCCTCTATTTGGAGTAAGGCTTTTATGTTGTACCCAGTAATCTAAATTAAAGTTGAATTAGTGGACTCTATGAAAATGATTGGAGGTCCATATCAATTGCCACTGCTTTCTCAGCATTGTATGTCTTAAAGACCACAAGGGAATAATTGTGCATGGATGGAAATTTAAAACGTTTACTCCATCCACTTTGTTGCCCATTGCCTATTCTTTGTCCAAAATATTGATAATCTCAGATAATTTTCTTCTGTACTTTTTGTTCACCTCCTCTGATAGGATGCAATTAGGTGCTACATTTTCCCTTTTCATACATTGAATTTCCTAGACAAAAATGTGTATAGCAATTGGGTGTCCAATTTTGTGTGATAGGTCTGACATTAAGACCCAGTAGAACTAAGAGATGTATTATTGCTACAGCTTACCTTTGGTGAATTCCACTCTAATAAATGAAAACCAAATTAGAGCATATTTCGTGATCAACATTAACTTACTTGTAGAAAATATTCAAAAGATTTCTAAACAGAACAAATTTTATGCTTTCATAATTTAGAAAAAGCAGTACTCATCATGGAGATAGTAGATAGACAGACAGACAAATAGATAGATAATGCTGCTGCTGATGAAGAAGATAGATAGATAGATAGATAGATAGATAGATAGATAGATAGATAGATAGACAGACAGACAGACAGACAGACAGATAGATAGATAGATAAAAAAGGGGAAAGAGATAGAACATATAATATGACCCTGTTACTTATATATTATATAAACTATAACTCTAAAACACTCTACTCCCCAACCTCACCTGTGTCTGTGTAAGAGAAACGTTGCTACCTCTAGGCTCATCATGTGTTGGTGTGGAATACCTTGGATGCCTGTATGATTCTGAGGTAAGAATCTCTTTTTCTATTTCTTAGGACGAACTGGCTTCTATTCAAGGAGCAGATGACACAGTTTCAGGACAAAATACTTGTCACTGGAGCATCTCTGAATGGACCTTTGTATTCCAGGTATTAGAGCTTGAGCTGAAAGGTGGGGACAGGAGACAGATTAGTGGGGAGGTGAAATCCCCCCAAAACAGAACAGAAACAAACCCCCCAGGAAATTGATAGGAATAGAAATAGAGGAACAGAATCCAGGGAAGGAAGGAAGGTGTGAAAAGGATGGACAGGAATGAAGGTTGAGGCAATGAGCAACAAGGAAATAGTCAGACTGATTATTCTACAGAGTCCCATAGGGCTCCATCTCAAGTTAATGGACCTAGCGTTGCAGCAATAATTTCAGAACCATTTTTCACTTGAGCCTATAGAGAAAAAAGCTAAAAGCAAAGATTAATGCATCTTTCTCTTTAAAGAAAAAGGGAGAGAAATTGAACATTTGGAGTTCTCAGTCTGGCATCTTGCCTCTTCCAGGTCAGTGGTGCTCCAGAATATATATATATATATATCACACAGACACACACAATAATCAACCTAGAAGGCAAGGAATGAAGCA
Source organism: Crotalus tigris (assembly GCF_016545835.1). NCBI lineage: Eukaryota > Metazoa > Chordata > Lepidosauria > Squamata > Viperidae > Crotalus > Crotalus tigris. Next base: position 1,228,945 of record NW_024097425.1, read on the forward strand.
GCACAGTACATTTTATAGGCATTTTCAAGGGGGAGGAGGAGGAGGAGGTGGAGAAGGTGGAGGAGGTGGAGGAGGCAGAGGCGGAGGCGGTGGAGGAGGAGGAGGAGGAGGAGGAGGAGGAGGAGAAGAAGAAGAAGAAGAAGAAGAAGAAGAAGAAGAAGAAGAAGAAGAAGAAGAAGAAGAAGAAGAAGAAGAAGAAGAAGAAGAAGAAGAAGAAGAATGGGGGGGGGTATTCCTGTCTATTTCTCACTATTTAGTGAAAGTTGCTATACAGTAAAGTTGTCATGATTCCCAGGAGACCAAGACTCAAGATGAACACTTCCCTCCAGAGTCCAGCAAAGCCCTTGAAACCATTTGCACAGGCTCACCCAGGAAGGATAGAAAGGGTCACAAAAGTCACAGTAGATGCAGGAATGGGAGGAAGAGATCTGCAAAAAGCTTGGATCAGCAAATAAATGAGTAAATTTCAATGGTGTCAGAATTTTTTTTTGCTATTGAAGGAACTGTATGGTGGAACACATTTATGTGCAGCCTTTGTATCATAAGGCGTTATGTCAATGGTGGTAGGCAACACACAAACACACATTCTGATTGTTTGCTTTTGTTTTTAATTAATGCTGCATACACACACACACACACACACACACACGCAATTCTGGATAGAACTTCTAAAATGTCTTTGGCCACCACACCCAATGTAGACCAGCCACAAGGGGATAAGGGCACTTACCCCTCCATGGACTTTCCATCCAGTCTACATTCCTCTACCACAAATTGTATTCCCAATGTTGGCAGCATTGCAAAAACCACAAGCCAACCCAGCAGGCCTACATACTCCTGAACTGCTGCTCAGCAGTAATTTCTCTCTTTTTCTCTCCATTGAGGTGCCACCATGGAGGGACTGTATCTTTAGCACTGCCAAGAAATGGTAGGCAACTCACTAAGTGCCCAGCTGGTTTCTTAGTTCATCTGATCAATGTGGTCTCAGATTTGGCATTGAGAGGTCCTAAAATTTTAGTTCTGGGAGACTTCAGCACTCATTTGCAATACATTTGTGTGTGGGGGGGGGGAGTGTAGCAGTCACTACAGTGGTGGGATCCAGACGGTTCGCACCATTTCGGCAGGACGGGTAGCTAAGTTTTTGTTGCCCAGGCCCAGAATGGACTTCTAGAAGCAGCATCCACACAGAGAACCGGTTGTTCCCATATTTGAATCCCACCACTGAGTGACTATTATTCTCTGCAGAGGGATGGAGCACTTAGATTAGGCTTGTGCTGGGAGTTGAAGGATTCCAGTGATTTCCAGAAATCCCTGGAAGATTTTCCAGTCAGTATGACTGGTACTCAGGGTGAGGATTTGGCTGCCAGAGGTCTATCTCGCTGTTGGAATGGTTATCTGTGTTTATAAATAGGATCTCTTCAGTTCTATCCCACTATGGTCTTCTTAGCCTTCCCTTCCTCTTGAGCCATTAACTACTTTCTTACATACATGTTTTATCTTTACACACTCTCTTTGTGTGAACTGCCTCAATGTTCTTCTTTTATGCTGGTCACTCAATTTATTTTCAGTCCAGGTTGATAGGCTTCTCCATTTTGATTTTCTTTTTGTGAAATAAGTGATGACATGGTGTAATATGTCATGTGTTGTTGTTCATCCGAGGTTGTATTTACTACTTTTAGGAACTGCTAAGGAGCAGAAGATTTTTACTATGTCCTTATATGTAAAACCAAAGAACTCAAAGAGGGTGTACTCTCTTTTTCACAAAAACATATATATGAAATCCCCAATAATTGCATTGCTGACTCTGGGTTGTATTACAGTCCTCAAAAACTCATGACAATAATGTGATGGTCTGCATAGAGGGAAAGTTTGGGAACTGCTCTCATAAGAGAAGAAAATCATGAGCAAAATCTTCATTTAGATTCAGGAATAAGGAGTGTCCAAGAAGAATGGAAAAGTCAGAATGCAAACTGGGTTTGCTGTAGCAAAAGTTACAATGCAGATAGTACAGATAGCACCCAGGGTTCCATCTTAGGCCCGGTACAGTACTCTTCAATATCTTTATAAATGATTTAGATGAGGGTGCTAGAATACATGTTCACATGTTTTATGCAACAACTACAGCCAATCAGTAGATGGCAGTGTTTGTAAGTTTGCAAACACTCTATGGTCTTTTTATTCTGAGGAGAGTTTCCTGTTACAGTTAAACAGTTCAGCAGTCAAGCCCATGGTGACTGTGTACTTTGTTCTGTAGGGCTATATAAACAGAATTTCTAACAAGGGAATACAAGGGGAACTCAATACATTTGCAGATGACACTAAGGTAGCAGAAGACAACACCCTAGAAGATACATTCAAGAGCCAGAAGGATCTCGATAGACTTGAACCCTGGGCTCTATCTAACAAAATGAAATTCAATGTGGATTCGCCTAGGCAAGAAAAAACATTTTTTTCAGATATAGATTAGGTGAAACATGGGTCAATACCAATAACTGTGAGAGGGATCTTGCAGTGTTAGGGAAAATAACTTAAATATGAGCCAATAATGTGTGGTTGCAGCCAAAAAAGCCAATGCAATCCTAGGCTGCATTAATATAAGGATAGAATCAAGATCACGTGAAGTATTGGTACCGCTTTACAAAGCCTTAGTAAGATCACACTTGGAATACTGCATCCAGTTTTGGTCACGAGAATATAAAAAAGATGTTAAGACACTGGAAAGAGTGCAGAGAAGAGCAACAAAGATTATTAGGGGGTTGAAGGCTTAAACGTATGAAGAATGGTTGCAGGAATTGTCTAATCAAAAGAAGGATTAGGGGAAACATGATAGCAGTGTTCCAATATTTGAGGGGCTACTACAAAGAGGAGATAAACCTTACATTTATTTCATTCTGCATTTTATTCTGCATTTCATAAAATATTTTATTAATTGTTGTAACCAACAGATGTAATTTCAAAACATTTCCAACTTTATTTTAAAATGGCAAGCAGCATAGGCATGTTTCATATCAAATCAATTAATGACAACTGTTTACGCCCTGTAGACATCATGGAAGGGCCATTGTATATAGGGACTCCCAAAAAATTGTATTGATGATTCTGGATTATATAATAGTCCTCAAAAACTCATGATAGCAATGCCACACTCTGCATAAAGAAAATGTTTAGGAACTGGTCTCATAAGGGAAGAAAATCATGAAGAAACTCTTTTTTTTATATTGAGTAATTAGGAGTGTCCCAAAAGACTAGAAGGATTTGGCCTGGCAAAAGCCACAATGCAATCAAGATTTGCAAGGGTGGAATAATAACGTTAGTTCAAATTCTCATTAAAAGAAAATTGCAAGAACTTCAGAAGATGCCTTTTTCACAGGGGAACAAAACATCTGAAACATCAAGGGACAGAGTTGACACAAGACGTGTGTTATCCAGGACAAGCTAAACACATTTCAGAAAATAAGTTCTGATTGTCAGTTTTGGGGTTTGTATATTCTTTAATTTTACAGTCTTGTGTAGTACTGTGGTACCTAGATAATAAGACATGCCTATTATGAAATAGAGAATACAATGAAAATTATTGCAAGAATAACAAACAAACAGCATTTCTGTTGAACCTTCAGATGCTTTGGATGCTTCAATCCATGGGTTTATTCTTCTTGATTAGTCTTTGGAGAGTTTTATGCACTTCTTTGTTCCTCAGAGTGTAGATCAGTGGATTAAGCATGGTGGTGACAAAGGTATAGAAAAGGGAAATCATCTTGCGTTGATCATGGGAGGAAGTGGATAGAGGCTGGAGATAACTAAAGATGGCTGTGCCATAGAAGAGCCAGACCACCATCAAGTGGGAGGAACAAGTGTTGAAGGCCCTCTTCCTTCCCTCAGCTGAGCGAATCCTCAGCACTGCAGAGGCTATATAGCCGTATGAGATTGTGATGAGACTAACTGGTACTAGGAGGAACACCACGCTAGTAGAAAACATCACAATTTCATTAAGGGAAATGTCAACACAAACCAATTTAAGAAAGGCTGGGAGCTCACAAAACAAATGATTCACTTGATTCTGTCCACACAGTGGAAGCCGAAGAATCATCACTGTATGAACTAGTGAGTTGCTGAAGCCACTTATCCAGGAGACAGCAGCCATTGTGAAACACAGAGAGTGGTTCATAAGGGTAGTATAGCGTAGTGGATGACAGATGGCTGCATAGCGGTCATAGGCCATGACAGCCAACAAAGTACACTCCGTGGAGCCCAGAGCAAGGGAAATGTAGAGCTCAGCCACACAGCCGCCATAAGTGATAGTCTTGCTTTTTCTCCAGAAATTCATCAGCATGTGGGGCCCAAGGCTGGTGGTGAAGCAGAGGTCAAGGAAGGAAAGGTTGCTGAGGAAGAAATACATGGGGGTATGGAGCCCTGGATCTAGTCTTGAGACCACAATGATGGTTGTATTGCCCAAGATGGTCATCAAGTAGCAGACCAGGACAAGGGCAAAGAGCAACATCTCCAACCGTGGCCGGTCAGCCACTCCCAGCAAGATGAATTCTCTTTGGTAGCTTTGGTTTTCCCATGAAATTTCCCTGTTCATTGTCTATACAAATTAGAACAAGTAATGACACAAAAGGAATCTGGTTCCAACAACTGTCAGCAGTCCAGCAGATCAATTGATTCCCATATTTGAAGTGGGTCTTGAATTTTGTCCCCAGTAATCTGGATTAAACTTAATTAGTGCTCTCCATGAAAATGACTGGAGGTCCATATTCACTGGCAGTGCTTTTCACCATCTCATGCTTTAACAACCACAAGGGAATTATAGTGTATGGATGGAAACTTAAAAATTTACTCCATTTACTTTCTTGCCTATTACTTGCTCTTTATCAAAAAGATAGCTGAGAGTTGCTACAGTTGTATCAGATACCAGATGTAATCAATACAAATGCTGAACATCAAACAGTGTCCACAGTCTGCAGATCCCTTTTCCAGTCCCAGAATGGATAGGATCAAACGTTTTGGTGATTATTTTTAAAGGCTATTTTGAAAGATAAGACTCAAATTGTCACCTCAAGCCATTGATCTTATGCGTGGGTCTCCCTTGACATAAGATCAGTGGCTTAAAGCACTTTTAAAAAAGCCCTTAAAATTAAAATATAAATAAGACAACAGTACCCCAGTTTGTGAACCCAAGAATTTCATCAATGGACAAGATGAAGAATGTTTATCTCATCCCTACTATTTGCAAGTTTCCTGCAGATGCTGTTTTGCCTTTAAATGATCCTCCTGACTGTGCACATTCCCCAACTGCATGAAGGATTATAACAATATTTAGATCAGAACTTTCTTTGAAAATAGCCTCCTCCATCCATGAAAATTAAGGATTGTATTGTATTTATATCCCTTGCTCTTGTCATGGATACAGTCTAAGAGTTCTCAGATAGTTGGATACTAATCATAACATTGAGCAGTGCTGAACTTGTTTGGGACAGGACTAAACAGATTGGAAGACTGGTTGACTTGGAAATCCAATTTTGTGCAATGGGGCTGAGCTTTCTTGAGATGGAGGAAAATCAAAACCCTAAAACTCACCTGAGCCTAGGGTGATGGAAGTTGTCCATCTCTGTCTTGTAACTGAGTGGACAAGGGTGAACATTAATTGATGTTAATGATGTTATCAATCAACCATTTGATTAATCAAATGGTTGATTGATAATGTGCCATCCAGGGATTCTCACTCTTAGGGAATCATATAGATTTTTTTACACAGCATGTTACAAAAATGCCTTTTTTAAACTGGCTGAAAGAGACCAGGAAGAAGCTATAACAAGTCAGGGAAGGGAACACTTTCCAGCCATTTCAGATGACTCTAAGACTGCAAACAAACATATATAAATCTCTGCCTTTTATTCAGCAAAGGAAAGGGAGCTGCATCGACATGATCCTCAATTCTGGAAGCCATGGATGAGTCTCAGCACCCCATAGATTTGTTTAGGATTTCAGGCCTTAAATATACTAAACTTCTGTGAGTCAACCACATCCTTCGTTTCCATCGCCATTTCCAAGACGTCATCACCTGTCTTGTACAAGTAGGTTTTCCAGAAGCCACCCTCAGGTTTCTTTATAGCAATAGGGGAAAAAATGTCCCAGTTAGGTCTGTTCTGCTGGATCTTCTCCCCACCTGCAGCCCATTTATTCCTTTATTCAGGTATTCATTTATTTATCACACTTATACACCACTAAAATCTGGCAGAGGTTTAAACAAAAACGTTTGCTGAAGTGCTTCTTTGCAAATGAAGGAAAGTTTCAGCAAAAGGGGAGAAAAGATGTCATCTCCTATCCCACAATAATCACATCCCCAAGGAATTAAGGACAGGATTAGGAAATTGACAGCTAGGAGCAAAAGAAGATCAAGTTTAACTGTGAAGGAATTTCAGCAGGTACAGAATCAAAGAAAGCAAACACTGAAGCAAATGTTAGTATGCAAGAGAGGAGAAATGGAAGAATACTCCCCCCTCTGCCCTTTTCTTTTGACCTGTCTGATGTCTGACAAGTCTACTTTTCTCTCTTTCACACTATTTATGCATCACACTCATATCCGACCTTCCGTTCAGGAGCTCAGAGCCATTGTATGTAATGCCTCTTGCTCCTTTCTTTCCCACAAGTGCTCCACAAAGTAAACTGGTGTGGAAGTGAGAGGAGTTATGTGAGGGAAACAGAGAGAGAGAGTCACTCAGAAAATGTCTCTTACTAAATGTGCACTTGAACCTGGATCTTTGAACCCAAGTTTAACTCTTGAGCAAAGACAAAGGACTGGACCGGAGTCTCCCAGGAAGCCTCCACTGTGTATGTGGGGGAGATTACAACTTGGGGCAGGTCTTTCCCATATTTTAACTAGTATCTTATCCTGGCTAGATATGATGAAGGCATAGATATAACACTTCCATGTAATATTCCATGCCATACTCCTACAGGTCTCCATTCATTCATGTAAATGCAACATAACAGACAGAAGACGGAACCCACAAGGACTTAGCTTGGCTCCTCTCTTGAAATTGCACAGCAGAAAGTTGGAAGATGCTTGACAAGTGGCTCTGCTGCATTGTTACTAAGGTGACCAACCGTCCTCCTTTAGGGAGGACAGTCCTTCTTTTGTAAGTTCTGTCCTCTCTAAAAAAGTGTCCTCCTACATGTCCTTCTTTTCGATATTTGAAGACTAATCTGTAAATCTCCGTATTCGATCGATGCCGATCCGATCTGTTGCGCATGATGTGACTATTTATATTTGACATGACGATTCGTCAAGGCTCGGTACTGTGCGGCGAGACACAATTATGAGACACATCTGCTCCACACAGGAGAATTGTTTTGAGAGAGTGCGCCGCGCGCAAAGTGCGCCACACGCAAGGGGCCTTGTTTACTTCTTACCGAAACACGACACGGCACACACGCATGCATTAGACTCACTTTTTTTTCTTCAGTTTATTTGTGTCCTCCTTCTCATAGTAAAAAAGTTGGTCACCTTATTGTTACAGCAAGCCTAACTTTATCTTTCATGTAGAACAAGATATAGACTAAATGTGTGCAGACTGGCAATGCACTGTGCAGGTGCTTTAATCAGGTGCACAGCCTACAGCACTTTATGTTTTTTTTCAGCAATAACACCTTAATTCTGCTCCATAACCCTATCATCTTTACAAAAAAGAAAACAGCCCACCCTAAACTAAAATAGGAAAACAGGACTGAGGTTAATAAATGTAGGCAAGCATTTTATATTCAGGAAATGTTGGAATTGTACTTATTAGAAATGGGTATATGGGTCAGATTCAGCTATAATCAATTTTTCAGTAACTTTTCAGTTTGCCCCTTTTCAATTTGATATCACTTTCTCATTCTGGTAAAGTCCAAATTTTAAAAAAATCACACATTTTAATATTTCTTAAACTTGCACTTCTGTGCACATTTTCTATAATTTTCTATCGTACAATTGTTACTGTACATATTTTTTAAAAAATATATATTCCTATACAAGTTTCCCCCTAAAATTGATATTTATATAAACATTCTTGTGTATGTATGTTTGTAGTTAGAAACCACTTCACAGTTTGTGGATTTCATTATGTAGCTGCGTTCCATTTTGTATATTAATTTGGGATGAATATTTCCCAAATCAATACAAATTAAACAAAGGTCTTCCTTGTTTCTAGGACTATTATCAGGGCTTGTCAAGAAATATGTCTAATATAAAGTAACGTTTCATGATGAACAGACACATTCAACAATCACCTTAGCAACTTTGAGTGGATTCTACCAGAGATTAGGACACAGACCTCTGACTGAAGAACTAGGATGTTTAATGAATTTGACTATAACCAGTGGTGGGATTCAGCCGGTTCGCACCCATTCGGCAGAAACGATAGTTAATTTTTTGTTGCCCAGGCCCAGAATGGACTTCCAGAAGCAGCATCTACACAGAGAACCAGTTGTTCACATATTTGAATCCCACCACTGGCTATAACCAATGAATACTTACATGACAATACGCAGTATTTCATAATCAAAATGAAACAATAAAAAACATTTAAGGAGTTCTAAAAAGGAGAAAAAACTATACCTTCATGTTGGCTCTTTCAGAACAGTGGCGCTCCAGAATATTTACGGATCTTACAGACACATAATAATCAACTTGACAAGGTGAGAAGTGGAGCAGGATGGTAGAATCATAGTATCACAGGGCTGGGAGGGACCTTGATGGTCTTCTGCTCCAACCTCCTGTCCAAGACAGGAGACTTTATTCCATCCTGGACAAATGGTTGTCCAATATAATAATAATAATAGTAAAGTTGGAAGGGACCTTGGAGGTCATCTAGTCCAACCCCCTGCTCGGGCAGGAAACCCTACACCATTTCGGACAAATGGCTGTCCAGGGATGGAGCAGCCACAATTCTGGGAGGTAAGCTGTTCATTGATTCATTCTTCTCACTGTCAGAGTTTATAAACATTTTCAAGGACAAGGAGGATGAAAAAGATGGATTATTCCTGCCCACTTGGAGAAAACTGTTGTCATGTTGTCACAGACTCGTGATGGAACAATTAGGAGCAAACAAGGCATCACTCCCCAGAGTCCAGCAAAGCCCGAGAGCTCCTTTTTTGCAAAGTTCACCCAAGGAGGGTTAGATAACATCAGAGAAGTGACAGGAGCAAAGATGCTGGAGTGGAAGGAAAAGACCTGCAAATGTTTGGCTAGGTCTGGATCACAGTGGAGGACTTGTCAGATGGTATCATAAAATTATATTTGCTATTCGCAGGAATATTATGATGGAATAAATGTGTATGCAGCCTTTGTAGCACAAGGCGCTACCTCAACAGTTGTAAACAACACACCCCCATAGACATTTTAATTGTTCTCTTATGTTTGCATTAAATGTATGCCCACATATACAATTTTCAGTAGCACACTTCTAGAAGCATATTGACACAGTAGTTCGAAAGAGAGCAACAAATATGGTGCAAGAAATTGAAGGCAAGCTAAAGGAATTTGGTTGTTCAGCCTAGAAAAAAAAAAACAAGGTTTAGAGGAGATCTGATAGCCATGTTCAGATACATTAAAGGGAGTCCTAGGGAAGATTGTCAAGAACTATTTTCCAATGCCACAAAAACTTAAACCAGCTCCATAGGAGAACATTTCCTGTCATGGTGCCCACTTTGTGGAACATAATTTTCCAGAACTTGAAGGACTGACCTGGGGAATCCAGTGGGTTCAATAAATCCCTGGAGAGTGGTTGGTGTTCAGTGTGAACAGCAGTTTTAGATGTGTATCTGAAAGGAACCCTTTCAATTCAATCCAATCATGAGGAGCCTTAATTTTTAATATGACTTTGGAGTCCTGCAGATGGTATGAAAGAGACTTTGTATATATGGCATCCGGAAAGAGTGCATTGCTGACTCTGGCTTATATAATGATCTTCAGAAGCTTGTGATGGGAATGCAATGGAAAAATTGGGAAATGTTCTTGTAAAGGAAGAAATCATGAGGAAACTCTTTCTGTGGAAATAGGAATAGTATAGCACAATGAGCACAATGCAGCCAGGATTCGTGACAGCAAAAGCTATAAAGCAGTCTGGATTTGTCAAAGCAGTAATAAAATCAGCTCCAATCCCCATTAAAAGAAATTTCCAAGAACTTCAGAAGATGTCTTTTTCATAGAGAATCAAACACAATTGAAAAGAAATCATGGGATAGACTTGACACAAATTGTACATGTGCCAGTGATAACAAATTAAACAGATTTTAGAGATTCTTTCTTTATTGTATGAAAGTGAATGATAAATTGTGTGATCATCTCTGTGGCTTTGGTTTTTGGTTTTCTTTGTTCTTTTACTTGCCTATTGCTGTGTAAGGTACAATAAAAAATCCACATGTAACAAATAGGGAGCACTTATCATTCACCTTCAAATGGGGCTGAGAATTCTTCATTGTTAGTCTTTGGAGAGCTTTGTGTACCTGTATATTCCTCAGCGCATGGATCAGTGGATTAAGCATGGTGGTGACAAATGTGCTGCATAGAAAATGGAGAAAAAATTGCCTCAGGAACTGACAGGCTGGAGATAATTGAAGATGATGGGTCCATAGAAGAGTAACACCACCACCAAGTGGGAGGAACAAGGATTGAAGACCCTCTTCCTGCCCTACAGCTTTTATAGAGCCATTAGAACAGGGGTGTCAAACCCAATCACATCGTGGGCTGTATCGTGACATACTGGGATTATTATTTTTTTTGCGGGGCTGGGTAGGTGTGGCCTGCGCAGGCCGGATGTGGCCTGCAGGTCATGTGTATGACATGCGTACATTAGAATCTATGATAAAACTGACTAGTGCTAGAAGGAACACCACACTAGTAGAAAACATTAAGTGAAGTATCAACACAGGCCACTTTTAGAAAGGCAGGAACCTCACAAAAGAAATTCTTCTTACTGGTCTGTATGAAAGAGTTGCTGAAGCCATTCACCCAGAAGACAACAGTCATTCTGCAAGGGATGACACACTGCAGCATAGCACTTATAGGCCGTGACAGCCAACAAAATATACTCCGTGGAGCCAAAGCAAGACAGATGTACAACTCAGCCACATAGCCACCATAAGTGATGGTCTTTTTTTCTCTCTAGAACCTTATCAGCATTTAGTGGTAGTGAAGCAGAGGTCAAAGAAGGAAAGATTTCTTAGGAAGAAATACATGGGGATATGGAGCCCTGGATCAAGTCTTAATACTGCAATCTACTCTTGATACCATAATGATAGTTGTGTTGCCCAGTTGCTTTATTGTTGTCACAGGCTCAAGACAGAATAATTAGTGGCATACTGGACATTACCTTCCAGAGATCAGCAAAGCCCTAGCCTAGAAGGTCTTGAAACCATTTGCAAAATCTCATCCTTGAAGGATAGATTGCATCAAAAAAGTGACGGGGTAAAGATGTGGGAATGGGAGAAACAAATCTGCAAAGGTTTGGCTCAGTGCAGAGTGGAATAAATCTCAAATGAATGAGATAATTGTATTTTCTATTTGCAGGAATTGCTTGATGAAAGAGGTCCATGTGCAGTCCTTGCAGCACAAAATGCTAGGTGAAGGGTTGCAAGCAATACATAGACATACCACGCACCCAAACACCTTTATTGATTATATTTTTGTCAAATTTATTGATACACATCTACACAGCACCCAGGAATTATTGGCTCTTGAAAAAGAACCTCCAAGACCATTCCCACCAACACTGACAGAGCAAGCCACTAGAATACAAAGTGAAAGCAAACGCCACTTCTTCCTAGCACTGAAAATGTTAGCTTAGTTTCCGTAATGAAATGTCTACACAAGAAAACCACCAAGCTCACAGAGCACCAAGGTCCCCACAATTTAACCCTCAGCCACAAATATTCTCTTTTATTGATATAGGATGGAATGTGTTAGCTTATTACAAACAAATGTTTTCTTATCTACAGCAAAAACAGATGCCTCCTTATGTATACTTAAAACAGATGTCTCTTTATCTTAGAGTTAAAACAGAAGTATCCTTAAGTGGGCATTTTATCTTTCTACACATATGTTTTTCTATGCTACCTGTCTTCCTTTACATGGGCTTTGCTATTTGATGTGCCCGTTTATTTATAACAACAGGAGCCAGCCTTTATAAAATGACATTACTACTGCCTCTGCAATCTTTCATCATTTCTTAATTTTTAAACATATAAAGAAAACATTCCAACACAGGTTTATAGAATTATTTATGTATTTATCTTATTGTAATAAAGTTGAAGGTCTGTAGTTTCTGTCCTGTTTATTCAGAGTTATCAGATCAAAAACAAAGGTGAAATGGAAGATTTTTTATGGACGTTTTCCAGGCTGTGTAAGCAGCGCAGAGGAGTTAATAGAACAAGGCAGGTGGCATGCAGAGCCCTCTCTGTGGGCACGGGTGCTATCGCCCCAATCCTAGGCCTTCAGTGGTGTTTTATAAAACCTTTTCACTTTAGGCCTCTGCCGCCGTGTGCAAAAAAAAAAAAGGTTCAATCAATTTCAACTTCTCGCGGAAAAAAATAGATCTCGCAAAGTTGGAATTGATTGACTGAACTTTTTAGTCCCACCCAGTCTGCCAGTCTGCAGCCATGCCCACCCAATGTGCCACACCCACCCAATGGGCCACACCCACCCAATGGGCCACGCCCACCTGGCACCCGACCATACATAAGTGGGTTTTGGGTTGCAGTTTGGGCACTCGGTCTCTAAAAGGTTCACCATCACTAGAACAAGACATTCTAATGCGGAATATAATCAATTCTGTAATAATCAAAAGGCTCAAATTCAAGGAGCATTCAGTCTTCAGTGGAAAGAATAGAAGAATGGAGGACAATTACAGCAGAATACCATAACTAGTGGTATGGAATATTACCAGCAGTACTGATTTGTAAATTTTGATGGTATCCACTCATTGACACATGTCATAGGTGTGATTCATAATGAAATAAAGTATCTTTTGAATTTTATATTCATGATGCATGGAATGTCAACCATCCTTATTCTCATCCTTAAGATAACCATGCACATTACCTGGAAGAAAAAACATGGGCTACAAATATTCAACCTGCCTATTCCAGTGAAAAGATATGTTCAATCTAGATTCAGTGTGGGTTTTACAAAGCATTGTGCTGATCTAACCAAGTAAATTTGATGCACAGCTGTGTCTACAATTATTTGGAAAAGCTCAAAGCAACTGTTAGAACTCACGTTTCAAATACAGAATGTCTGTTCTAGAGAAGAGCAATCAGTTTACCATCTCCTGCTTTAGATGAGATGAGATAGCATCTCTTAGTGACAAAGAATTCAGTGGAGTTTTAAAAACTTCAGCTAAACTAAAAGATATAATCATGAATGCTTTTTCAAAAGAATAAAATAATCTCTGTATGTCGGTTTGTAGGTTGATGTGTGGCTTAAAGGCTGTTGGGGTCCTCTCTCTCTCTCTCTCTCTCTCTCTCTCTCTCTCTCTCTCTCTCTCTCTCTCTCTCTCTCTCTCCCTCCCTCCCTCCCTCCCTCCCTCCCTCCCTCCCTCCCTCCCTCCCTTGAAAGTCATATTTCCTGGGGATACTGTGCCTCTGTGAGGTGGCCTTTGGGACTTCATTACCAATTGTCACCTGAAAAATATGTAGTTTGGCCCTAGGAGTTCACTCTGAGTTCTGATTCTAGAGCAATTTTCCAAATGATGTCCTTGTTATTTGCAATAAATATATATACTAGAGTTCTGGCAATCAGATTTCCTTCCTTTTTTTAGGAATATAAAGGCAGAAAATCTGTTGCACATAAAGGCAAAGAGAGCAAGGTTCAGCTGTGCAGAACTGAATGGCCCCTCCATGATACAATGCAAATGTTGTGATGAAATAGAGGGTCAATCATGGTAAGAGTTGCAAGGGAGATCACCTTCTTCCTGGCTTTTTCTCTTTTATCTTGACTGTTATACTTCAGAGTCTTAACTTTCTGACATTCTAAATCCTCACCACCATCTTTCTACCATTGTAGTCCTTTTGTGCTCTTATTTTCTTCCTGCTTCCCTGTGTGTTACACATTTGGCATCATATTTTTTCTTTATTCTTTCACTAATTGTAATTCCTAGCACATTTTTATTACAACCATAAGGCCAGAAAATTGATCTCATAAAGCCTGGGTCCATGTTCTAAATAAGCTAAATTTGCATCAGTCCATGTCTTTTGTTTCTCTCTTGCCCAGTTGGGTTGATACGTTCTCTCCTTTTGTGCTTCTTCCCACTCTACTGTTATGTAATTACAAGAATATCTGGGGAACCCAATGTCAATATCTTCCATTTGTAATTTTTCTATGTTTTTCTACTTTTTCCATCTTCTTGCTTATTGCAAAAACATCTGCACAGCTGCAGAATGGTTTATCAACATAGCCTTTGGAATTGGCCATCAGGAACCTCACAAACAATCTTCCATTTTTATTTTAATCCCTTCCTCCTTCCATGGCTTTATCCCACAACTGTCTTGGCCCCTCTTTGTTCAGTTATTGTCCTCTTGTCTTCTTCAGCCTGGCTCTTCTTTGCCAGTTTCTTTCCCTGAAACTAGATTTATGTAATTTTAACCCATTGGCTTTGATCTTCCCCTCACTGAGTCTTCATCAACTTGTATGTGAAAAATATTTGGCTTCAACTGTTGTGTAGCTTTTGCCTTCACCTGAATCTCTTCTGCTCTTTTGTTGTTTCTGGAGCTCTTTAGAATCAGTCCAAAATGTTACAGTGAATAGTTTACTCTCATCAAGGCCTCTCCTTCACGGACAATACTTCCATGAGACCAAGTAACCCGTCCTCAAGGAGAAGATGACAGTAAAAATCCTTTAGACTTTCATCCTGGACATGGGTTTTTGTAAGAGGTTAATGTTTGGAATGTTTTATTGCAAAGGACATTGTCTTACCGGCAATGTAGAAGTATTGCAAGATTCAACTCCCACTGACAGAAACCTTGGAAAGCTTCTCACTTTCTCAGAACAAGGAAAAGCAAGGAGAATCTAAGAGAAAGGAACATCTAAGAATAGTTTTGCTGGAACAATTGAAAGCCCATCTCACTCCAACTTTTGATTTCTTGCAGTGTCCTGCCAGATGCCTCTGGGGTACTCACAAACAGAAGCTGAGAATGTACCCCTCTCTCATAATTATTTTCCTGCAACTGGTATTTGGATGCTGTACCCTAATCAGAGGTAATCATGAGTTTCAGGGTAAATAGCTATTGAGAGATATGTCATCCCTGCATTTATCTGATCTCCTTTTTAAGCTATACAAATTAGTTAGCCTAAACTAAACTCCAGATTAAGACTGTTCTGCATGACCTGAGGGAGGGATCCTAAGTGTTTTGAGAGCGAGAGAAAAACTCCTATCTATTTCCTCTACGTAATGCATGATTTTATTTAATATGCCCTCAAACTGTCTTTTTTACAAACTAAAGTATCTCAGTTTTCTAGCCTCACAAGGAAGGTATTTTTTTCTGCACCCCCCAATTATTTTCATTACCCTCCTCTGCATGTTTTTCCAGGTCTATAGTATCCTTTTAAAAAAATTGAACAACCAGATGTAAATGAACCAAGGATTTGCTTCAGGGCTTACAGTGTTAATATATTTATTTCCAAACAATTGACAGCAATTCCTAGCATAGAATTGTCTTTTTTCACAAATGCCATACTAGGTTGATTTCAGTGTGTTATTTTGCTTCCTACTTAGTTGCAAGCAGTTTATACCCTAACAAAATGTATGTAAAATTGGGAGAAGTAGATGCCTGATGTGATAACTTCACACTAACTTAAATTGAACTCTGTTCATCCAATTTAAAGAAATTCTTCTTGATCTCTTCACAACTATTTTAGGATTTTACCATTCTGAACTGTTTAATAACAATTGTTATTAAACTATAATAATTGTTCTGCTATTCTGTTTTTTCCTGAAAACCAGACACTGCTTACCCATCAAAATAATTTATGAACAAATTAAAAATATCAGTCCCCACGCAGATCCATGAGGGACTTCATAAAGAAAAGTACCCTTTATTCCTACAAATATAAATGTTTGCTTTGCTTTGTTAATTTGCAGTGCATTAAACACCAAATCCTCTTAAACCACAGCCACTAAGATTTAAGAACCCCTGATGAAAAATTTTGTCAGAGTCTAAAATCTATTATATCCTTAAGAGCACTTTTTTTTTTTTTATTAAAAGTTTTATAAATTTTACAAGAAAGACAAGAACAATACAGAACAAAAAACAACATATACAAAAGAAAAAAAATTAAACAATACATATAAAAAAAAAAAAAACCCCACCCCACACCCCTCCCAAAAACCCTCCCTTCCCCCCCCCGAGCTTCCCAGAGCAGAATATAGGCTTAAGAAATAAAAAAAATAAAATAAAAATTAAATTAAAAACTTTATATTTATATATATAAAAAAGATATCTATAATATATATAAAAATAAAACCTATGAAAAAGCTATATGATATTTTTGTATACCCAATCTAAATTGTATAAATTTTATCCATTTGTCCCAGATAGCAAAAAACTTCTCTTGCGTTTGTTGCTTTAAGAAAGCCGAAATCTTTGCCATTTCCGCCAGATAAGCTACTTTAAAAAACCATTCCTGCAATGTAGGCAAAGATTCCTTCTTCCAATATTGTCCAACTAACAGCCTCGCGGCTGTGATCAAATTTAACATCAATACAACCTCCTTTGTATCACAATCTGTAACAATACCTAACAAAAATAATTGCGGAGTAAATTTTACCCTCCTTCTAAAAATTCTCTGGATATTCCACCATATTTTGATCCAAAATGCTTTTATCTCTCTACATGACCACCAAATATGATAATAGGAAGCCTCCTTATAACCACATCTCCAACATTTAGGTTGCACGTCAGGGTACATGTAAGACATTTTTTGTGGATCAAGGTGCCATCTATAAAACATTTTATAAAAATTCTCCCTTAAATTCTGTGCTTGAGTAAATTTGACATTTCTCACCCAAATAGTTTCCCAGGTGTCCAATGAAACTGGCTCACCAAAGTTCTGCGCCCATCTAATCATACAATCTTTAATTAGTTCCGTTTCTGAGTCCAATTCAACTAAAACCCCATAAATTCTCTTAATGTGGGTTTGTCTTTGATCCTTCAGTTGCTTAATAAGATTTTCATCTTCTCTAAGAAAACCCACCTTACAATCCATCTTCCATCTATCTAGTAGTTGCCTATATTGGAACCAAGAATAAGTAAAATTTTCTTGTGCTAATTCTTCCCGTGATTTTAATTGCCAGTTTTGTCCATCCCATTTAAGTAACTGTCTATAAGACACCATATCCATTTTAACCCCTCTTTTTATTCCTTCTATCGCATGCCAAGGTATAGCCCATAATGGTACTTTAAAATCACTTTTATAATATTTTCTCCAGATCCTAAGTAAAGAAATTCTTAAAATATGAGATTTAAAAGCCCAATCTATTTTTTTATTAAATATTAAATAGGCATGCCACCCATAAAGTAAATCCCATCCCTCTAGATAAAGTATCTCAGAGTTTGTCAAATTTACCCAGTCACTAATTAATGTTAAAACCACCGCATCATAATATAATTTCAAATTTGGTACCTTGAGTCCGCCCCTCTCACGAAAGTCTTGCATAATTTTGAACTTAACCCTTGGTTTTTTCCCTACCCAAATAAATTTATTGAGACCCTTCTGCCACTCATTTAAATTAATCTCATTTTTCAAAATTGGTAACATTTGAAACAAAAAAAGAAACTTGGGTAGAATATTCATTTTTATCACTGCAATTCTTCCCATGAGGGATAATTGCAGCTTTTCCCAGTTCTTCAAGTCTTTCTGTACCCTGACCCACAACCTTTCATAATTATTTTTAAATAATTTTGCATTAGAAACAGACAGCATCACCCCCAAATATTTTACCTTATTAACAATCTCAAAACCCGTCGAGTTAACCAAAATCTGCTTCTCCTGACTCGACATATTTTTAGGTAAAATTTTAGTCTTATTTACATTAATCTTAAAACCCGAGACCAAACCATAATGGTGAATCAACTGTAATAAGTTTACTACAGAATAATCAGGTTGCGACAAAGTAACAACCAAGTCATCCGCAAAAGCTCTCAACTTATATTCTTTTTTATTAACATATATTCCTTTAATTTCCTGAGACTCTCGAATTTTAATCAATAATATTTCCAATGTTAAAACAAACAACAATGGCGATAAAGGACACCCCTGTCTAGTACCTTTCTCTATTGTGAAAACCTCCGACAAACCTCCATTAACAATAAGTTGTGCTGTTTGTTTTTGATATATTACCTTAAGGGCTTGTAATATGTTTTCACCAAAATTCATTTCTTCCATTACTCTTAGCATAAAATGCCAATTCAGTTGGTCAAATGCTTTTTCAGCATCTAAAAATATGAGCCCTGCAGGAACTTGGTTGTTCTTATCTAAGTATTCTAATAAATTAATAATTTGTCTAACATTGTTTTTCATATACCTTCCTGTTATAAACCCTGATTGATCTTTATGCACAAGATGATGCACCACCCTCATAAGCCTATTTACCAAAATTTTTACAAATATCTTATAATCCACGTTTAAAAGAGATATAGGCCTATAATTTTTTGGTAAAGTAAGATCTTGATCCTCCTTTGGAATCAATGATATAAAAGCACTACGCCATGAAGGAGGAATCTCTAAACCCTGTAAGATACCATTAAAAAGATCATTTAATGGTTGGATCATCTCCTCCATTAAGGCTTTATAATAAACAGCTGTTAACCCATCCGTACCCGGTGCTTTCCCTAATTTCAATTGTTGAATTGCTGAGGCAGTTTCCTCCTTAGTAATTAAACCATTAATTTCATATTTCTGATCCTCAGTCAGTTTAGGAAAACTTGCCTCAGCTAAATATTTATTTATATCTAACAGTTGTACATTAGTAGATTTGTATAGGTTTTGATAATAATCCAAAAAAGATTTTTTAATTAATTCCTTCTGAGAAACTAGTTTACCCTTATAATTTATTTTCTCTATTATTCTCTGTCTCTGTTTCTTTCTTAATTGATAAGCCAACCATCTCCCCGGCTTATTAGCATTACAAAATGTATTTTGTTTCATAAATAATAAATTGGTTGCAGCTTGATCTGCTATCAACATATTAAATTGTGACCTTAATAACTTTACAGATTCTTTAGTACTTTCATCAGAAGGATTTAGAATCAAAGCCCTTTCTTTTAGTTTAATTTCATCTTCAAGTTCTCTACGTTTCTGAATCTGATTTCGCTTATAAAAATTATTCATTTTTATCAAAACACCGCGCATAAATGCTTTACCTGCATCCCATACCATTGACATTGAAGTCCCCTTGTACATATTCAAAGCAAAATAGTCCTTTAAACACTCCTTTAGTTTTTGAACATTCTTCTCTTGTCTAAACAAATTTTCATTAACTCTCCAGGATCTTCTTTCCTCTTTCTCTTGAATCAACTCCATCCAAACTGGACTATGATCCGTCAGTGATCTAGGAAAAATCTTTACATTCTTTACTTTATTATACAAATCCGTGGTAATCAAGAAAAAGTCAATTCTTGAAAAAGATTGGTGTCTGTCAGAAAAAAAAGTAAAGTCTCTCTCCTCTTGATTACGTTCCCGCCAATAGTCCCTTAATTCCCAGTCTTCTTTCATATCAAAAAAGGCTTTAGGTAGCCTTGCTTGTTTAAGAAAAGGAGAGGAACCTTTCTTATCCCTTTGTGTGTCTAAGACACCATTCCAATCACCCATTAATACCACTGATCTATAATCAAGCAAAGTTATTTTTTGGTGTAACTGTTTATAAAATTGTTCCTGTTGTTGATTTGGAGCATAAAGTCCAACTATAAGTACTTTCTTACCATAAATACCAAGTTCAATCATCACATATCTCCCCTGGGGATCTGATTCTACCAGACAAGCTGGCAGGTTTTGTTTGACATATATAACAACTCCCCCTTTCTTCCCAGGTGCAGGAGATATAAAATGAGATCCCAAACGAGCATTAACTAAATATTTCTGATCTTTAAGTAGAATATGAGTTTCCTGTAAACAAATAACATCATTGGTATGTTGCTTCAAATAATAAAAGATTTTTTTCCGTTTCTGAGGAGAATTCAATCCATTAACATTCCAGGTCAAAAACTTTGCCATCTCCCTTGGCACGCAGCCTGGAGAAGACACCATCAAACTCTGACAGAGCTGCGTGTGTTGCATAACTCTTGGGTCTTGCTCCTCCCACCGGCGGTGATGCACTTCCAGGAGAATTCTCTTTGGGCTCTTTTTTACGTTGCTCTTTCTCTTTACGCTTATAGGCTGCACGAGTCATCCTCTGCTCTTTAGCCTCCGTTTGGCGTTGCTTTGCCACTTCTATCATCCCTGCGGAAACCAAATCTAGTGCCTCAGATTGCTGCTCAGGTTCCTTAGCACTCAAAGATTTCCGACCAGATGAAGTTGAGCCTGCACTCAGGACCGAAGTATAGAAATCTCTAGCTTTGTCAACTGTGTTCAATCTGTAACGTGTCCCAGCATGGCTCAAAACGATACCCATCGGAATTTCCCATCTGAATGGCATCGATCTAGCTTTAAGCTCATTGGTTAAAAAAGCAAAGTCTTTCCTACTTCTTAAAATTTTAGATGGGATTTCCTTTAGAATGATGACATCTTGGGCGGCAATCTGAAATCTTTTGTTGTAAAAAGCTTGTATAATCTCATTCCGCAGGGACTTCTTTGTAAAGTAAATCACCACATCTCTGGGCAAATTCTTCTGCTTAGCAATCCAGGAGTTGAGTCTATAAATTTTTTCTACTTCTCTCTGTAATTCTCCTTTATCCATATCCAAAGCCAGCGCCAGATCACTAAGAACCACCTCCATCAAATCTTGATTCATATCTTCCTTGAGGCCTCTAATCCTCAGAGCATACTCCATCTGTCTGTACTGAAACATCAAAATATCTTCTTGTGAGGAGTCCACCTTCCTTTCCACGTCTTGAATTTTGTCATCTAAAGAGTCAACTTTGTCTTCCACTTCCTCAAGCCTTGCATCGAGCTTAACCACCACAGTAGCCAAACCTGAAACAGCTGCCAGTATATCTTGTCGTAATTCATTATTATTTTCTTGCAATTTAGACTTTATCCCCGTTATCTCTTCTTTGAGATCAGATTTAATTTCTGATTTAATCTGTGAAACAAATTGAGTCATTTCCTCTCTCATTTGAACTACAATCTCTCCCATTATGCCTCTAACCTCTTGTACTGAAAGTCCAGGTAGAGGAGGGGAGGGTGGTGGCTGAGCCGGTGGTGCATGTTTAGATTGTTGTTGTAGCTGTGCAGTGGAAGTTATAGGAGAAGAAATAACCTTGGGTATTAGGAAGGCTGCTGCCTCTTTGAAGCCATTTTAAAAAGCACAATTGTCACTTCCCTTTCCCCTCCAGCCAAAAAGGGAGGAGGAAAAAAAGAAAAAAAGAATTTTTAAAAAGAGACAAACTATAATCATTAAAAGTCCAGAATAAATCCCAAAAATAAGTAGTAAAAGAGCAAACAATTCAAAAGAAAAAATTCTAAGCCAAAAGCAAAAGCAAAAGCAAAAAACAGTCCTTAAAAAGGGAAAGTAAAACAAAAGAGAAAGGAAAAAAAAACTCCGACACTTTCAAAACGCCATCTTAAGTCCTTTCACTAGTATAACAAAGAAAAGGAGGAAAAATAGTAAAAATCAAAAGATAAAAAAAATAAACACCTAAAATATAACAAAAAATCCTTTAAACTGCTCCGTCCGTTTAAAAATTACTCACCAAAATGCTGTAAACACGGAGATAGAAGCGGCGGTTTCTTTTGCTTCCTAGGAAGCAAAAACAGCTGGGAGGCGGAGATCAGCAAGAGCTCCGAGGGAACACTCCTTTCACCCCCTCTAGAAATAAATCCAGAGGGGGTTCAGGGGTTCTACCTCTACTCTTGCGTTCTCTATCCCTTCCCTTTGCCCGGGAAGGGATTTCCGAGCCGCGGGCCAGCTGATGCGCGCTGCGCTCCGCGGCTCTGACACTTCCCCAGCTGGACGGCTAAAAGCTAGCCGCCATCGCCGTCGCCTCCCACCGGAAGCTCCTTAAGAGCACTTTTAAGATCGTACAGATTATGATGTCAACATCTGATTTGCATTATTTCAAGCTCTGCCTTCCCAGATGTGTTTCTATATTACTTTCAGGGTAGTTGACAGTTTCTCTCAAATTTCTCTTGCTATTTTTGAGCTTTCTGTCCTGGTTGTGGCATTGAAGGGGGTTGTTGCTTTCTGTTACACATTTTTCCATCTTTCTGAAGCTTCCCTGGCTGCTGACTATTCTCAATCTGGAAAAGGTGGAGTAGAAAGAACTTCACCTTGATAACTTTCTATGGATTTGTTCTGATGATCAGAGAGGACTGGGGAGATAATTGTACAATAAAGGGCAATTTATTCATCTATGCTCTTTGGCTACCTCCATTAAAGAAGTGGAAGAACAACATTTTCTTCTCATTGTGAGAAATTTTGGAAGTGAATTCCCAGCCATCAGAAGACTTTTCTCCACAGCAGCCTTCAGCTGCTTGTCCCTTGTGAGTAAACTAGCTGGAGATTGAACCGTTTTAAGAAATGCTTTTCTGAATTTCAGCTCTTCCTCAGTTTCAGCCATAATGATGCATAGCCTTCAATTGCTCGTTTCCCCAGAAGTCAAGACCAACTTCTTTCTCTATGGGGAGCAGGGGGGAATGTCTTTTGAGGATTCCACTCTTTTGATCACTGGGGCTAGAAATGGAAACAGAACTCTTGTCAATTTCATTCAGTTAAAGGGGAAAAAGCAACAGTCAGCATTTCAACATTCTACTACATTGCTGATCCCACCGCACCAATTCTTTCATCAGAGGCCCACCCAGCAATGTTATATAAAATGGAGGCCAATGGCAAAGAGCAAAATCCAACTGAGGATGCCCCTGTCTAATTGTAACAGAGATATTTGTGGAGTCCTTGGTGCTCTCTGAGCTTGGTTGTTTTCTTGCAGAAAGTTCATTACCCAACTAAGTAATGAAAGATGTTTCTAGTTGAGTAATGAAACATCGGCAAGAAAACAACTGAGCTCAGAGAACAAAAAGGACTCCACAGTTCAACCTCAGCTACAAAGATTCTCTTTATTGGTAGAGATATTTGTGTAAGACAATAAGCACAACAAATGATTGAACTGCCCTGGTTGCAACAGCAGAATTAAATACTACTATTAATGTGGAACAAAAAAATTTTTTTTAGCAAAAGTCATTTTAACAGCTTTAGTGTGGAATGAGGACTTGTACTTCTGCCCTCCTGAAACTATAAGGGTCTGGAGTAATGATCGGGCAAGCAAGATCAGCTCTGAATAAGAACTAAAAAAATGGGAGGGGGGGGGTTTGCTAGAACTACTGAAAGTCCAGGAATATTTTTTGATGGAAGGCAACATCAAAAATATTCCTGGATTAATCAGAGCCAAAGTCAGAACTCAATCCAAATGTGCAAATCATTGGGTGATCCTCAATAAACCTTAATATTTCATTTAAATTACTTTCATTCAAATCAGCATCCATAATCTATTTCCATTTCTTCTGCTGTTCTTTTTATTTCCCTGAATTTTTTTTTAGAGGATGTCCAGAGACTCATCATGGGAGAAAGGAAACCAAAGCTACCAAGGAGAATTCATCTTACTGGGAGTGACTGACCGGCCACACTTGGAGATGTTGCTCTTTGTTCTTATCCTAACTTGCTATTTGATGACGCTGTTGGGCAACACAACCATCATTGTGGTATCAAGATTAGATCCCCATCTCCACACCCCCATGTATTTCTTCCTCAACAACCTTTCCTTCCTTGATCTCTCTTGTACCACCAGTCTTGGGCCCCATATGCTGGTGAACTTCTGGAGAAAAAGCAAGACTATCACTTATGGTGCCTGCGTGGGTGAGTTATTCATCTCTCTTGCTCTGGGCTCCACGGAGTGTGTTTTGTTGGCTGTCATGGCCTATGACCGCTATGCTGCCATCTGTCATCCACTGCGTTATACTACCATTATGAGCCATTCTCTGTGTTTCACAATGGCTGCTATCTCATGGGGAAGTGGCTTCAGCAATTCAGTAGTACAGACACTCATGACCTTTAGTCTTCCACGTTGTGGGCAGAACCAGATAGATCACTTTTTCTGTGAGGTACCAGCCTTGATCAAATTGGCCTGTGTGGACACCTCTGTTTATGAGGCAGAGCTCTTTGCCTCAAGTCTGATGTTCCTTCTACCACCTCTGGGTCTGATCATAATCTCTTACAGCTACATTGTGGCTGCTATATTGAGGATCCACTCAGCTGAAGGAAAGCGGAAGGCCTTCAATACCTGTGTCTCCCACTTGATGGTGGTGTCACTCTTCTATGGCTCAGCTATTTGTAGTTATCTCCGACCTCCATCCAAGTACTCCGGTGATGAAGGCAAGATGATTTCCCTCTTCTATACCTTTGTCACCACCATGCTTAATCCACTGATCTACACTTTGAGAAACAAAGAGGTACATAAAGCCATCCGAAGAATAATGAAGATCAATAATAAAGAATATCAATAAGGAATGTCAATGTCTAATGAAGGTCATTTATCAACTTTATTCAACAGACCAAAACCAATACTTTTAACAAATGCTCATTCTTTGTTACTCCAAACATGCTGCAAAGACTAATGATGAAAAAATAAAGCTAGTAGCTGCCATTTCTTTCAGAAAAACAACATGATTCATGATAATTACAATGATGATGATGTTTATAATTGCAGGGACAGTGTTCTTTATTTTTATTGCTCATGTATATCACCTTTGGAATAATCCAACAAATTATACAGTGTTGGGAAAAATGACATTTAACTATAGTATTTAAATGGTATTTAATTTAAAAGCATTTCAAGAGTTTAAAAATAGGTAATTTACTCATCCCAGATCTTAGTTAATCTGTATTTCCACAAATATGTATTCTAATGGTCTATAGCAAGGATGTCAAACTCACCATATCACGTGACATGTCTTTTTTCCCCATTGCCAGCAATGGGGTGGGCGCGGTTTCGCCATGATGCATTCGGCCTGCGAGCCGGCAGTTTGACACCCCTGGCCTATAATGTGTACACATAAATGGTTACCTATTTTAACTAATTTGCTACTTTTGATCTTTAAAACTCTATAAACAGCATGGGAGCTGAACTAGAATATATCAAGAGCCAAATTTCTGCGTAGGTCCATTCAACTCCTTAGCTATTTCTTTGATCCTTTGCATTAAATATGTAGTCAGTGTGTGCTGGAGACAGAACTTCCTCATGTGGAATATCCTCTCCAAGATAATGAACTCAGTGATTGATACTGTAGCTGCTGGTAGTGCTTTAAACTGAATGCTGAAAAAGAATGAAATAGACAGGTGATTGCTGGAAAGGCACCTGGTTTAATAAATCCTACCTTTAACAATGTTTGATTAGTAAAAAGATGAGATATAAGTAAAAATACCTATGTGTTTATGCATGAAAATAAATAAAACAGGGTTGTACAGTCCTTTCGAAGAAGTGTATTAGAACACTTCCGGTTCCGGTTCGCGGCATTCCTAGTCATACGAGCAGACTTGTCTCTTTGTCGGCTAGCTTTCCCTCTGCCAGTTGGGTCGAAAGCTGCCCTGGAGGGTGCGACTTCCATCGAGAAGGCTTTGGCTCAGCTGAGGAGGCTGTCTGGGCGATCTCTGAGGGCTGACGGAGAAGAAGATCGGCCAGTAAAATGGCCGATCACCCTGCTGCTTCAAACTGCAAGTCAAGAACATCTAAGCTGTAAGAGCCCCCATGGTGAACCCGGGTGAAAATTTTCCTTGTTACTCTCTCTATTTGACTTTGTTTTTTTTACCTGTAAGAGCCTTGATGGAATTATTTCCCTGGCTAAAGAAAGCAGCTTTTATGTTTTGGGGAAGGAAGGCATTTTACAAGATTAAATTTTACTTTCATATCTTTTGGGATACAGAAAACTCTCTCTCTTTTTTTTTCTAAGAACTGTATTATCACCTGGTGTTGGAAGATTATTTCTTCTTTCACACTATACTTTTAAAGATAGAAATAAGGAAATGGTGCCTGGAAAAGACTCTTTCTTAACTTACTGAGGACATCTATTGGCGAAAATTTAATATTGCACTTTCTGGTTACTTTTTGAAACCAGATCAGATTTGACTTTCAAATTATTTCTGAAAAAAGACAAACTGAGCTGTGGGAATTGTGGGGGTGGATATAGACTAATTTTCATCAAATACAGCTTCCACAAAAAAAAGTGATTCTTTCTAACCACTATTAAAATGGAGAAACCGCATTCACAATTAAACTACAATCTTATACTGGAAAAGATACATGAGGCCACTGCAGAAATTTGTGCCATATTGAAAGAACCTATTACAGAACTAAGATCCAGAAATTTCACTTCAAACACTCAAACGGATTCTCAATTACATCTGACTATTTTACAAACCAAGATATACTAGAAGAGGAATTAACAGAGATAAAAGAGGAACTCATCCTACCTTACAAATCTCTCATTTGTAACTTTGAGCAACAGAAGAAGCAAAGATTGAGATATGAAACTATAAAGCAACAATACTTTAAGGAAGAGAGAAACAGACGTTTGATGCAGAGGTTGGGACTCCTACTTCTTCAAAGACAAGCAACAAAAATAGACCTATTGACTGAAAGGGAAGCTTGTTTATGGAAACCTGCTTGGCCCAGGAAAAAACCCAGAATTAGACTGAAAAGAGAAATTTAAAATTGTGTAATGGATTAAAAGGCAATGCTGGATTTATGGACTGTTTTAAGGACTAAGATTTAGAGTTAGAGCAAGAATATATATGTGTATATATATATATATATATATATATATATATATATATATATATGCATGATTATTAGAATAGATATTTTAAACAGATTAAGAATGCACAGAATTTGTGTATTTATGTAACATTTGGGAATAAAATGAAAATCATTATGTATTGGAATTGAAAAATTGATGACTGTTTAGATTGGATGCTGCCAATAATTAATGGAGTGTTTTAAATTACTAGGATGACTTTTCTGTATGACAACAAAGATGTGATAAGGCATGATAAGTAATTGGAGTAAATTTGAATTTTGTTTGATGAATCTGAATGAATTAAGGTTTAATATTATTTTGTTATTTTAAAGAGATGGATTGATTCTGGAATTACATATGTATATGGCTGATTAATATTTTATTGTTATTAGGATAACTATTGTGTAGTGGAAGAAGAAATAATTGAGATTGGTGATAAAATGAGGAATGTGAGAAATTAAGAATTAGAATTGATAATTTGTTGTTTTAAACTTAAGACTATGGTAGTAAACTGATAAAAGTTATAAAACAGGTTTAGTAATAATAGAAATTTAAAATAGAAATGGAATATTTAAATGTATCATGTTAATCGAGGGAAATAGAGAGGGGATAGTGAAATGTATTGAGTTGACTTGTTTATATATGTTTTTACCTTTGAATGTTGGACCACCCAACCACCACGGTGGGTCTTGAGTACTTTTTATGAATTTTAAAAAACCAATAAAAAAACAATGTTTGATTAGTAAAAAGATGAGATATGTAAAAATACGTATGTGTTTATGCATGAAAATAAATAAAACAAGGTTGTGCAGTCCTTTGGAAGAAGTGTGTTAGAACACATCTGCAACTCAAGTACGGTAGTGTTTTTCAAACAGCTGTGGGGATGTTTTCATTTCACTTTTTCAGATCCATACTCTTCTTTTACGTTTTTAAAAAATTAAATCCAAACAGCAACAGAAAGAATACACGTAACTAGCCTTTGGATATTGATAAAGGGGCTCTTTAATGTATTATTTGTAGTAGACATACTCAGAATTAATGTAATTCCCACAATATTTTGAATTTTGCGTGGAATTTGCATGGATCTCTGGGGAAGATAGGTGGTTAAAAAATACGAAATATAAATAAATATCCATTAAATCTGCATTATATTGTTCTGTTCCTTTCTACGGGGATCTTCAGTTCTGAAGATATTTTTGAAAAAGATGCAAAGGTTGCTTTCCCGAATCTCGAATTATGCCATTGTGCATATTTTCTGACCAATAACAACTTTTGGAAAGTTTCACAGTATAAATTCTCTTTACAATAAATGGTGCGCAATACAACTGTGAAAAATGTAGGATAGGGTACTCTCTGCATTATGGACTCCAATCTGATCCTTTATCTCCATTTTTTTTTTTTGCCCCGTTCAATCGTATCTGGTTCTCGGAGACTGCTTGGGCAAGTCCCTGCATGGGTTTTTGGGCAAGCGTTTTCAGATAATTGGTTGGAAACAAACCTTGCAGTCTTATTATACATGAATGCAGCCCCGACCAGAAAAAAAATTGGGCTAGAAAATTCACTACGAGAGGAAGAGGATTGTTGTATGGACTGTCTAGCGCTTATTCTTTTTTTCTACTGCTCTTGAAGAGTGGCCGCTCTGCGCTCTCGAGCTTGTCTCTCCGGGAAACCAATTGAGCATTCTTTCCATGTGGAGTTACGTTTAGAAGCTGACGACAGCTGGTAAATGGACGGAGGGCAACGGTATTGTTATGGTTTTTATTATCGATTATGTCGAATATATCGATTATGGTTATGATTCGAGCGTTTGGACTTTAAGGTGCAGTCACGAGCTCCTCCACTAAACTGTTACATTACACCGGGATGGGGAATACTTAAGATTGGGAGAAATTGCATGGTTTTCTCAGCTCAAAGCGACCTTAGTGAGAGGCATTCACAGAAATCCTGTTCTTCTCAAAAACTCAGGCGCAACATTTCTTCAAGCGTCTCTTTACTCCCGATTTGTAGGAAATTCGATTCCAACCCTCATTATTCTCAGCTGTCTAGACCAGGGGTAGGCAACTTTGGCTCTTTTATGACTCGTGGACTTCAACTCCCAGAATTCCTGAGCCAGAATTCTGGCAGTTGAAGTCCACGAGTCATAAAAGAGCCAAGGTTGACTACCCCTGGTCTAGAATGAGGCAGATCGTCAATCTAGCACACTGAAGAGCTTCCAGACCGGAGAAAATCGAAGTAGATACAATTACTCTTCTGCAGAAGTAGACCATCTTCTTTTTAGTGGGATTGCGACATACCAAGACAAACCCATTTAGTCACATTGATAAGAAACTTCATCAAGAGGCGAGCTAGATTCTACAGCGTTTTTATTTTTCTGGGGACGAGTTAAGCAGCATTTGGGCAAGTTCAGTATAGGGAGTAGAGAGGGAAATGTATGGCTCTGGAATTGTGGTTGAATTTCAGCTTATATCAGCCCTGGTCATTATGGCCAATGGTGATCTATTATTTAGGAACATTTATATTTGTTTCTGCATTAAATTATATATCGAAATATACAGTACAGTATCACTAGTTCGTATTAACTAAACAGAGCTTGGGAAGATTATTTATATTTTCATTTCATACATTTGCATTGTATATAAATATAGCTGCATACACTAATTCTTCCACTATTTACTCCAGGTTTTTTCTCCCCTCTTTCTGGGTTTAAAGTTATATGGAAAGAGATCTGTCCCTATTTATTTGACAAAGTACCAGACCCAAAATTAATAATTTTAATATTAGAGCTGATAACATTTGAGATAATGAATGATTGATTAGGGGAAGTGGCCTTTCCATATAAGATGAAAAAACATCAGCTTGCCAACCAGCAAAAGAAGATCAGACATCTCAAGTGGCCCTCAAAAGTGTGTATTCTTAAGATAGGGTATGAGTAATTATTCTGGGATCACTTTTTGATTTTTATGATGAAGTGTATGTATTCTTTCCCATACAGCCTCTGTTTATTTTCTAATTATGGAACAAGGAGGTTCCTACTTTGAGTCAGAACTTGATTTTTGTCCGGAGTGTGGTACTGTCCTGCCCCTGCCAGGTATCCAGGATAAGGTGATATGTCCCTGTTGCTCTTTCAACATTGATGTGCGAGGTAAGTTGTGTTTTGTAGGTGTATATTTTTCCAGGAGTATTCAAATTCATAGATAACAAATTCCAAGCATACTTTTCAGTGTTCTTTTATTAAAAGAAATTGGTAATTTTCTATCTTTCCCATCTGAGTTCATTCATTTAATACTTCCACCATTTATTTCTGCACTTGAAGCAATGAATGAAGTCTCAGTTTAATGCACCATTAGCGGGTGGGGTGTCTATTACTGTAATGAACATCCATTTAAATTGGAAATTATGCATTTCACGTTTAAATATGGAAAGAGGGTGTTTATTCTGAGTCCTTAATGTGCTTAGTTTTTCAAAACAGCAGAAGAGATTACAGTGTATCACTCATAACTAGACTATATCATTTCATAAAAAACACAATCTTTGAAAACAAAAAAAAATGATACAAAAAGTAGTACCCTTGATTTAGAAAAGTAGTTGTCAGGAAAAAGTTGTAATTTAATCCTCTTCCTGACACGCTAGATTTTTTTCTGTTGGAAATAACACAGCTTTAGTGATCATGTGTTCCACTCCAAATTGTGAGAATATAAGGAACATTAGATGAAATATAAAACCAGTTTGGTATAGAGGTTAAGGTACCAGGTTAGAAATTGGGAGACTGTGAGTTCTAGTCCTACCTTTAGGTATGATGCCAGCTTGCTGACCTTGGTCCAGTCCCTTTTTCTCAGCTCTAGAAAGAAGAAGACAAAGGCAACACACTTCTGAAATCTTGCCAGTAATATTACAGAGATTTGTTTAGGCCAGGGATCTTCAAACTTGGCCCTTTTATGACTTGTGGACTTCAACTCCCAGAATTCCTCAGCCAGGACTTCAACTCCCAGAATTCCTCAGCCAGCATGTCTGGCTGAGGAATTCTGGGAGTTGGTCCACAAGTCATAAAAGGGTCAAGTTTGAAGACTCCTGACCTAGGCCATTGCCAGGAATCAACATTGACTTAAAAGCACAAAAATAAAATAAAAAAGAAATTGACAAGCTTGAATTAAGGAGCACTTTAATCATTCTTCATACATTTTCTTCTTTGCATAGAGTTTGAAAAGAGAGTCATCCATACATCTGTCACATTCAACAAAATAGATTCCTCTTCTTTGAGTGCAGAGGAAGGAAAAGAAGTTAAGGGTCCACTGGTGAGTGAATGAGAAGACTAGTTATTGGTTCCATTAGGCATTATAGGCATGATGGTGCCAATATGCAAATGATGACAGTTACATAATTTGTGACTGTTTGCTTTATTTGCATAATTATGCCACCCTTGCAGATGCTGTCTGGGTCACCCTGTGCTGACATGGGAAATAACAGACCCCACTGTGCCCCATCAAACATTTAAAATAGGCTTTGACTGTATTATATTTTCTGGAAACAATTTAAGAAATAATCAATCTGGAACAGCTGCAGAGAAGGAAAATGAACATGAGAACAGAAATGAATTCCTTTGCAGCGGGTTCATGTTTACCCTTGAGGAAAGACCAAGTCCATTCTTAGATTTTTAAAAATGGTGTGTAGGGGGTTACACGAGATACAAGCTTGTATAAGGGCACCTTGAAAGACTCTGCAGCCTGTATTTATTGCCTCAGTTTCTCAGTTGCACCTTAGGGATTCTGCCATACCAGCGTCAAAAGGTTTACCGAACTCTCATTTTGTTCATTTTCAACCTTTTCAGATTGACAGAAAATGTCCTCGGTGTGGGCATGAGGGCATGGCCTACCATACTCAGCAGATGAGATCTGCAGATGAAGGGCAGACGGTTTTCTACACCTGCATCCAATGCAAGTAAGAGCTCCCTTGACTTGCTTATGATGACTAGATGTTTTAAATTAAGTCACATTTGTTTTGTTCCAGCTATATTGTTTGCTTGTTACAAGACTCAACATTAAATGTTAGGATTAGCCCTTGAGGCCATAAACTATTTAGGATTTATATATTTATAAATATACCAGTAGAAGCTGTGAATGTGGTTCTAAAGGAGTCTCTTTGGGAGACTCACACCTGATGATACTCCGTGATGGAAATATATCTGAGTTCCAGGAGGAACTTTAAAGACTTAATTTACCATTCATTTTAACACACGTAGTCCTCACTTTATGATAGTAAAGCAGCCGTAAAGTACAATGTCAAGTCACCATGAACTCTTAATGATGGAAATTCCAGTGCTCCTGATTGCTGTCATTAAGTGAATCACTGAAGGTTGTATAGAAAGGGCTTCAAGAGGTTGCCATTTGCAACTTCCTGCTGGCTGCTCCGTTGACTGTGCTTGTAGGAAGCCAGCAAAAAAGGTTGCAAATGATGATCCCATGACCATGGGATGCTGTGACTTCATAATTTGAGCTGAGCATCAAGCACCCAGATTGCAAGATCACCATACAGCGACCGATCATAACTAACACTCTTGTTCAATCTCCAGTACTCATCTGAGTTCTTTTCAAAGAAAAGTATTGGAGATACCATTTGATGGTGGCTCCAGATTTTTCTGCAGAATAGGTCTCAGATGAGTCTTCATTCTCTTGCCTATTCTGCTTTTGAAGTTCTGAAATAATCTACCTTGTCAGACTATTTAAATTATGTATAAGACAAGTGGGAGAGTTGTACAGATGTTATAATATTAATTGATGTGTGTAAAATGATTACATTAATTAATCCAGCATATGTTTTTAATCCATTGTCAGCAGTTGCAAGGAACTATAATACATCTCAGAGTATTTATGCTGTTCTTTAAATTCTAGGTTTCAGGAGAAAGAAGATTCTTAATCGTGTTTGCCAGAATACATGGGAGACAGTACTTAAAACTCCACTCGTGACAGAGAATCATTTTTGGATTTTTATGAATAGACTGTACCGTTCTTAGATGCTTTAGAAGCATCTCGTTTAAATTGGATGATTGACAGATGGTGACTGGTTGCACAGTTCAAATGAAAATGGAAACAGCAAAAACAGGACCTAACAAATGGCCTTCCAGAATTTCAAATCTCCTTTACCTTTTGATCAGTGAAAGCACAGTATTCATAACATGGGTTGAGTTGCAAGCGTCTCTTTATTGCTGCTGTTATGTGTATTTATTTCCCTATAAATTCATGTTTTTATTGAATTTTACTGGTTCCTCCTGCTTCTATAAGCTTCTGAGTTTTTCACAGGACAAGGGACAAGATTGATCTTCCACTTTCTTTTGGATATGTTATGGCTTTCGTCATGCAGGTCTGAATTCTGTTTCAAAATGGAATTAAGAGGATTCTTTGTGGGATGGTTGCTTAGCAATGCAATTGTATGACCTCATTATAATCCTATATTTTGCAAAATGATCTAATTCTTCTGCTTTGTGGCTCTTTAAGAAATTGATGTGAGACTTTAGTAGCAACTAAATGAGCATGATAGGAATAAATAATGTGTAGTCTTTCATCAGACATCATGAAGAAGCTATGTAAATGTTCTGATTTTTGTTAATATGAATCTCAAAACCGCCTCCCCTTAAAGGAGATGGGACTGCTTGTGTAGTTTTTAGATATTGTACTAACTATAGATGAATAGGAGACACTATTCAATCACTTTTGCCTTTATTGGGACTTTCCAGGCAATTCTGCATCCTCCATACTAGATATTCGGTGTCCAATCTTTTAATAGGATTTGAACTTATATGGGCCATTCACTTGTTGACTACTGTATTACTGCACAATTAACTTTTAAATTATCTTGGCCTGGCTGCCAGCAGCCTGCAGAAAAGGTAGACTTATAAAAGCCATATAATTATGCCTTCCTTTTCGTATATGCCTTCATATTAGAAAGTTTTCTGTAGGTTCAAATTCTGTTAAACAGTTAATCCTAGTAACAACCAAACCTGTTACATAGTGACTCCTATTGGTCAGTAGCTAACATAGCATCAAAGCATCTTGAAGATTTCAAAAGGGTTACTAAAGTCCATTCCAGCTGGATACCAGTACACTGATACACAGCCCTCTTAAATCATTGTGGGTCCTTAGTACCTCAGTGCTCTTTTCTATCAATCTTTCCCCTTGGGTTTCCAAAATTTGATTTTCTTGATAGCATTCAATATAAAACAGAATATTGGGAATTGGCTTGTGTATTGAAAAGTCATTGGGTTATTTTAATTCCAATTCCTCTCCAAGGTGTGAGCTTATATCACACTTCTCTAATTGGGAGGGAGGACAGAAGCATGCTCTTTGATGGTGTTGCATAATTTGGAGAGGTGGGCACCATCTTTTTGGCTCAACTCATGCAGCGCAGTTGCTGTCACTGACTTCTTCCAAATATCTGGACTATATTTACCAAACTGATAAAGCAGTTTCCTAATAGAATCTTGAAAAAGCCATTATAATTCTGCTTGTTTAAAGCTTGGACTAGTTAGCTGGGGCGTAGTTGGAAATCATCTCAAATACAGATCTAACAGGTTGTCAATATTCCAGGATAGGTATAAACAGGGCTTTTTTTTGGTCATAGAACACCCAGAACAGAGTTCTGGCACCTTTTTTGGATGGAACCTTGTAGGGTAGGCAAGGCGGGTTGTATAATGTGTGTAAGTTCTGGCACTTTTTTTTTTTTTTTTTACAAAAAAAGCACTGGGTATAAATGTTATATAAATATCTGGTGATACTCCACACAGCCAAGTTACAGAGAGAAAAAGAGCTTCTATCAAGGATTGCCTGCATTTTGAAATCCATGGTTTGCTTTGTACCATTCTAGGCAACAGAGATTCCTGATGCTGTGTGCAGAGCTTGTCCCTAGAAAGAGGTGTTCCTTACTGGACCATTTGAAAATTTACTCTGATGCAAAGTAGATCTGATCAGAGGCTAGCATCTTAATCCTAAAGCATCTTTATAGACAGCAATCCTTCAAAAGCCAGTGTTGGGGGAGGGGCAGCTTTTGTTTGCATAAACTGACGATGAAATTAATTCACCTTGCATTTTTGTTCCAATTATGTCAGCTGAAATCAAAGTTCTTTGATACTTTTAGTTTAAGCTAGAATTATATATATATAATAGTCTGTTTTATTGTGAAGTCTTCTTTAACATTTTAATCCTTTTTAATAAACATGAAGTAGAACATGGTGAGTCAGCATTTCTAAGGCTGGAACAGACATTTAAAAGGCTACAAGATTCTTTATCATCAACATCAAATTCCTGACAACGCCCCCTAATAGAAGTCGGCTGTTTTAATTTATTTATTAATCAAACAAAAATAACAAATTCAAACAAAGACAATAAGAAAATCAAACTCTTGACAGGGACCCTAGGCACGCCAATGCACTTAACGCGCGTCCCCTTAGGGACTTCTTAAAATATGAAGTCCACGGGAGTTAAGTTAGAATGAAAGCTGTGAAAGTTAAGAGCTGCGACAGCTGAATCGGGTAAGATATTCCAGACTTTAACATTTCTATTACAAAAATCGATTTTTTTACAATCGAGTTTCCATGGTCTTTCTCCGGGGCTGCCGTAAACAAAAGTCCGTCTTTTCATCGCGTCCAAAACTAGGATTATTCTACGCCGGTGATAGTCATCACTTCAGAACCAAGCCCCACCATCACAAGAGCAGAAGAAAGCCTCCCCCCACGCCGCGGTCTCTAACGCGCTTAGACGGCTCGCTTTAGTTTGGGGCACACCGGAAGTGAGTCTGAAATCTCCACGGGGATCATTTAAGGCAGCGCACATGGCACCGGAAATGGGAAGTGGGGTTGGAAATCGACCGCTGCTCCTGCTTGTGAGGTAGAGACGGCGACTGCAGCGTGAGGCTGGGCGCTGCGGCTGAACAGGCGCCGGCAGGTGAGCTGAGGCTGGGGAGGGCTCCGTCGAGCCCTTGAGCGGGGCTCCACGGATATTCTTCCCTCCCGCAAGCAGCTCCATCGCAGACGGGCTCCCGCATCGCCGCAGCATGGCCGAGTCCACTTCTAAAGTGCGAGCGACCACGACCGTCACCGAGACGGAGGTGACTGAGCCGGTGAGGAGAGGGCCGGGGGGTGGGTGGGCGGGCGGGGGGGGGTGCAGCCGGCGGCATGGCAACCATGATGACGACGGAGAGGGAGAAGCCCCGCCCGCGGAACCTCGGCGCCTGCGGTTGTCGTGGCAACCACGAAGCGGGGGACTTCGGCGATGGCGAGAAGGGCCGCGCGGCGGCGGCGCGAGCTGGCCTGGGATGGAAGGGGAGGGTTGCGATAACTGGGTGGCTAATGGCTCTAAGTAGCGGAGGGCAGGTCTTTTGTCAGGTACTGGTTCGCTGAGCGGAAGGTCTTCTCTCCGAGACGGAAGAACATCTGGAGGACAGAAGTCGTCCAGAGTGGGAGGAAGCGGAGGCTGCCATAACATCTTGCTGCAGTGGGAATCAAGACCTGAGCAATACAGGCCCACGTGTGAACTGAACCCGACCCAGTTGGAACCTTTTAATTGGGTCGCATAATGGAGTAGATTTGGAAATAAGAGACTTCTCTCTCAGAATACAATCGCCTGAAATTTGGCATTTTATCACATCAGTGATAATTGGACCCAAGTGAAGACAGGAATTCTGGGAGATGAAGTCCACAGGTCTTAAAAGTTACCAAAGTTGAGAAATAGCAATAGCACTTAGACTTATATATCGCTTCAGTTCTTTATAGCCCTCAAAGGGTTTACAGTGTCAGCATTTCGCCCCCCCCCCCAACCATCTGGGTCCTTATCTTACCAAGATGGAAGGCTGTTTTGAATGCTTCAAAAGCCAAGACAGCATCTATGCTAAAGGCATTGAAAATTAATTGGATTGATTTGAAGGTCTCTGATTCAGAGAACAGTTTGAACAAAGTCTTGTTCATAGAAACAAATTCCATTATAAACTTAATCCAGAGATTCAGCTGAACTCCTTATGAACCAAATCTCCAAAAAGGGCGTGTGAATAGACATATTGATCAGAAGCTAGACTTGTAGTAGTGTTGCTAGTGCAATCTAAATTATTTTTGGGATGCACCTATTGTATTTTTTTTTTACAATTATCAACTGTCTTCACAGACATTTATTTGAATTTTACTTCTACCTTGAATATTACAACGGGCTGAGAGAATTTGGCTCATGATCAACTAGGCCACCTACAATATTGTTTCCATTGCAGAAGGTCCTTGACTTACAACCGGTCATTTATTGAATAAAGTTACTACAGACCTACTTTGGGCTTATTTATGGTCATTTGCAGTGTCCCGCAGTCACGTGACAATGGTTTCGCTGAAAACCAGCACTGCCTCTTTTTTTTTTTTTTTTTTTTGGCAAAACTGTGCCATAGCGAACCATTGGTTTGCTTAATGACCAGGGCAATCAGGTTGGCTGTATAAGAATCACGTGACCAAGCTGAGTCACGACTTAACAACCATGATGGGCAGATTCCATTCTGGTTGTAAGTCGACGGCTGCCTATGAAGGTACCATTGACTCTAGGAAGCTCAAAAACATAGGAGGGCCCCTTTTTCAAAATCGTGGATGATTTTGTAAATTATTGATGAATATGTGTATCATATCAAGTATACTATTTAAATTTTCTCTATTTTAAGATACTTTGTGTTAGGAGGAAACAGGCTAGACACTCTGATGTGATTATTAGTGGATATAATATTAATATTATATAATATAATATTGTGTTGCAGTAGTGCTGCCCGTTTAAATGTTTTTCTATTAGTGCTCTTCATAAAACCTAAGAGCTCTTGTATAGAATTCAATTAAGCCTTGGATTCTCTATCAATATCTATGGACAGCTCATATTTCTGCCTCAGAACCTATTAAAATATAAAATGTAATTGTCTCCATGTATAATGAAAGGCTTCTTTGTTTTGTCTCCATGGGCAAGATAATGGCATAAGATATTGTTGTATAGGTGGGATTTGATCAAAAAAGTGGCAGCAATTAAACTTTGAAGTTGCTCTCAGAACTGTCTGGAGTTGTCTTAATGGCAAAAATAAAGAGGTTTTTCCTCAGATACAGCTATGTAGAAAGTATTTCCCAGAATTGAAAATCAAGCTCTTTTACATTGAATGAGAAATTCCTTGATTATCTATCAGTCAAACCCTCTTCTCTTTGGTCGTCTTCCCAGGAAAATCGTAGTCTCACTATCAAATTAAGAAAACGAAAGCCATCCAAGAAGGTGGAATGGTCAAGTGACACAGTGGACAACGAACACTTGGGACGGAGATCTTCCAAATGTGAGTATTGCCCTTCTCTACCGTTGTTTCTTGAAATACTTCCTCCTCATTTGTATTTCTCCTGATGTGAGTACATCATCCAGGATGCACTAATTGAGGGTAACTCATTTTTTTTTACGTTGTTTTAATCCATCCCTTTCTCCGGAGATGTGTACATGTAGATTGTTGGCTTTAGGGTTACTCTCAAGTGTTCTTAAACGCCATTTGACTCTTCTTTAGACTGGTCATCTTCTAGCATACAATATCAGAACATAAGCATAGGTAATGAGATCAAACTCCACAGTATACTGACAAAGTAGTGGAAATAGGGGAAACATTCCTGGAAAAGTAGGTGGAGGAGTCCTGTATGCTGGCCCATACATACTCCATTGGTCCTCTGTTGGGGAGCCACTTGCTAGAATGGACATGTTCCATGGTTGTTTCTTGATAATATTTAGAATATAATCTTAAACTTCAATTGGAAATGATAAGCTTGGGGGACCCCGGGTTGCTTAGGACATTGTAGCCTGGAGAGGATACTAATTGCCTCAACCATAGGTACTTAGCAGTACTTATTGGAAATTGATGCGAAGGCATCTTGAGATGATCACAGGAGAATAGAGATATTACTATAACACAAACTGAATCAACCGGAGAGATGCTATTTGTCCTATTTCTAATTACTCTCTGTGGTTCCCTGGCCAAATAAATGAGCAGCAAGAAGAATTGCTACATAATTCAAACATCATGTAGAGTCTTTACTTTTCCTTGGTGGGTTGGGTATAAAGAGGCTAAGAACTTGCCATATCTCTTCTATCCTGGCATCCAGATGTATTGGAAAAGTGAATTATTTGCTTCTGGCTATCCTGATCTGATTCCTATAGATTCCTATGGGATAGAGAGAAATGTTGTGAGTTTGAAAAGGTCTGCATAGTCCTTTCATTTTCCAAAAGTGAAAATTGTGAACAAGTGACTATTCCTTTGTCTCCTCTTCCATTGCTCTAATTGCTGGTGAATTATTGTATTTCTGTGCTTATCTCTCTCGTGTTTTCCTTCCTTCCTTCCTTCCTTCCTTCCTTCCTTCCTTCCTTCCTTCCTTCCTTCCTTCCTTCCTTCTTCATTGTCTACCTTCAATTCCTTATCTTCATGCATCCAATATTTGCACTTTATATATTTCACTCATTTTGCATTTTATTAAACACCGTCCCATGCCATGTCATTGCTCGCTTTCCTCCTTGTTCACAATCTTTTCATGTCTCTTTATTCTCCCTTTGTTCTGTTTTTTTTTTTTTTTACATCCTCAATGTGTATTGCCTTCGAGTCCTTTTTACCTTCCCTTCTTGCCATTCCTCTCCACTTCTTCCCTTTTCTCAACACAGGCTGCTGCATCTACGAGAAGCCCCGGGCTTTTGACGAGAGCTCAACAGAAAGTGAAGACGAGGACGACGAAGGCTGCGGCAACGCCCATTGCATCCGAGGCCACAAGAAAGGTCAGCATGGGAAGGCACAGCCCAAAGCGGGCGATGCTGCTGGTCCCAAGGAGAACAACTCCAAGAAGCTGGAGCTACCTGACCAAAACCACGCAGGGGCGATGCAGCACTGAACCATACTGGGCCAGGGGGCAGAGAAGGAGCTCCTCCACTCTCCCCCAAAGAAGGACTGACACTGCCCCAACTGAGGCGAAGGATGAAAAGAAGGGAAGGCCTATCCATCTCAGCTGTCTTGTGGTGGTGCTGCCTTGACTGTGGGTAAGGGGGAGGGAGGGGAGGGGAGGGCACGCACACCTAGCTCCATGCCTGTCTTTGTGTCAGTGCTGCTACTGTTGTCTCTATCCATCTGTGGCTGGTGAGTCTGTCTGGTGCCACCTATCCTCACCCTGCCCAATGAGGAATGTATTGGCAGGACCTTCTTGGGTACTGTGGCTGATTTGCCCCCCCCCACCTGCATCTTAATTAAATATTTGTTATCAGTGATGAATACAACGGGGAGTGGGTCTGCTTTGAGAAGAGCGGTGATAGAGCTTCAGCCAGGATCCTTTCTCCTTCCCCTTGTCTTCCTCGGTATCTCTGGTTTCTTCCTTTATTGCAAGCTCCTTTCCCCCTTGGTCTTTTTTTAGCCCTGTGTAAGAAACCTACAATCCACCTGCTTAATCCTTGTTTGGGTTCTTGTGCACCGAGCCTGCATCACTATCGGCTCCGCTGCCTCCCACTTGCAGACCCACTCACGCAAAATCCCGGCTTCTGACATAAAGCTGCCTTAAAGGTGCAATCATCATATCCCTCCACCCTCTTAGCCTCCTAGCTCCTGGAAGAGGGTAGGTTCCACCTCATCAGTGATACACGACAATCTTCACTTGTGTTCAGGT
Organism: Crotalus tigris; assembly: GCF_016545835.1. NCBI lineage: Eukaryota > Metazoa > Chordata > Lepidosauria > Squamata > Viperidae > Crotalus > Crotalus tigris. Next base: position 1,269,585 of record NW_024097425.1, read on the forward strand.
ATCTTCTTAAAAGGACATGTTTCCCCTGCGATGTTTTTTGGGTTTTTTTTTTTTTTAATTTTCTTATAAACGTCCATAAGAATTTTTAGTAATTGGGAATGAAAGGAATGGAGAGGGTGCAAAGGACGTAGGAGATGGTTGGAGACCTTGTGAGTCTTAACTGATTTGGGGCCGAGAGGAACTTGAAAGATGTAAAAGAGATGAATGTTGTATGCCAAGGCAGGGGCTGATGTATGGACTCAAAAAGAAAAAGGAAGCTGGGCCCAGTCTTTATGATTGATAAAATCCCCATGATCACCTTGCACAATCCCTGTATATTTTATTGCCTGGGCAAAAGTTCACATTAAATAAGATCGTTCCTAAAACCACACGGGACTCAGCAGGAGCCTGAGGAACGGGACCTTTTCTTGCGTTGCGTGAACATTTGATTACTCTGGCTACCTGTGGTTTTATGCAGGAGAAGAGACAATTGTACACTCTCTCTTTCTCTTTTTTAATCACCCCTGCTGATTAAAAAAATTACATCCCACCAGAAATGCTCACAGCAGTGTAACCTTTTGGACAGGTAAGCAGGCCTTAAGCTCAGTTTAGTGAGCCTTAGAGCAGGTATGTTTTTCAGCAGCCACGATGGCTGAAGAACTACTTTTTTCAGAGATTAAAGCTGAAGGTGCATGATCATTCTCAGCGGAAACCTTTAAAATATGAAACCCAAGGGATACAACTCCTGTCCCTTAGTGAGGTTTAGCCCCGTTCATTTTTCATCACTTATTTGGTGAAGTGGGTTCTTTCTTAGGGAGAACTCTATGCAGGAAAGTTTGGGTTTCAGAGATGCCTGTTGTATTTTGTGTTCTTGCTAGATGAAAGTTGGATTGCAAAATAACAGAAAAAGGCTGGACCTCCTGGCATTTTGTGATAAACCCCATACTTAGCCGCTAATTTTTAGGCAAGTTGCATGGCACAATATGGTAAACATTGTAGTCGATTGAGCTTATGGACTTAAATTAGGTGCCCTTTGCTTCCCCCCCCCCCACAATGCAAACTTTTGAGTAAACTACAGATGTACAAATCTAGGCAGGTTTTATAAGCTTGTATAGTATTATTGTCTTTTTTCCACCAAAGAAGTAAGATATATGTTTGTTTGCTCATAATCAGCTGACAAAATGGATTATGCCTCTGTGACTGCCATATTTCAAAGCTAACATGTTGCAAAACAGGACATTGGATGGAAGAGTTCAGTGGCCTGGCCCAGCAAACACAAGAATTGCTTATAAGATGCTATAAAATATTTTTACAAGAAAACACATATTGGGTAAAATGATTAGGAGGTTATTTAGACAGTTTCTTGTTGGTCTTGTTAGAAAATGTTCATATTTTTTAAAGCATTAAAATGTATAGTATAGATTCACACGTTTGAACTAAAGCCTTGGCTTCCTGGATCCCTGCCTAAGAAATGTGACTCTGAGTTTAAGCAACACCACCATCTCAAGGTCGTGCACTACAGAGTTGTCAAATTTTGCATGTGACCTATTAGATTTGCATCATTCTTTCGTACAGCAATTTAATTCCAGTTGAATAAAAGTCATGCTTGGCAGATAAACAAGCTGCCTACATATTTCTGAGGATGGTGGCCTTAACATTAAATAGCATAATAGAAATGACATGCATAATATTGTGGAAAATTGGTATGCATTAACGCTAGGAGACCAGAAACTCAATCAAAGAAGTTCTCCCCCCTCCCAAGTTATAAACCTCCTTACACTTTCAATTTCATCAATTAGGATTTTGCTTGAAACATTGAGAGTTAGGATTTTTCCTGGTTTAAAACATTCCTGAAATAGCTTTAAAGTACGTTACCATAGGTGGCCGAACTAAAGTCATTGGTTATTTGGGTAAACCATTGTTTTGATGATTTTGCTACAACTGTCCCTTTGTTATGAAATGCCAGGTGTTGTTGTCCTAATGCTTGGAAGGCACCCTGTTTTGAAAAACTATGCCATCCTGTCAAGCTCTTGCATCTTGAAGTGCTGAGCCTGTGCCAAAATTGTGGTCTGAATACTTAAGTTGTATGGGTTTTGCTGGTTAATATGTCAGATTTATGTTCATTTGGAATGTTTGGAACTGTGGGAAAGCTGCCTTGAGCTTCTTGGAGAAGCAGAATATAAACATACTGAAGAATAAAATGTCCGTTCAATGAATAAGATATGAAGTTCTTAAATGGATGTCCCTCAGAATATAGGAAAATGACTGATGTGCTGTATCTTGATCTGGTAACTAAGGTTTTAAATTTTTTTTCTAAGGGTGGGGGATCTGATTCTCAACAGGACCTGGTCCCACATTATGAAGGATTGCAAGTTTCCTGTGTTTCTGAGAAGTTACTAGCAATCTAGTGGAAGATTCTTCTCTTACTCTGTTCTAGCAGTACTGCAGATGTTCCTATTTTAAGTATATGTGCATTTCAGCCAGGAAAAAGTTAGTTTATTTTTCCCATCCCACAAGGCATTAGGAAAAAAATGTGTAGTTTACTGCATGCCACAGTTTTTTTTATGTGCAAAACCCTAAAAGTAAACACCTCTAGCAGCAACAGTGAAAAAGATACACCTTGTTATTTTTATAGACCAAAAGGGGGAGCAAGGTCACCAAGCAAGCATAGTTCTAAAGGAGAATTTTACAAGCAGGTGGAGAGTAAAGTTATAAATTACTAGAAGAACTGTATTAAACATGAGTTTGTTAAGCAATTCATAGTATTTTGGTTCCTTCATAGCCGAGAAGTCACAGTATGGCTTAACACCTTGTGTTGGCCTCTCTAGAGACCAATATAGTTATTTATCACTTCCAGGATCAAACGGAGCACAGTCCTGAAAATTAATTATTGGAGACCACATGTCCTGCTTGTACCCTTCTTAAAACATGTGTTTTCTAAGAAAGAAAGTTGGGCTGGATAATTTTTATTGTGCTGTTGTGTTTTTATAATGCGGAAGGTATTTCAGTTTCTCAGGGCAACCTTTGTTTTGGATCTGGTGCTGCTTATAAACAGCTCTGTGCATTTTGCGCTTTAAGAATCTGAAAGGTCACATAAATTCTGCCTCAAGTATAAAGGTCTGTTTTGCATAATTGATTCTACAGTGGCTGATTTGCCTAACTCTGGGACTAGTCATTAGTAGAAAAGCAAAAGCTATGCAATCACACATGACTCTGGTTTTGAACAAAATATAGTTTCAACAGTGATCCAATATATGTTGCCATGAAACCACTCAGTTTTAGCTTGGCAGGTTTTCTCTTTTCCCTTTTCTGGTGTTTCACAGGGAAGCATTATCTTAACAGCAGATGGATGTCAGCTGCTCTTTACATATGGCATTCCAGAATGGCAGGACAAGGGCATTGAACGCAAAATGCTGTAGAGAATTCATAGCTCAATGCTACCCAGCCTCTCTTCTGCCAGATCATTGCTATCCATCAGGTGGAGGCGAGGGAGCCAATTGTAGTGGATATCAACCTCATCATATTCAAGACCAAAATCACAAAGGCTTGCTTGTCATTTCTTTTCTCATATTAGCAACTCACATAGGTGATACACAAGCTTAAAACTATATTCTAATGCAGTGGTGGCGAACCTATGGCACGGGTGCCAGAGGCAGCACTCAGAGCCCTCTCTGTGGGCACATGTGCCGTCACCCCAGTCCTAGGCCTTCAGCTGGGTTTTATAAAACTTTTTTGCTTTAGGCCGCTGCCGCCGTGTACAAAAAAAAAAAAAGGTTCAATCAGTCAATTTCAACTTCTCGCAGGAAAAAAAAAGATCTTGCAGAGTTGGAATTGATTGATTGAACTTTTTAGTCCCACCCACTCTACCATTACCACCGCAGCCACACCCACCCAATTGGCCATGCCCACCCAATTGGCCACACCCAGCCAATGGGCCACACCCACCCGGCACTCGACAATGCATAAATGGGTTTTGGGTTGCAGTTTGGGCACTCAGTCTCTAAAAGGTTCGCCATCACTGTTCTAAGGGGTAAATCCTACTAAATTAAAAATACAAATTTTGAGGCACACATGGAAAAAATCTGGTTGCCGATGAGGCCTGGACATCCAGCTAGGTAGAGAACCAGCCATTGGCAAAAGGTCTACAAATTCTGGGATTGCAGACTGTCCCTAGGTTTCTGGTCACTGCTTAGGCACCTTTTAAAGTTGGTGCTGGGTTGCCCCTTTCTATTTAAACCGGGCTTGTTCCCATGACTTAAAGCTGAACTTGCAGACATTTACCAGCTGATCCCTCCCATTCCTATATCTCACAAATCCTTGGCTCAAGTTAAAATGATAAATGATGAAGCTCCTCATTTGCTCAAATTGCAGAACCAATGATAGTGCAGTGCAAGAGAATTGGTGGGGGGTGTGTGGGGGTGTGTGGGGGTGGAATCATTCAAAAATCCCTACTGTGAATCTGTTCTATTTGAGCAGGTGCAGGCACAGAACGCTAGTATGCCTGTTATTTATGGCTGTCGATACAGGAACAAAGATTAAAAAGAAATAATTAAAAACTGGGAGGAACACTTTCCTGTTAGACTTCAAAAGGTTTAGCAACCCTTCTCCCACTTCTTTTTTCTTTCCATGTCCTTAATAGGGTGCTCTGCTCGGCTCCAGGTGAATTCCTTTTATTTTCCTATCTTTTCTTAATAAAATGGTGCTTTAACAGCTACAAAACTACTACTGAGGTTTTACCTGTCTAGATAATATAAGAATATACCATTTTCACCCATTGGTTTTCTAGATTAGGTAATTTGTTTCTGACCAGCAAAACTCTAGTCTTTCAGTTTTACTGCTGCCATTTGATGGTTATCTGGATTCCTGCCTCCAAAATATGCTAGTACAGATAGTCCTCGACTTATGACCTGTCATTTAGTGACAGACTTCGCTAGAAGTTCTTATGACCTAGATTCGAAACTGCAGCACATTACCCCTCTGCATGGTCAGAGGATCGCACTCTGAGCGCTCAGCAACCTGGTTGCATTTGCAGTTGTTTGCAATGTGCCGAGGTGATGTGAGCGTGTTTTGTGATGGTTTTGCTGAAATTTATTTCCACTTTTTGGCAAAAACCAGCCCATAGTGAACCACTGGTTCACTTAACCGCGTTGTTTGCTTAATGGCAGCCACAAAAATTGTAAAAATTGGATCAGTCAAAGGAGTGACCCTGATTTTTGACTGTCACGACTTTACAACTGTGATAGGCACGCTCCATTACAGTCATAACTCGAGGACAATCTGTAATATTTTAGAAACAGAGCTGTTGTTTAAAGTGACAAGAGCCCCTCCTTGAAATGGGAGGAAAAGAAGACGCTGTGGTTTCAAGAGAAATCTTCAGTGTTTTGCGCAAGTGATGCCTTTGCATTCTCCAAGCAGCCTCCATGCCAACATTGGATGGAAACTGGCTGTAATCGGGTTGTCATCTGCCTTATAATATATCATTCCAGCATGCTGAGGCAAAGAGACCACGCTCGTGTAGGAACAATTAAATAGGTATTTGAACAGGCCCCAACTTCTGGGATGTATTTGAATCTGGGCTTTGCCTGAAGGGGCTTTTAGCAATGCATTATAATTGGAGGAGAAGGTGAATTTGTTACAGGAGGTTTTCTACTTGTTTTCCCCGTACTTGAAAGTGAGTTAAGGTCAAGGCTCCCTGAAGTTGAGCTCATCTCCTGTTGACTCCATGGGTGTATTCATGTCATTTATCTTGGCATGTGCTTGGAAGGACTTTTTTTTTTTTTGTTATTGCTTTCTTCCTGAATATGGTTTTAGTGCTCCGTTTAGCCTCTAGCCCTGAGGTTTCTAGTGGTCTCTTATCCAAGTATTAACCTGGCCTGAGCCTGCTGATCTTTCTTGGGTTAGCCAAGGTTGATTAAGTGCTGCCACTATCTGCTGTGCTTTCCCATATTTAGCAGATCACATCTCCCATAAATATCAGGCCTTTGCTTCTGTGGACCAGCCCCTCCACAAACGTGTATAAATCCAGCTGGGTAAACAGTTGGTCTCTAAACGTCTAACTTAACCCCTCTCCCCTGTAGGTTTACATGTCAAGATGGCAATGGCATATCAGATAAAATATATTGACTGGCTTCACACATTCTGTTAAACCATATTCTCTTTTAATGAAGATTTCTTAAATATGATACAAATGACTAGGTTCGTGGCATTAAGCCACAGTCACACCAACCGCATTCTGGCTTGGCTCAACTGCAGAATAAGTGAATTGAAACAATTCCATATTTACATACCGTTTCCCTGAAAGTAAGGCCTACCCTGAAAATAAGCCCTAGCTTGATTTTGGGGGTGGGCCTAATATAAGCCCAACCCCAAAAATAAGCCCTAGTTTTGGGGTGAGGCACACACTTAAAAATCAAGTTAGGGCAGGGGTGGGGATGTGGAGCTTCCCCACGCGCCCCACACCCACATACCTTGCAGCCAGGCCTCTCCACGCCAGCCCACCTCTTCTGAGGCGTCTTCTGCAGCCAGGCCTGCATTTCTCAGTCAGGCCTGCATTTCTGGAAAGGCCACTGTAGCTTAGAACCGAGCCATAGATTGAATTCATAGCTCAGTCCTCGGCTGCAGAGCCTTCCAGAAAGGCCAGACTGCGAAATGCAGGCCAGAATGCAGCTGCAGGATGAAACTACTCCTTCAGCTACAGAAGTAGATGGGCTGGGCAGGACTGTCAGTGCAGAAGGTGAATAAAAAAGACACCCCCCCCCCCCGAAAATAAGACCTTGTGCCTTTTTTGGAGGCAAAATAATAATAATAACACCTGGTCTTATTTTCGTGGAAACACGGATAGTTCTGTAGAATGAACACCTACGTTGTTTCTTCATTTCTGTAGCTGTTAAAAAATGATTTATCAGCTTTCTAGAAAAAGTCCTGTGTGTTGAACTACAGCAGGAATCTTCAAACTTGGCCCTTTTATGACTTGTGGACTTCAACCCCCAGAATTCCTCAGTCAGCATGCCTGGCTGAGGAATTCTGGGAGTTGAAGTCCGTAAGTCATAAAAGGGCTAAGTCTGAAGATCCCTGAACTACAGCATCCTTTCCTAAAGAAATTGTGAAAAACTTTTGGTAGCTGCTACTAGAAATATCAGGGGTGGCGATGAAGGAAAAAACAGTGTCTGCACAATCAGAGAAAGCACTTTTCTCCTTTTCCAGCCCCATTTTTATAACCTAGTCCCGATTCCATTTTTACTATTGGTAGTCCTCAACATACAACCACATGGGACTGGAACTTCTGTCACTAAAGAATTTTTTCTATTTTTTTTTTTTTTTTTGCTGCGATCCTTAAGCGAATTGTTAAGCAAACCAGTTGTTAAGCAAACCAGGCTTCCCCCATTGACGTTGCTCATTGGAAGTCAATTAGAAAAACCACAAATGGCAATCATAGGATCCCAGGACACTGCAACCATCATAACCGGTGGCCAAGTACATTTTGATCCTGTGACTATAGGGACGCTACAACCTAAGTGCAAAGACTGTCAGTCACTTTTTTCAGCACAGATGGTTGTAAGTTCAAGGACTACTTAGATTGTGTTGCTATTAGAAAAGCAGGAGCACTACAAAGATGGCAACATTTCTAATCAGTATTTTGGATTTCTGATCTGTATTGTTCTGCAGATTGATTTATTCTCCCCATTTCTACTGTGCACAGTCTAAACTCTAGTGTCTCTTGATGGCTTGCATCAAGTATTGTATGTCCTTCACAGTTGATATTGGGGGGAGGCAAATCATTTAAATGCTGCACAAGGATTGACTCCACAGCTTACACTTGAAGTTGTTGTTGTTGTTGTTGTTGTTATTATTATTATTATTATTATTATTATTATTGAAAATTCCAGTCCAACGCCTCCTGCAAGAAGATGCACTAGTTGCCTTGGCGGTCAGCCTTTTGATTTGCTCTTGATTTTACATTCAGCCAAGTACCATGAAGGACCCGAATACATTTACAGTCAAGCACAAATTAAAAATCACTCTATTACAGATAAAATAAAAACAATGCAGTGTTAACTATGTGATGGTAGTGCAGTCTCCTCCTTATTCGTGCACATGCGTACCATTCAGTAGGGAAACAAGAAATCTTGTTAATTCATTTTTAATTTTTTTTAAAAAAGGGGAACAAAGGTAGAACACTCCAGAGGTTTCCCCATAAGCAGGCTCTGGCTCAACTTTATAAGAACTGGTTGACATTAGTGACATTTCTTTCCCCTCAAGTCCTAACATTTTCACCTGTTGGTGGTTTAAGGAATGATTGTACAGTGATTTTCAGCAAAATTTTATTTCAAGCCAAAAATGCTCTCATTTGTGCTGCTCCTCAATGATCGGCATAGAATGGGTTTGTGAATAGTACTCAGTATTTGTTCTTGTTTGTGGAACGAGGCCATTGAAGCCCGGTTTGCACATTCTGCTAAGCAACAAACAAACCAGGTTACCCCTTATCCACACTGTGGTGTCCTTGGTGTACTAAAGTAAAGAACAGCTTGCCTCCTGGAGGTGTGGTGCTCAATGGCTGGAGGTTTTCAAGAAAAGATTGGACAGCCATTTGGCCGGGATAGTACAAGGTCTCCTGCCTTGAGTAGGGTTCGAAAACCTCCACTTTCATTCCGTGAATGCAGAAGGTGGAAACAGAGTTTCCGTCAGGAAAGAAGATGGAGGAAAGTGACCAGTGAAATGAATTCTGGGAGTGAAATGGTAGACAACTAACTCAAGAAGCGCCAGCTTTGACCCAGGAGACTTTATAAAAGAGCTTCTTCCTGCCTTTTGCTAGAGAAGATGAAAGAAATATCACCCACAGTATTCTGCCAGTTTACAGGAAAATTTCATACTTTACAGCCTTTTGCTGACTGGGATTGCTCCTGGTAGCTGTGACAGGGATGCCAGGCAGGTTTGTTGAAATTGCATTATATACCTTTCTCTGTTTTGCAGGATTGCAGCTCCAGTGCCAATCCTTGCCTGACATCAGTTTCCCCTCTCTGGGTTAATTTTCAGTCTAGATTCAACAGCAACCTAAAAACAAAAGCCCACAAGCTTCTTTCTGTCATGTCACCCATATCTAGTGAGGTCTGGAGGAGGCAGAGGGGGATTTTTCCAGAGTTCAGGTTAGAGCTCCCAAGTTTTGGCCTTAAAGTAAAGGCTTTTTCTCTTAAGTGAACTCATCCAAAAATCAGGTCTGCTCAGTTATGGGTGGAACTTCTGAAGTAGAGGCAACTTCGATCCTGAAATTTGGTTCTACTGTTCAGGTTCGGTTGAAGAGGATATGAAGAAATGAAGTCCAGAGGTTTCCAGGCATCTGCAAAGGACATTTTTTTCTCAATGTGTCCAGAATTCAGGACTGGCAGCAACATTAATTTCTCCATCCTTTCCATGCAGTGGGTTTTGGAAACCAGAGGGAGTCACTTGGAAGAGCTCTGGTTGAATATTCAGGTGAAAATGGGTGGTGAAGGTTCCAAACATTAGCTATGGAGAGGGAAAAAATAAAGTATAAATCGGAAAGAATGGAAACAGCAACATTCACATTATTGTTTTGTGCCAATGTCTCAGTGGAGAATCAGAGGCTGTTCATAGGAGAGGTTGCTCTTTGGCATGTAAGCTGATGATATGGCACATTCATACCATGCTAATCTGCATTTGAATCTAGGTGAAGCTTGGTTAGTGTTAACCTCATTTTGTTTTTTAGTAGCTGAGTGTTATGGGTCAATATATTATGCTGTTGTGACATCACTTTGCATTCACAGGATTGACAGCCACTCCCCAGCCAAAGAAATACACATTACACATGTCTCAAGCAGAACCCTCCTCAGAAGAGCTGGCCAATTTATCACATAGCCAAATAATTCCCCCATAATTTCTCCCTATCCGTGTAGGAAAGTTTTTGTTCTTTTGGAAATTTTAAACAATGTTCTAACAGGAAAAAGACAAACCAGGAGCTGAGCTGAAATGGAGACATGGGAGAAAGACAATTCAAAACCACTCTCTCATTAAAGCTGGAATTTATAGGAAGAAAGATTTTCCAGGTGCTATAACAAATTGACATAGAGGTAATACCTCTTCAAAATCATCCTTTCTGTAGAGAAGTAAAAAAAACAACCCTAAAATTGTGCTTACTTTGTTTTTCTGTTTATTTAAATTTATTTAATCTATTTCTAGTATCTACTGTCTCTATACAAGCTCAATCACTATGTGTTTTTATTCAACTTGGAATCTTTTTCATCAGTTTTATTTATTCATGCCACTTAGCTTACATGCTGCTCCAATCATTCACTGATTGTGACTGATTCACTGATTCTAATCATGTGTAAACAAGGTTAAAATAACAAATGATAAGAATAAATAATATAAGTAATAAAATATTCTTATGTCAATGAGTCATGTCCTATGTATTCCTCTTAGATCATTTTTCCTCAAAGGCCTGTTGAAATAGCCAAGATTTAATAACTTTTATGTATGAACAAATACAATCGTCCTATATTTTGATTTTCTTCATCATTGAATGCTTTGTGAGTAACTACTCAAGGTTAAAAAGCAGTGCGTACTTTCTCTCTTTTCCTTTTTAAAATAAAGTTTGATTCATTTTGAGATTAGTCTTATCTCCTCAAACAAAAAAGAAGAAGCTTGGTGTTTCTAGTTCCAACCTCGTTACACTTTTCCCATTTTTTTCCACTTTTTGTCAACTGTGAGGCCCTATTTCTCTCACATAGTGGTAGTCCTCATTTGGCAACTACAATTAAGTGAAACCACAATTGTGCTAGTGATGTTACTTGAGCTTTCCTATTCTTTACAGACCTGTAAAGGATTGGTTGTAAAGTTACATTGTCATCGCCATCTTAGCTGCATAGAATAGAATAGAATAGAATAGAATAGAATAGAATAGAATAGAATAGAATAGAATAGAATAGAATAGAATAGAATAGAATAGAATAGAATAGAATAGAATTTTGGAGGTCTTCCAGTCCAGCCCCCCAATCATGCAGGAGAACCTATACCATCTCAGACGGGTGATTGTCCAGTCTCTTTTTAAATATCTCCAGTGATAGAGCGCCCACGATTTCTGGGGGTAAGCTGTTCCACTGGTTGATTGTCCTCACTATCAGAAAGTTTCTTCTTAGATCCAGGTTGCTTCTCTCCTTGATCAGTTTCCAACCATTGTTTCCCTCTGGTGCTCTGGTGAACAACCCGACCCCTTCTGCCTTGTGGCAGCCCTTCAGATACTGAAACACTGCTATCGTGTCTCCCCTATTTCTTCTTTTCTTTAGATTAGTTCAATTTGGTCATTAAACAAGGACTACCTGTATTGGACAATCATTTGCCTCAAATGGTATAGGCCAGGGTCTCCTGCTTGAGCAGGAGGTGGCTAGAACATTTCCAAGGTCGCTTCCAACTCTGTTATTCTGTATAAGATTGACAGGGGGGTGCAAGATCCTGCCTTCTGTAGAAGATAGGTAATAGTGACAAGAATGTCTGATTTGACCATCAAAGCAGGTGGAGGTAGAGTTTATAGACCCAGAAGATCTCTAGAAGATGAGAAATGGGTCCTCCAACATTTCAACCTGTGGATCCAGCTCTGCTCCCATGTGTCCAAACTCAGTTCATTGTTTAATTCAGCAAGCAATTAATTTAGTAAATTTATTTATTTATTTATTTATTTATTTATTTATTTATTTATTTATGAGACTTAAATACCGCTTTAAATGCAAGCACTCTCTAAGCGGTGTACACCAGTAAGCAATGTATATATATATTTACATTGCCCCCAACAATCTGGGTCTTCATTTTACCTACCCCGGAAGGATGGAAGGCTGAGTCAACCTTGAGCCGGTGAGATTTGAACCGCTGACCTGCTGAACACAGTCAGCTAAAGTGGCCTGCAGTACTGCACTCTAACTGCTGCGCCACTTCGGCTCATCACCTGACTTGTAAGGATGCAGTCTTTGCAAGTATTCAATAAATCTTGTTTATCAATATTTCCGGTTTCCACAAAAGGCAGGATTCCTAACTGCACATTTTTTTTAAAGCAGGACACTACAGATTTTAGCTGTGCTTGTTAAATAAAGCAGATTAGGTGGGCGATGATGTGAAATCTTTCTGCTGGAGACCTGGAGAATACTTTTTTCCCAGTTGAGAGATTCCTAACCACATCATTTTTTTACAAATAGCTATGCTACCTGGAACTGGTGGCGCTATGATCTAAGGACTCAGAATTATTGTTGATAATATTGAGTTACACAGATGAAGAGCTTGGCAGGATACCAAGCACTTCCTATATACTATGTTGTCCAAAACTGTAAAATAAAACCCTTCCAGAATGGGTTCACAAATCGCTAAGCAATTATGTGGATTTTTTTAAAAAAATCACTGGATACAATGGCATGTGAGAATGACCTTGGAAGACAGGAGAAGAACCACTATCTAGACCAGGGGTTCTCAACCTTGGCAACTTTAAGACTTGTGGACTTCAACTCCCAGAATTCCTCAGCCAGCAGCTGGCTGAGGAATTCTGGGAGTTGAAGTCCACAAGTCTTAAAGTTGCCAAGGTTGAGAACCCCTGATCTAGACAACAAACAATGTCTGAGTTTGAAGGAAAGGTGAGGATGGAGAAGGCATCTCACAAGGGGCCCTCCTTCCTTTTCAGGAGAAAAGTAAGAGAAGAGAGAGATACTTTGAGATATGCAAGCTTCTGTGACTATAATCTTACAATAAAGGCAGTGTTAATACTCAGGGTTGGTATTTCCTGTCTGAACTACCCCAAAGGACTGGCATCACTTCTGCAAATCTCAAAGTACCTCTTCCTTCCCTTACTTTTATTTTCTCTAAAACCTAAGGGAGGTCCACCCCCACTCTTCCTTTGGAGTCAAGATTTTATTTGAGGGGTCCTTGATGCTCGGAGAGCACCAAAGACCCCCCATTTCAACCCTGAGCTACACATATTCTCCTTTATAAGTATCAGACTTGATTGATCAGAACATTATCTAGGCTACAATTCTTCCTCCTGTCTCCCACAGTCATTTTCACATTATGTTTAGTACGATGTATGAATTCAGCCGTTACAACTTGTAAGCTACAATGTATGCCTTGCTTGTTGGGTCAACTATTCATTAAACCATATTAACCAGTGGAACAACCTGCCTCCAGAAGCGGTGAATGCTCCAACACTGGAAGTTTTTAAGAAGAGACTGGACAGCCATTTGTCCGAAATGGTATAGGGTTTCCTGCCTGAGCAGGGGGTTGGACTAGATGACCTCCAAGGTCCCTTCCAACTTTATTATTATTATTAAGCAAATTATAGCTTATATATATGTGATGCATGAATCAGATCTAACCTGGCATAAGAATCACCCAACTGTAGAGAAGGTTACACATTGCATTTACACTATGTTTTGCTTTAAATATGATTTATAAAATAAGCGGTACGTACAATGTGTTAAATCATAAATCACTGTTTGCAAAGCACAATAGCTGAGCTCATACCTCACGCTTAGCCCGCACCAACAAACCACATGATATCTTGGCGCAATATGTGAATCCTGCCCAGTGACAGTAATAGGCCATTGACTTTGGATGCAGACAATTCCAGATTCTGCCTCTGGAAACTCTTTTTAGAAAAATCCCATGTGATGGGGAAATGATATTTTCAGAGTCGCCTGAACCATGAGATGGACAGAAAATAAATTAGATTAGATAGATGAAATAGATGAGAAAGAGAGAGAGAGAGAGAGAGAGAGAGAGAGAGAGAGAGAACTTTGCAGGACCCTATGGAATGCATGCATCAATCCCCAGTGCTGCACCTTGAGCTAGAAAAAAGTCTGACCTGGTATAAAGCAGCTTTGTTTGTTCTTTCTGTGTTGCTTTCACTATTCTGGCCTTGCTTCTTTCCAGCCATCAGTCTTCGGGCAGGGGGATTTTGCCAAGTCACCATAACTATATAAGAAATCATGGACTAATTCAGAAACAGCAACGTTACTTGCATTAAAAATGGGGGTGCCTGCTGTACCTCTGGATGAACGGCTGCACTGGATTTGGCATTCTCCACTGAAAGGTATCTTCAGAAAACTCACACAAAATCTCTGGGAGGGTGTGTAAATCTTGTTCTAAGGGTAACTCTGTATATGAGCATAAATGTGGATTTTGTTTTAGAAAATGTCCTAGAGATGCATGAAATACTGGCTTTAAATGCTCACCGTTTGGGAAGCATGAATAAGTGTAGCATGCATAATACAAAATAATTTTAAATTTAAATTCACAGAAACTGAAGGAAACAAGAGCTGATTTTAACACTTTGAGCCTAGAAAAGAACATTGGTGGAAACTCCTTGTGGCCACTTCTTCACCATTAATTTGTAAATGTCACAGGGTCATCCAGCCATCCTTATGGCAAGATTAAAAAAAACCTTTATTATTATTATTATGGATCATCACACAGTCAGCCAGATGTTCAGATTGGATTTGGCATTTTGTCTACCTATTGAGTCCTTACCCAGGACCTGGGATAGGCAGATGTGGATGTTTGATGGTATTACAGATATCGTCGTAGGATGGAAGCAGTTCCTAGTAAGGCCGCCTTTTGCAATTGACTAATAGCGAATTTGTCAATGCCAATGGTGTTCAAGTGGTGCTCCAGTTGTTTTGGGATTGCACCCAAGGAGCCTATGACTATTGGTACTACCCTTGCTTGCTTTTGCCACAGTCTTTCTATTTCTATTTGTAGGTCTTTGTATTTTGTTATCTTCTCCAGTTCTTTCTCGTCTATTCTGCTGTCTCCAGGCACTGCCACGTCCACTATCCAGACTTTTTTGTCTTTCTTATCGACAATTGTTAAGTCTGGGGTGTTATGTTGCAGGTGCTTGTCTGTTTGAATTCTGAAGTCCCAGAGCAGTTTAATTTTATCATTTTCTATGACTTTCTCTATTTTATGATCCCACCAGTTTTTGCTTACAGGCAAATGATATTTTTTGCAGATCTTCCAATGCACCATTGTTGCTACTTTGTCATGCCACTGCTTGTAGTCAGTCTGTGCAATCTTCTTGCAACAGCTTACCAAGTGATCCATTGTTTCTTCAGCTTCTTTGCATAGGCGGCACTTACTGTCTGTTATCATTATTATTATTATTATTATTATTATTATTATTATTATTATTACTATTATCTCAAAAATTCCATTTCTGTATTGAACAGTGTGTTGTCTAGGTATACAAGTATTGGAATATAAAAATATTGCTTATCTCTGCTATGTTCTTGGCCATTGCTTTATTTAAGAAGCACATCTACTCTTATTCCTAAACAAGAAGATAAGGATTTCACAACAGTCTTTTAACCACATATGATGCTTCATTTTAGTTCTGTCCCACAATTCCATTATGGCTGTGATTGCCATAAAATCTTAAACCATAGACAACCCTACACAATCATATACAACATGTTTACAGCCACAATTTAGGCTAACATTATATGAATCTGCAAGTTTCTGAAGACCTGGCTATACCATCAGACTTGTCAGAGAGGGTCCCAGAGGACAGGGGAGATCTTGCAATGATTTCCTGTCTGTAGTTAATTTTATTTCTTGGTCTTGTGCTTTTCACAGTTTTTAATAACGGCTGTTTTGATGTATTTATTGGTTTTCTTTTTTAATTACCTCTAGAACACCATTCAGAGTCACGCTCTTGTGAGATGAGTGGCCGTACAAATATGAAAAATCAATAAAATAAATGAATCCATCTGGTGAGATCCAAGTTTTCCCTTTATACATCATGGACCAACTATATAAATTCAGGGGGTGGGGGGGAGTGAGCCTGATTGCTGCTTTTATAAGTTTTTTTTTTCCAAAAGAAGAAGAAGAGATAGTGACTCACCAGCTGCAGAATTCTCTGAAGCTTTCCTGGGAAGAGACAGGGAAAGAAGGTAGCGTTAGACAGGTACATAAAGAGGATTATTTTTGCACACCTGTTGATGAAGTGAGGCAAAGCCAAATACAGAGCTCACAGGAAGATATTTTTGGGGTTGACAACAACTTTGAAATGTGTTTGAATATTCGTAGCTCAGGTTGGTAGTTGGGATGTTGGTTTGATCTCCAAGCTTGGCTGTCAGAGCATGCACAGTCTTATTGCGCTGAGGTAACCCAGGGGTAAACACAGTAAACAGCAGTCTATATTAAATGGTGGTTTATCTTACACTATCTACAATATCTTACACCAGGAACAATATACATACCTGTGTTAATACAGCAGTCTCCAACACACAGCAGTTACCTCAGGAAACAGAAGAGAGAGAACACAGCAGCAAAGCTTTTCCTTTTATACAACGGCTCTTAAAGGGATATAGACCCAGCTGAGTCATTCCCAACATTACATCATACATTTTACATCACATCAGCTGGTTAGCTTTTAAATTATTACCTTGTCATTGGCGATTTGGTTGCAAATGCACTGAAGATGTCTCCCCCCCCCCAAATGGAGATGAAACATTTGCAACCAAATCACAAGCTTGGATATCAAACTGACAGCTCGACAACAACTTTCCCTTATCTGGCTATATTGAACTAGAGTTCCTTTCCACCAAGCCAGTTGCATTGTCTTTGCCAAAGATGAAAAGAAAACTGCTGTTCAAACATATTGGTAGGTGAAAACCAGCAGCACAAGTTAGAATAACGTGAAGATCATGCATAGTAGAGTGATTGAAAGTGTTGGACTAGGATTTGGGAGACTCAGGTTCTCAACTGCAGAAGCTAGCTGAGGCGCTCTGGGCTGTGCCTCCTCTCTCACCCAAAAGGCCAAGAGGGATATAATAGTGAAGGTATTGGATGGAGTGGAGAGATCAAACCTCTCTCTCCTCAGCCATGGAAGCTCCCCAGATGAATAGGCCATTCACTCAAGCTCAACTCATCTCCTCTCACCGGGCTATTGTGGGAACTGTACACTTTTCATTTGTCAACTGCCCAGAGTTGCTTGGTGAGATGGGTGCTGTATAAATTAGCTTATTAAATAAATAAATAAATACTTCAGGAGGGCAGGCAGGAATGTAACAAACAAATGCTTACTAAGTTGGTAGCCTTATTAATAGTAAATAGACAAACTCGTAAAGGAGGACAGAGAGAACCAACAGATGACAAGAACTGCAGAAATACCTCAAGCAAAGGTTTTTGCTTTGACACTCAGCACATCTCACTAGTAGGCAAGTTGGCTACTGAATGGAATTAGGTTACCAGATAAGATGCGTGTTTGACATAAAAGATGATAGTTGCATTCTTACCCAAAGCCTTTTTGAACATCTCAGCTAGGCTGGGGACTCAATTCCCAAACCATTTGCAGAGCAGCAATTGGAGAACGCTGGACTTAGCATAGGAGAGCGCATAATTTTAAGAAGCAATTTTCAGGTTTAGGGTAAGGTCAGAAGTGTCCTAGTCCTGTCTGGGAGGCTTTCTAGTGTGGAAAAGCTGGAGAGAATCCCAGCTGGAAGGGACTGGTGGAAGCCGGAAAGAGTTTGTTTCTTCAGCTCTTCCTGGAAAGATCCATTCTCCAATCTACGCAAGATAATTCTCTAGGAGTCCTTGGTGTTCTCTCAGCTTGATTGTTTCCTTATAGACTTTTCATTATCCAAACTAGGTAACATCATCAGTGCTAATAAGGAGTCGGGTTTACTCTCAGTTTATATTCTAAGAGGCCTGGTCTGTCGGTGTTGGTGGAGGTGGCCTTAGCGATTCTTTGGTTGGGCTGTTTGCTGTTGGCTTCTTTGGCAATTTCTTGATTGGGGTATTGTTTACTTGATTGTTGGTCTGATGTTAATCTAGGAGTTAATCTATACTCATCTGATTGCTGATTGCTGGTGGGGAGGTGTTTGGTCTTTTTGTTGCCTTTTTTGCTTGTTGATTGTCTCTTTTGCACAGTAGGTAGATGTTGTTTATCTATGTGACTGTCAATGGCCAATTTGTCAGAGTGCCAGGCTGCCAGGAATTGTCTAGCGTTTGGGGACTTGGTTTGGTCTAGGATGGTTACAGTTTCCCAGTTGAAACTGTGGTTAAGTCTGTCCATATGTTGTGAAATTAAAAAGTTTTCATCATATCTTTTGACTGTTTAGTCTTCTGCTTGTTTGTCCTACATAGTGGCCGTTGCAGTCTTTACACTGTATACGTAGATGACGCCTGTTTTTTCTCCTGCAGCTGCTGGGTCTTTTGGTTTACTTTTAGAAGGCTTTAGTTAGTTTGTGTGCTTATGCTGATTCCAGGTAGTTGTAATAGTCTGATGTTGGTTTCTGAGATGCTTTTGATGAATAGCAGTGTTATCCTTTTTACCGGCTGTGTGGGTTATGCTATATTGGATTGATGATGAAGTTGCATGGATATCCATTTTGTTGAAAGATGTTGTAAAGATGATCTATTTCCTTTTTCTGCTGTTCAGAGTTGCTGCAATGTGTTTGTGCTCATCTAAGTAGAGTTCTTAACAGCTTCTCTTGTGGGAGGATGCGTTGTTATCTTGGTAGTGGAGCACTTGATTGATGTGGGTGGGTTTTTTTGGTACACTTGTATTTCTAGTTTGCCTTCATAGTCTCTGCTGATCAGGATATCCAGGAAGGGCAATGAGTTGTTCTTTCCTGGTGAATTGGATTCCTTTGAAGATGTTGTTGATGGTTTTTTGGGTGTTCTCTAATTGGTCTTTTTTATTATGATGAAAATGTCATCTACGTATCTGATCCATATTTTGGGTTTCATTTGTGGGAGGGCTATTGATTCCAGACATTGCATTATGACCTCAATTATGAGTCCTGAAAGTGGTGATCCCATAGGTGTACTTTTTATTTGTTGATAAGTTTTTCTGTTGCATTGATCCTGGCTGTTCAATTTTCATGTATTTGGTTGTCAGGTGTGCCATGGAGCAATGTTGTAATAGATTCTTTGGCTAATTCTGAGTCTATGGATGTGAAAAGAGCTGTGACATCAAATGAGACCATGACTTTATCCTTATCTATTGTCACATTTTTGATTCTTTGAAGGCACTGTAGTGGGGAATTGATGGAGTGTTTGCTTCCCCTTGTAAGGAGAATTATCTAGACATGTCATCATAGCTTCCAAATTAACAAGAGCAGAGAAATGATTTACAAATGAGGGAAGCTGAGTGACCTACCTAGAATCAGCTACAGTTTTCCCCAAATCCAGGTCAATCTAAACTTAACTGATGTTTTGCAGATAAAATATATTAAACAAATTTATATGGCCACCCAACTCAAAATTAGGTGACTCCTGGCAGCTTACAACATTAAAAATTACAACATAAAACCTCACCACCCTTTAGAGCAGGGGTGTCAAATTCGCAAAGTCACGTGACATGTCGTGACATATCGTGACTTATTTTCCATTGCCGGCAATAGGGTGGGCGCGGTTTTGCCATGACACATCCAGCCCACGGCTGGCAGTTTGACACCCCTGCTTTAGAGGCACCTTGGACAGCTCAGCTCAGCATAGGTCTGTTGAGTGCCTTTCATTGGTCCTGATTTGTTCTACTTTTAATTTTAATAAAAAAGACCGCCGTTCCCAGTTTTACACAGCCAATTCCACACACATACACACACACATACATACATACACACACACA
Source organism: Crotalus tigris (assembly GCF_016545835.1). Taxonomy (NCBI): domain Eukaryota; kingdom Metazoa; phylum Chordata; class Lepidosauria; order Squamata; family Viperidae; genus Crotalus; species Crotalus tigris. Next base: position 1,289,182 of record NW_024097425.1, read on the forward strand.
CACATTAGCACAAATGTTATTTTAGAGAAATATATCAAATATTAATTATTCATTGTTTTATTCTTCTCAGTTGTATAAGTACAAGTAGTAACAATTTTGAAACCCCAAGGTGGAGATTTCATCTCCTCCTCCTCCTCCTCCTCCTCCTCCTCCTCCTCCTCCTCCTCCTCCTCCTCCTCCTCCTGTTTTTCATTTATTTTTGTAATGGAAGTAGAAGGGGATAGTTAGTTTTCGTTTATTTAATTTAAAAAAACCCTTTCAAAAGCAATGTTTTTGTGTTTAGAGCTCTACAGTTGTTCTCGAATGAGGGGGAAGAAAAAATTTATCCGCATACAAGACTGAATAATAAGTAGTCAATTAACATATGCATTCAGAGCAGACTTTCCAGTCTGAGCACTAATATAACAATGCATCAATAGTTAATTACTTATTTATTAGCCATGACTCCATCACCGCTCTGGGCGGCACACAGGCATGAAACCATTATATGAAACAATACTTTACAAAAGTTATCAAGTGGACGAGAAAGCTTAAAGAATACCCTAATGGCATAGAAGCAGATGATGGCTCCTCAATAAATATCAGGAATAATTTCATGTATGTATATATATATATACATACATACATACATACATACATACATACATACATACACATACACAAAACCATCTCAAGTTGTAACATTGTGAAATGGAGGAAAGCTTCTCGGTTCACGTGTTTTTGTTATCCATGATTGCATTTTCAACCTCTAAAAAAAACCTCTGTGGCCTACAATATATTGTCCATGGCACCAAGTGGGGGAGACAGAGGAAAGGAAAGGGAGATGGCCAAATTTGATTCTCTGTCCATCTTAAAAAGTACCATTCCTGACGAAATTAGTTCCTAAGCAGGCCAATGCCTTAGGCTGCAGTCCTAAATTCAATTTGTTGTGTCAATCCTGGCTCACCTAATGCAACCAAAATCACTTTGAAGATACAACATAATCTTATTAGCCTGCAAAAAATGAAACAGTACATACTGGGCTTCCAGCAAAGCATTGGCCCTTTTTTGAACAGCCCTTAGCAAAGGCAGAACCAGAGCTCATATACCCTTAACTTACTACACGTAGTGCTTGACCTTACAACCACCCCTGAGCCCAAAATTTCTGCGGCTGTGAGAAAGTTGTTAAGTGAGTTTTGCCCCATTTTAGGACCTTTCCTGCCACAGTTGTTAAGTGAATCACTGCGCTATTAAGTTAAGTACTCTGGCTCCCCCATTGACTTTGCTTGTCGGAAGGTCACAAAAAGTGATCACATCACACACACACACACACACACACACACACACACACACACAGGACAAGCAACTATCATAAATACATGCCACTTGCCGAGCATGTTGTTCACATGACCATGATGGTATTGCATTGGTCATAAGTGTGAAAAACAATCATAAGTTATTTTTTTCAGCGCCATGGTAACTTCGGTCATTAAATGAATGGCTGTAAGTTGAGAACTGCCTCTACATTGCAAAGGCAAGATAAACTAAAAGGCAGACGCTGTGTAAATTACAGCACGATGTTGGAATGCTTTGGATAAACTCATATGGATGACTTTGCTATTTACCCTTCCTTACAGATCAGCATAGCAGCTATAATAAACAATTTGGTTTACTGGGTCATAGGTTCCTGATTCTTCCTCCCCTATTGCCACCCGTGATCAATTCAATTTTCTTACAAGAGGGTTTGAAGCATGTCTGGAGGGTGGAGGCATCTCATAGGCTTGGTAGTGAATGTAGCCCCCAACTGTATTGGGTAAAGAGACCATATCACCACCAACTCCAAAGCACTTATGTTTGAGTTGGCCCTAGATCAGAGGTCCCCAACCTTTTGGGCACCAGGGATCGGTTTGGGGGAGAGAGTGCGTGATTTTTTGTGCTGCCTGCATCTCGCAGATGGGGCTTTGTTGTTTGTGCAGCCCAATTGCTGGCATGCTGTGGCCCGCTACTGGTCCATGGACTGGGGGTTGGGGATCCCTGCCCTAGATTGAATTTAGCTTTCAATCCAAGGTAAACAAGAAAGCCGGACCTGCCGATTGTTGAAATGCATAATGTGGTTGGTTTGGTTGGTTTAGGATGATTACAACATGCTATCTTAGGCATTGAGATTTGTAAACCATGAATTATAGCCCAGTAGTGAAATTAGTCATAGCTAAAGAAAACATGGTTTTGTGCTGTCAAAGCCCAGGCTGGAGGTTTGTAGGCATTTAATGAATGTTGTTAATTAAAAACAAAAAAATAATTTTAGGTTTTTTGGGGGGGGTGTTGGATGTGTGGGTGATGAGCACCACAGCATGTGGGGAGGTTGGAACTAACAGTTTCCATGTCTATGGAGATTCTGAGTCATCCAGGTCTGAAGAACTGAAGAAGCTTCTTGGATAAGAAGCGAAATGTCTTCAAGGGAAAACAAAATCCAGTTGCCTTTTGAAAAAGCACCTTTGGGATAACACTTTCCACCCTCTCCTTTGGTTCCAAAAAATATCTCTTCTCCTTCTTCCAAAGCTTGTATCTACCCTATGAAAACACCTTTCACCTGCAAGAAATAACTCCGTTCTTCTCCAACAGAAAATTCTTCCCTTCAACATTTACACAGCATCCAGAAATTCAAGAGATGCAGCATTTACCATCCCTGCCTCTTTGTGGAGGCAAAGGGTTCTGTTCTACCTGTTGAATTTCTACCTGTCTCGGATCATACCTTGCATGAAGCTTTGGCCCAGACCTACATGACTCAACTTGCTGATCTGGCATCCTAAGTGTTGTGCGTTCCCGAGAACTGGGAGGGTCTGGCTGCAGTCCAGCTGACAGGGAGTAATGTCAGCCATGGCCTTGATCCACCTTACTTAATTTTTGGCCTTTGAGTGATCAGTCACCAAGTGGGTGGCACCTTTGAGATCCTTCCGTTCAGCAATGCACGTGCCCAGCTTCAACCTCCTCCATTGTGTCATACCATCCTCACCACTTTGCTCTTTCTGCAGTATCTTCCAACCATCCCTATGAAGTCATTTCCATCCAGCTCAGCTGCTAAGAATTCTGTATGTCAGGCACCTAAGAAGTTCTGGGTTCCTTATACTAACAAAAATGATGCATTGGTTAAGGAAGCTGAAAAAGAATGATTGGGGAATGAGAGGGAAAACAGAATATAGAGGTGGTGATAATTCTGCACACCTAATTAGTGCAAAACACCAGGGTGTGTGTATTTTGTGGCTAAGGCCACAGCACTCCCTATATTTAGGAAGTAAGCTAACATAATAATTGTTTTTCTCACTGCATGTGCCATTCCTTATTACACCATATTTTTTTTCTAAATGTGCCTATCTAAGGTGTTCTTGCCCATCGTAGTAACTTCATGGATTCTGGGTACTATGCTGAAAACAGAGTGGCCGATTTAAAGAGCATTACCTGGACTAGGACAGCTGGACAGGTGGATGGACATAACCTCAGTTATAGGTCTGCCTTCCCAACTGAAAACACTTCTGATTATTTCAACATCTGCCTTGCCAAGCATACTTCAGACAACGCTACTATATCTGAGTTGTAAAATCCAGATGGCCTAAGCAGATGGCAGCAAACACCTCATCATTGACTTCTAGTAGCCATAATGAGGACAGGAAGGTCTGGAGGAATGTTGTCCATTGGGTCGGACACAACTTCGCAACTAACAACAACAACAGCAAACCTGAATGACTTCTGCAGTCCACATGCAATATCTCTTCCTTTGAGGAACCCCAAACATCTACACAGCTGTCAAACTCAATCGTGTCATGTGACATATCATGATGTATTGCAAAGTTTTCTACCCTTGTGGAGCTGGGGTGGGCGTGGCCTGTGTGTGACACATCCATGGGCCACCAGTTTGACACCCCTGAATTCTAGGAGATATCTCTTAGGCCAGTGGTTCTCAACCTGTGGGTCGGGACCCCATTTGGGGTCGAACGACCATTTCACGGGGGTCGCCAAACAAGGCTGTCCGCCATTTTTTCCCCTTTTCTTTGGCCACGCCCCTGGCACCCGGTGATGTATAAGTGGTTGGGGGTCATCACAACATGGGGAACTGTATTATGGGGTCACGGCATTAGAAAGGTTGAGAACCACTGTCTTAGGCTGAGCACAAAAGAACAGGTCTCCAGGACATTTGTCCCAGCTGATAATAGATGTGGTTTGTAAGAATCCCATTAGAGAATTCTAACTGTGGCTCTTTCATGATTTCACCCACAGTGGTGTTCAAGTTTAGAGGTGATCCCAATAACTGAGTCTCTACATAAAGATTTGGCCAATGTGGCAGGTGGGAATCCCTGCCTATCATCATGCAGTAAATCTTTCACCAGCTGGTGAACATAAACATACAGCTATCAGAAGGATAGAGTTGGCAGGATAATTGTTGTGACTACACACCATACCAATTATTATTACTCAATCACCTCCATTGCTCTGATCCCCCACTGGGGCCCCAAGCCGACTGGCAGAACCAGATATTTAGGCCCTTACAGAAAAAAAGGAGGGTTGGAGCTTAGTAGCATTTACATTTATTTGATCAATTTTGGTAAGACGATCTCTTGTTAAGATGGATAAAGAAATCATATATCTAATGGGAGAAAGACAGAGTGCTTTAATCCACTCTCTATTCTTCATCTCTTGGGCACAGGCGACAGAGAGACAGATTACAGGACCAGAGGATGAGAGGAACTACAAGAACTGGTGTTACTCTATCTCCCACTACATCTTCTTTCTAGGTGGAGAGGAGAGGAGAGAAGAGGAGAGGAGAGAAGAGAAGAGAAGAGAAGAGAAGAGAAGAGAAGAGAAGAGAAGAGAAGAGAAGAGAAGAGAAGAGAAGAGTTGGAAGGGACATTGGAAGTCTTCTAGTCCAACCCCCTGCTTAGGCAGAAACCCTATACCATTTCAGATAAATGGTTGTCCATTCTCTTCTTTAAAACTTCCAGTCTTGAAGCGGTTACAACTTCTGGAGGCAGGTTGTTCCACTGATTAATTGTTCTAACTGTCAGAAAATTTCTTCTTAGTTCTAGGTTGCTTCTCTCCTTGATTGGTTTCCATCCATTGTTTCTTGTCCTGCCTTCAGGTGCTTTGGGTTGCCCTCTTCTCTGTGGCAACCCCTGAGATATTGGAATACTGCTATCATGCCCCCCCTCGTCCTTCTCTTCATTAAACTAGACATACCCAATTCCAGCAACTGCTCTATATATGTTTTAGCCTCCAGTCCCCTAATCATCTTTGTTGCTCTTCTCTGTACTCTTTCTAGAGTCTCAACGTCTTTTTTACATCGTGGTGACCAAAACTAGATGCAGTATTCCAAGTGTGGCCTTACCAAGGCATTGTAAAGTGGTATTGCAAGGTGTCATCCTTGCAAGGTTGCAAGGTGACATCCTTTCACTCCTCCCCCTCCTGCCCACACCGCTCAATACAGCACAGAATGGCTGCTTTTATACATTGCAGTGAGAGATGGAGGTTTAACACAGTCCCATAGCAACCCAAGATGAAACCATCCAAATTGTGTGGGGAAATGGGTTGAATTTCACTGACGTTGACTTTTTTTTTCCAGTTCAGGTTTATTTCATAATTAAGGGTGGAAATAGAAGAGATCTAGAGATAATCTAGTTTCCTCTATGGTACAAATCTAGCCAATGAGATTTGTTTCTGAACACCCTGTATCAGCGTAATATGAAATAAATAAACTTTCTGAACTATTGTTTCCATTTCTGCTGTAAATTCAAACTTACATCTTGCTTGTGTTTAACTTGGACATCTTGCGCGTGTTACCAAGGGGCCATGTTTTGAGATAGCAGCTCATCTATTGCAAAAGTTTTCTTGTTTATCCTGCTGGCTGTTATCTCTGCTTAGGAAATTATAATGAAATCCATATGATATGTTGTCTCTTGGAATGTTCAGAGGAAACAGATAAGATGTGATGATAGGTATTATCCCAAAGGAGGAAAGACGAGCTACAAGTCGGTTAATATTGAAAGGTGATTAGTATAAACACTGGCAATCCAAAGAAAAACTCCTATTCATGAGTCCCATCAACTCTTGTCTCTTTGGCAATACAGATGTTCTACATGTACACATCCAACAGTGCCTTCACTATATGCAAAGATCTCTTCCTGATATTACTTTTCAGGGAGGAACATTTTCATAAATAGGAAATAGGAAAGAACACCTTTGGCCTATTTTGAGACTCTAATCAGACATATTATCATGCTGTGCTTATGGCTTATCATGTCAGATTATTCAAAATCCTGGGCAGGAAGATAACTTTGCATTTGTACGGTTTGATTTATTGAAATTAGACACCATCTTGAGCAGGAATGTGCTGAGACTGCTGAAAATGTAAGCATCAAACAGCTTTACCTATTGGTTCTCCTGGAATAGATAAGTCCAACCCAGTGGTGGGATTCAAATATGTGAACAATCGGTCCTCTGTGTGGATGCCGCTTCCAGAAGTCCATTCTGGGCCAGGGCAACAAAAAATTAGCTATGGATTCTGCCGAACTGGTGCGAACTGGCTGAATCCCACCACTGGTCCAACCTGGTGCGCTGTTGAGGTACTGAACCTCTAGTAGGATGTTCAATGTAATGGCCAGGAGCATCAGCATGCCTAGTAACAACTCCATTGTCACTCATCAGGCCCCCTCTTCATTTAACATCTTACAGTAAATAAAAAGAGGATGTTGATATAATGTAAAATACTAGCCTCCGTATTTCCAAAAGTTTCAATCCCCAAATGGGCCCTATAAGCTTAGCCCATAATAATGCTGGATAGCTATACTCCATTGTTTTATTTGGGAATGTGTTTCCTGTCTGGAAAAGAATAAAAATAAAAAAGGTTGATGGGGATTGTCCTGTGACTGGCTACAGGCTACCAGGGTAGCAACTATAATTCTGATAAATCAGTGTTTTGCAAATGATTTCATTCCTAACAACAGGCATTTATAGGTAAGGGCTTCTATAGCATAATCTCAAAATTCCAAATATGCTCATTGAACCCCAAATGTAACATTTTGCATGGGAAAACGTCAGATCTTGTTTTACTTTCTTACTATCACTGCCTCTCAATAAAAGTTCCTTTTTGACAATAATGCCTATTTCAAGAGTTCTGCTTTCTTGGGAGGATTAGTTGAGGCAGGACCTTATAGTTGGGGACTCCTAGTCTGCCATTTTCCTAATTTCCATTACTATTTCCATATTTGTGTGTGTGTGTGTGTGTGTGCCCAAATTCCCATTTTCCAATTTCTATGTTTCTGCCATTGAGTTTGATACATCTGTCTTCATTCATTCCTGAAATCTCCTATCTGACCCTAAACCTCTGCTGAACTGAATCCAGTCATCTGTACAAATTATATTCCATTCCTTTTAAAAAAAAAAAAACAGCTAATATATTTGGCCTTCTTTGTCAAGAGATGGCCCCAAACCACTGCATCTGTGCTCCCCCCCCCTACCATTGGCAGATGAGTATTAGACATATGGAACATCTCTAGGACAGACAGCCTGATCGAGAAATTAGTCATTAGCAGGAGGAATGCTAATCTTAGATGAATTTTCTGCACATGCTATTTTATTAGACCTGTTTTTACCATCTATCTTTTCACATTATTTCTTTCCGTTGTCGGCTTTTTGTCTTTCCCACCTTTAGAAGCTACAGAGGAACCCATCATGTTATTAACCTCAGGAACACCTTGATAGGATTCACATATTGTGCTGCACCATGGTTTCCTGAACAGCAATTTGCTAAAAGCACAATTTTCCCACGGTAAACCATAAATCATGGCTTATAAACCACAGTAATAGCATCCAAACAACATGCTAAGATTCAAACAAACCATTCTTATATAACTGACAGCATTCTTTTTGGTTGGTTTTGATCTAATCATTTGGGCCTTCTACCTGACCTCATTCAATGTGAGATTCCAGGGATGTCACCTAGAAGCTTCTATATGCAAATGCCCCCCCCCCCATCTATGAATATTAGCCGTTGGGATGTTTGTACTTATTTTGTAGCAAAATTGCAATAGGAAGTTGTGGAACCTCTTTATAAACCAGGGTCTAAGGACAGGGATTAGGCAATGGACAATTTCCATTTCTGCTAGAATGGAGAGATTTGGAGTTAAATGTTTGGAAGGCAACTTGTTGTCCACCCCTGATCTAGAAAGGAATAAAAAGAAAGTTTCCTTTGAATCAAGCTCAGGTAATGGACAGTGTTTACAGATGAGGGGATCCCTTTAAAAAATTAGCCACAGAGAGCTGCAAAACACATGGTAGAACCTCACTGCAAAACTGGTATTTTAAGAACCTTATCGTGCATTAATTAAGGAAGCAATTTAGAAGGCCATACAACTCCAAAACATTGGGTGGTGTACAGCATTAAAATAATAAAAAACAAGGAAAACAAGAAGAAAACCCCAATGTATAACCAGACACACAATCCTACTAAAAAGATAAAATCCTATAAGAGGCTCAAAACCCTCAACACCTTCAGTGGATTTCTTCTCCCTAAATATCTCCAAATTATATGCCTTAGTTAACTTGTACATGATCCTCACTTGGGGATTGAAAGAACAAACTATTTAATCAAGAAATGGAGAATAAAGTGTGATGTAGAAGGTAGCACTTAAAGCAGTGGTTCTCAACCTGTGGGTCGGGACCCCATTTGGGGTCGAACGACCATTTCACGGGGGTCGCCAAACAACGCAGTCCGCCATTTTTCTCCCCTTTTCCTTAGCTGTGCTACTCCCTTTTATTCTATTGGCTTTTGAAAGCCAATAGGAATTGTCCAGGCTGTCTCTGCCCTGCTGAGCCCGCCAAAAGTCCCATTCTGCATATGGTGCTGCACCAGTTGAGTAGTCCTCGACTTACGACGGGTTGGGGGTCGCGGCATTAAAAAGGTTGAGAACCACTGACTTAAAGGCTAGGTTTCAAATCTCCTTCCAGGCATGAGGCAATCCTCTTACCCAACAGAATAGCTAGCTAGGCAACCTAGAATAAAATGCGTTTTTTTATGACACCCTAAGTTTCTGAAGCATGGGATAGCTGTTAATAATGTGAAGGTACTGCGTTTTCAAGTTTTAAAGATGAATATTCAAAAGCAAGGCTAATTTAATACTTTGTTCTCAGCAAAAGAACTATGGGTGACATTATTCCTCTAGAAAATGCAAGTTCCTACTGGTTCTTGGGACAACTGACTCCAATGCTCAATAAACAGACTGACCTTGGAGCTGCTTGTCCCACAGCACTGAAACTCTTACAAAGTAGATCACAAACATACAAAAAAAATACCAATAAATAATCATTACATGCATCAATAAAATAATGACCAAAATGTTGGCTAAACTGGGGCCAGACAGCTGGCTTGACGCTTGTCCCTAGAGGTCCTTCAGAAAGGCAGTCCTAGAGCTGGGATGGCTAAGCAGTGCGAAAGACAATGACAACATCCAGTCACTCTCTTTGGAAAACAGCTCAGTTTCAGCTAGGTCACCATCCCTAACTTGCAACTCCTACCTTCCCGTCAGGTTTCCCTGATACTTAGTCTGCCTTGAACTGCAAAGCAGCTCTTTCTCCAGCCTCCACCTTTGCCATGTAGGAGAAGGTGAAGCAAGATGGGAGGAAGGATGTGTGGATAGAGCAGATAAGATACGGCTGGTTTAGTCAGGAGAAGATGAATCAGATGAAGGCAATTCTTGCAGCACAAGGTCCTTCCATTATAACTCAAGGTGACGGCCAGTTGGCTTTCTCTTTCCAATGGGCCTTCTTTGCCATTAAGCTTATGATCAAGAAGGTCATTATCTTGTCGGGTGGCCTCTTCTTTTTAACCAGTCGATGCAAGTTGAAGGTTGCCAGAGCTTCCCTTTCAGGAAAAAGTAAATCCAAAGTAGAAATCAAGATGAAAGGATGTTGTAAATGAAACCTGGATTGGCAAGCAAACTAAGCTCATCACCAATGCAAATAGATGGTTACATCAGGGAACATGAATTAAGAGCAGACTTTGCACATCCATAAATCCTTGCTGGGGCACATACATATCCTTGTTCAAGAAAGTAAATCATTCTTTTAATTTTGTGTGGTTGTAGCATTGACTTCATTATGTTATGTATATATTATATTATTAAGAGAAGAAAGAACACTGGAACATGACTCCGGAAGGATCTATACATAGATGTCCATTTAGCATTGTTTAAATATATTTTCTCCCTTTTACTCTGGCAATCATTCCTCTTCTATTTACCTGCTTTGGGGTATTAATCAGTTTCTTCCACTAACCACAACGATCCTTGTTGACCTCTGTTCTTTCTTATTTTCACAATTGTAAAAGTTTTTCCCACTGAGGCACGCATCTCAGATTGCAATCATATGAATAAATATAAGCCAGACCTCATTTCTCAGATATCTGCAGTTCTAGTTCAAGATCTGTCTTAAACAATATTTAGTACTACTGCTCCATAAATGCCTATTCTACTCATTTCTTTTGCAGCTTGTTGGGATATTTTCTTTCTAGGTGATCTATCTAAAGTAGTCCTAGCATTGCTAACCTCTTGCTTTGACTGTGTTCCTGTGCCTTCAACACCAGCAGGGTAAGATGGCAATGCTGATTTGTGAAAAATGTTGCAGAATAATGTGGTAGAATAATTACTAGCCAGTTGAAAAGCTCACATCACTTCATGATTGTCACAGGATTGTGACATGACTTTACTGAAGACATTGCAGAAACAATGTAAACCATGCTAAAAATGAAACATGCAGGAGGCACAATGCGGACAGAGAAACATGCTTCCTGAAACAAGGATAGGAAACTTGAGGTATTCCAGTCATTTTGAAGTAGTTGATTACCTCTGGAGGACATCGGTTTGCCTATCCCTTCATTAAAAGAAAGAGACTTGCTTAGTTCATTTCTACTCTACTTTTCTTCCAAGAAGCCCAGGATAGTCTTTGCCATTAGTTCATCCTAACCCCAAGAAAGAAACCAAATAATTTTCCTCCATTCCTTCTAGATCTGGCTTTTGCTTAGGCATCCTGACATCTTCTGCATGTAAAGCAGGAGCTCTAGTGCAGTGGATCTCAACCTGTGGGTCGGGACCCCATTTGGGGTCGAACGACCATTTCACGGGGGTCGCCAAACAACGCAGTCCGCCATTTTTTTCCCCTTTTCCTTAGCTGTGCTACTCCCTTTTATTCTATTGGCTTTTGAAAGCCAATAGAATAGACTCTCTTGAATAGAGTCTAATTCTATTGGCTTTCAAAAGCCAATAGGAATTGTCCAGGCTGTCTCTGCCCTGCTGAGCCCGCCAAAAGTCCCATTCTGCAAACGGTGCTGCACCAGTTGAGTAGTCCTCGACTTATGGCCGGTTGAGTAGTCCTCGACTTACGACCAGTTGGGGGTCGCGGCATTAAAAAGGTTGAGAACCACTGCTCTTGTGTTAAGCTACAGTTTTCCCAACCTTTGGAGAAAGAAAACCTGATCTGGTCTGTGCAGTCTCATGAGCAGCTTGGAGAGTATTTTCAGCAAAAATACGGTGTAAAAGAGAAAGGCCACCCTCTGTTCCCAATTGCATGCCTTTCCCGTGTCTCCTATTCACTGAAATTGAAAGAAACCCAAACCCAGATTTCCACCCATCATATCATCAAATCCAGCCTCACATAGTTTTCACAGTTCATTTTCGTAGTTAACTGTGAATATGAACTGTGATGTATGTCAAATCTGATTTACCATGTTCAATGTTTTTAATTTTTGTTATTCAATTAAAATATTTTTTAAAAAATCCAGCCTCACGTGAGGCCCACAAATAGTCAATTACTTTGTGAATTGATTTTCTCTTGGGCTTTAATTTATGTTTTTTCAACTTTTTATTTTGTATCTGGGTTGGTCGTTAGCCATTTTGAAATTTGGTGGAAAAGTAAGCTCAATCAAATGAGTAAATCCACTAATGTTTTGCCTTGTTATATTCAAGCAAGTGTCATCATCATGGTAATACCACCTTGGCTTTCCCTTGAAACTTTCCAGATGTATGGATTACAAAGGGCAACACTGACTCAGCAGACGATGGGATTGTGGTCTAACATATCTGGAGAGCATCAAGTGATGCATAATTGTCTTGATGTATGTTTTCTTTAGTAGGTTCTTAAGCACAAATTCAGTTTTTCCATCAGCCTCCATGAGAGGAAATAACAAACATCTTCATGATACTAGCAAGAATCTAATTTTATGATCTCATTCACACATAATCCAACAAGCAGAACACATCCATGTCTTTTGGAGGTTTTCCTCCCTTACCAGCTTTTTATCAGTCTGGTGCTTTCAGATGTGAGAAATACAATTCTGATCACCTCTAGCTTTCATAGGATTTGCAGTTTCCATCATTTCCAGGCATATGAGATCACATATACCTGGAGAACATCTGGCTGGGAAGATGTCTCCAAGTACCGGGACAACAGGTAAAGGTTTGCTTGAGTTTTTTTGCCCATTTTCCTTTCTACGTTGAGTCCTGGTGCTGAGATAAGCTTCATAAATTAAATTAGTGTCTAATTTCCCATTGTTTAAAGGGATATAAACCTCTAAATTTCTGTGGCTGGCTTCATACCACATAAAGGAGAAGGCTTGAAGTAGAAATTGTGTATGACTTTGATAACAACAGGGCATCGTAGCAAGATGATGAGGAAGAAATATAATTCTAACAAATATATCTCAAAAGCCTGTTTCTCAGTACAATTTTGAGATAAAATTATTCTGGTGTACACACTTACTTGAATACCCCACACTGTATATTCAACTTACAAACACTAAACCCAAATCTAATGGGGAGAGGTGCATATGCAGTACACACTGTGCATGATCAGAGATCCTTTTGCTACCATTCCCAGGGCAGCTGAGCCTTTCACCCATGACCTACCTTTTCTTTCTGGATGCTGGTTGTGGGTCTCCACCCTCCACGGCGGCGCTTGGACTTTGGGGCAAGGGGTACCTGGGCTGTCTTGGCATTGAGGTGTTGAGTGATCTTGACTTCGACAGCCAGCTTCACATTGGTGCGGAGGTTCCTCCTCTCAAAGACTTTCTTGCACAGGGGGCAAGATAACACCTGATTTCCCTTTGCGGTCTCCTCATTCCAGTAGCGAGTGATACAAGCCCGGCAATAGCTGTGGTCACAATCGAGGATCACTGGGTCCTTAAAGTGACCCCTGCAGGCTGGGCAGATAGCCGCTCTCTGCAGCTCAGCCACCAGCCCTTTGCCTTCCATGGTGCACGACTGTGTCATTCTTTGGCTTCTGTGTTCTGATGCCAGCTCAACACCTTGGACTATATAGGCAGGGAGGAAACCAGACGCAGGTTGGGGAGGAGCATCTGTCCGGCTACAGGTAAACAGCCTTGCATAACCAGCCAGTTCTTCCACTCCAGGGACTTGTGCCAAAACGTGGCAGGCAGGAACTGCCGCTGGGGTAGAAGACAAGTCTGTTTTGCTGTTAGAAAATATCACGTCGTGTGATAAGCTACAGCTGTGGGCAGGGTGGGGTGTGCAGAGCCTCGGGTTCATTTTATTTTGTTTTCTGACCTCTGCGAGGGTCAGCTGATCCTCCTCCTGCGTCCCAGAGCTTTGCAGGTCTGCTCCAGTCTCCTGCACCGATCTCAATTGCTCTGCCAAGAAATGCTCAACATCAACTCTACGGCAAACCGCGTGCCTTTGGATGTTGCGGCTCCCGAGATACGTTCTGAAGCATTAAAGAATGTGTGTCCAAAGCTCCTGGCCCTACTTGGCGCCTTTCGGATGTGTTGGGAACGACAATTCCCAACATTTCTAGATTTGCCAACATTTTCATTTGTTGTAAGAACTATTTTCGAAAGAATTCTTCTGTTGAACGTTATCTCACCGGCCCTTTTAGCGATTGGGTTTAGGGAAAACAGAAACGATTAGGGGAAAAAACGAAAACTGGCAAGATGGAACTTCCCTTTTTCACTTGGAAGTCATGAATGAGATGCTACAGAGTCGTTTTCCTCAATCACTGTGGTTTCTGAGTGATGGGAGTTGCTGTCTGGAGGACATCAGGCACGGCAAGACCCCAAGCTCAAGGTTGAGAGAGAGAGTGTGTGTGTGTGTGTGTGTGTGAAATTACACCTCTGAAAAAAAAATGTTGCAGCTACAGACTTCCCCATCAGGTAAAACTGCCCCTGATCAGCCAAGAAACAGAAGTGATGAGAATTGAGGCTACACCCTGCAGTGTAATCTGATATCGTTCTACGAACATTTGATGGCACCACCGACAAGCCCCACCTAAGGTAGGTCTTCTCCCCTCCCTTGTCAAATTCTTGTGTTTCCCCCAGCCATCTGGCAGCTGCTCTCTTGTTTGTTCTGACTGTACTATGTTCTGAATTCATAAGTAGGCTGTAGAGCATGCAATTCAGCAGCATAGCATTTTCTCTTTGGAACGAGAGCTCCTTAAACCGTTCTAGTGTTTTGCTCCTTAGTTCTGTTTTCTGGCCTTCCTGGTTTCTGTTATAAGCAACCAACTTTTGCTCTTCCAAACCTGCTCCCTTCTTTGGCATCCCCTGCTGTTGCAACGAGCGTCTTATCGTTTTTTTCCCCCCTCTTACACCTTGAACCCCTTTCCCAAATCCCCCTCTTTCTTCCTGCAATCCTCTTCTCAATATAGGTAGTCCTTGACTTACAGCCACAGTGGGGACCAGAATTTCCATTGCTAAGCAAGGCAGCTTTTAAGTGAGTCAAGCCCGATTTTATTACCATTCTGTGCTACGGTTGTTAAGTGAATCAGTGAGGCTGCTAAGAGAATCGCAAGGTCATTAAGCGAATCCGGATTCGTCCATAGCCTGGTCAGAAGCCAGCTGGCCAGGATCAGTGGTGGGATTCAAATATGGGAACAACCGGTTCTCTGTGTGGATGCCACTTCCGGAAGTCCATTCTGGGCCTGAGCAACTGAAAATTAGCTACCGGTTCTGCCAAAGTGGTGCGACCCAGCTGAATCCCACCAGGATGCTTCAACCATTGTAAAATACATGTTGGTTGCTAAGCGCCCAAATTCTGATCACCTGACCGTGGGGATGCTGCGACAGTCATGTTGTGTGGAGACCAGTTATCTCCCTTTTTTCAGTGACATTTGTAACTTTGAACGGCCGCTAAATGAACAGTCGTTAGCCGAGGACTGTCTGTAATCCTGATGTTACCTTTGGCGGAGACACTGCCTTCCCAGACTATCAGGGCAGAGCTGATTGGGTTGGTTTTGCTCACATCCAGCTCTTGATCAGGACTTCTCAACCTGGTTGCCCTCCAGATGAGTGAACTTTGACACTCCCAGGATTCCCCAGCTGGGGAGAATTCTCTATATTGAAATCTATACATGGGGAGGGCAGTCGGGTTGGGGAAGGCAGCTCTTGACTCATCTTCACTAGCAGTGTTTTAGGTTTGGGGGCGATTCTTGCTGAGGTTTCTCCTCTGATATGCATAGAAAAAGATGGAAGGCAAGTAGAGGTTTCGGCCTACCTTGGGCCAGTTCTACTATAGATAGTTTATTTATTTATTTATTTATTTATTTATTTATTTATTTATTTATGAGACTTATATACCGCTTTAAGTGCAAGCACTCTCTAAGCGGTGTACACCAGTAAGCAATGTATATATATATTTACATTGCCCCCAACAATCTGGGTCCTCATTTTACCTACCCCGGAAGGATGGAAGGCTGAGTCAACCTTCAGCCGGTGAGATTTGAACTGCTGACCTGCTGAACACAGTCAGCTAAAGTGGCCTGCAGTACTGCTCTCTAACTGCTGCGCCACCTCGGCTCTTAGTAAGTTCTCGACTTACAACCACAATTCAGGCCAGAATTTCTCATTGGTTAAGTGAATTTTGCCCCATTTTATGAGCTCTCTTGCCACAGTTGTTAAGTGAATCACTGCAGTTGTTAAGTGAATCTGGCTTCCCCATGGACTTTTGCTTGTCAGAAGGTCGCAAAAGGTGATCACATGACCTTGGGATACCGCAAGCGCCACAAATATGAGTCAGTTGCCAAGGGTCTGAGTTTTGATCATGGGACCCTGAGGAAGCAGCAGCAGTTGTAAGTGTGAAAAACTGTTATAAATCACTTTTTTTCAGTGCCATTGTAACTTCAAACGAACTGTTGTAAGTTGAGGACTACCTGTATTTGGCAGCATGACACACTCTGCCTTCAGTGGAAACTGGGACATCCCCTCCATTATTTCTTCTTCTGAGCTGGGGAATTCTGGGAATTGAAATCCCAGAATTAAAGTTCACAAGGTTGAGAAAAACTGTTCTACATAGACTGGAAGAAGATGTCATGTTACAGAACATAACTGTGCGATCCCAGATTTCTTTTTCCTCCCCCAATCAAGAGGGGAGGAGAGGAGGAGAGGAGAGGGAGAGGGAGAGGGGAGGGCAGGGAGAGGAGAGGGAGAAGGGGAGGGGAGAGGAGAGGAGGGGAGGAGAGGGAGAGAGAGAGAAGGAGAGGGGAGGGAGGTACAGAGAGAGGAGAGGGAGAGGGAGAGGGGGGAGAGGAGGAGAGGAGAGGGAAAGAGAGGGGAGGGGAAGGAGAGGTACAGGGAGAGGAGAGGAAAGGAGGAAGAGAAGAGGGAGAGAAGAGGAGAAGAGAGAACAGAAGAGAAGAGAGGAGAGGAGAGGAGGGGAGGAGAGGGAGAGAAAGAGAAGGAGAGGGGAGGGAGGTACAGAGAGAGGAGAGGGAGAGGGAGAGGGGGAAGGGGAAGGGGAAGGGAGAGGGGAGGAGAGGAGAGGGAGAGAGAGGGGAGGGGAAGGAGAGGTACAGGGAGAGGAGAGGAAAGGAGGAAGAGAAGAGGGAGAGAAGAGAAGAGAGAAGAGAAGAGAAGAGAAGAGAAGAGAAAAGAGAAGAGAAGAGAGGAGAGGGAGGGGGAGAGGAGAGGAGAGGAGAGGAGGGGAGGGGAGGAGAGGGAGAGAAAGAGAAGGAGAGGGGAGGGAGGTACAGAGAGAGGAGAGGGAGGGAGAGGGGGAAGGGGAAGGGGAAGGGAGAGGGGAGGAGAGGAGAGGGAGAGAGGGGAGGGGAAGGAGAGGTACAGAGGAGAGGAAAGGAGGAAGAGGAGAGGGAGAGAAGAGGAGAAGAGAAGAGAGGAGAGGAGAGGGAGAGGGGGAGAGGAGAGGAGAGGAGGGGAGGAGAGGGAGAGAGAGAGAAGGAGAGGGGAGGGAGGTACAGAGAGAGGAGAGGGAGAGGGAGAAAGGAGAGGTACAGGGAGAGGAGAGGAAAGGAGGAAGAGAAGAGAGAAGAGAAGAGAAGAGAGAAGAGAAGAGAAGAGAAGAGAAGAGAAGAGAAGAGAAGAGAAGAGAAGAAGAGAAGAGAAGAGAGGAGAGGAGAGGAGAGGGGAGAGGAGAGGAGAGGAGAGGAGAGGAGAGGAGAGGAGAGAAAGCATTGAGAAGTTAGGAAGGATGGTCTCTAAAATATCCCTGTTAGCAACTGGTATGGGCATTCAGTATTTACAGCAAACCAGTGCTTGTGTGTGTGTGTGTGTGTGTGTGTGTGTGTGTGTGTAGGGGGAAGGGTGAGCCAGGCCTACCTGACCTTCCAGAGAACCTGAGATTGGGATCCTTTTGACTTTCCAGAAAGTAATATGCTTTTTCCGCCAGATGTCAGGCCAGGAAATTAGACAAGCTTAGTATAGGTGTGGCTTGTGTTATGAGTTGGTTATATGATGCCTCAGTGTGCTGTGTTATTATTTCAATTGTGTTCGTTGTTTTGTTTATAGAGGTTTTATTACCTTGTTTTCCTGTGAACTGCGAATTGTTGTTAGACGCCCAGAGTTAGGCACGTACAATGGGCAGCCATATAAACTGTGTAAGTTTTTCCAGTCCAAGAAATAATATAGACGTACACTGATCTCACTTCATGTATATTTAAATTTAATCAGTTTAAATTATATACAGACATGCATTTTCCCTTCTGTTACAAATTCAACTCTAGTCTCTGGGGACCCCATGCAAAGCTACCTGAGACCACACGAGGATCCTCAGGTTATGTTCTTCTTGGGTGTACGGCAGGGGATCTTCAAACTTGGCCCTTTTATGACTTGTGGACTTCAACTCCCAGAATTCCTCAGCCAGGCACAAGTCATAAAAGGGCCAAGTTTGAACACCCCTGGTGTATGGCACATTGTATTGATAGTCCATAGACAGGAATCAGACATGGCTCCAAAGATTAATATGCTGTGTAAAGCATCATGGGACAAAAGCATTGGAGACCTCTTCCATCCCTCTGTTCATGTTAAAAGCCTTTATGTTCATGGAAACAAAGTTTAAAAGCCACATACTGGTAGTCCTCAACTTACAACCTCAAACATCTGTTGTTAAGCAGGACAGTTGTTAAATGAGCTTTGCCCCATTTTACGACTTTTCTTGCCACAGTTGTGAAGTGATTCACGGCAGTTGTTAAGCTAGTAACAGGGTTGTTAAGTGAATCTGGCTTCCCCATTGACTTTGTTTGTCAGAAGGTCGCAAAAGAGGATCACATGACCCAGGGACACTGCAACCGTCATAAATATGAATCAGTTGCCAAGTATCCAAATTTTGATCACCTGACCACGGGAATGCTACAATGGTGGTAAGTGTGAAAAATGGTCATAAGTCTTTTTTTTCAGTGCTGATGTAACTTCCAACAGTCACTAAATGAACGGTTGTAAATGAATCACTACCTATATAGGTTTGAATCTCAGATTTGGTTAAGGAACTGTAATGATATGTGGGAATGACTTTAGTAAACAAGGCAACAAGACATAGACAAGGGAACAACCAAATAATAGGTAGCTTATCCCAGGGCTTTTCAACCTTTTCACCCATTGTACCACTTTTAGGATATGGCAATATCCAAGTACCACCAGTCGCCTAGCAAAGTGTCAAAAACTTGATGACCCCCCCCCAAAAAAGGAAAAAAGTGATAAAGTACAGGTAGTCCTCGACTTACAACAGTTTGCTTAGTGTCTGTTCGAAGTTACAATGGCACTGAAAAAAGTGCCCCCCAAGCCACAGCCAAGCAAGACACCTGCCTGCCCATCCAGCGGCGCTCTTCCTCCTGTCCGAGGTTTTCATTGTTGTGAGCATTTCTGTTGAGGATTGGCAGCGGGGGTGGGGTGGGGGGTGTTTGGTTTTTATTCCCCCCGTCTGCTAGGTGGTTGCAGCAGGTTTTGGTCACTTCACATGACCCTGGGACACTGTGACTGTCATAAATATGAATCAGTTGCCAAGCATCTGAATATAAATCACAAAACTCTGGAGATGCTGCAGCATTCCAGCTGATTGGTGCTTCTTCTGAGCCCTGACAGCCCTACAGCTCCAGCCATCTCTCGCTCTGGTTCAGCTGCCACCGGTTCAGCTCATTCCCCTCCCCCGCTACCACTTTTCTAGGATGGTCGCGTACCACCTGCCAGGTTCCAATGCACCACAGGTGGTACCCGTACCACTGGTTGAAAAGCCCTGATCTAGTCCCACAGGAGGAATGTGGATGGGGCAAGAAGCTCAGAAGAGACCCTCTTTAGTCTTGGGATGCTGTAAAGGTGACTGGGAGAGGGGAAAGAAGTAATTTTAAACCGCAAGATTGCAAGATTCTGTTAATCTGACTTTATAACAAAGTGGGGTTTGTTCATCTGAATGTGTTTTCTGTCTAACCTACCTAGTAAGGCTGACAAGAATTATTTATTCCTTCAGATGAGGGGCAATTTATATTCATTCAGAATGAGAAAATAACAGAGTTGGAAAGGACCTTGGAGGTCTTCTAGTCCAACCCCCTGCTCAGGCAGGAAACCCTATATCATTTCAGACAAATGGCTGTCTTCTTTCAGACAGATGGTCGTCTTCTTAAAAACGTCTAGTGTTGGAGTCTTCACAATTTCTGGAGGCAGGTTGTTCCACTGATCAATTGTTCTGTCAGGAAATTTCCCCTTAGTTTTAGTTTGCTTCTCTCCTTGATTAGTTTCCATCTATTGTTTCTTGTCCTGCCTTCAGGTGCTTTGGAGAAGACACTGACCCCCTCCCTCTCACTCTATATTGCCCACTGAATCCTTGGGAGATTTGTTTCTTTCATTATTAGCAGACACACTTCTGACCCACAAGCAAATGGAATTTTATCATGTTTTTATTTATGGTCCAAAACCAATCATTAAACCAGCCTAGTTTTAAATACCGGAAAAACCAAAGAGATCATTGCTGATTTCAGAAAAGGCAGGCACAGCCACACTTCTCTGTGCATTAATGATTCACCTGTGGAGATGGTTACCAGCATGAAATTCCTGGGTGTGCAGCTAACAAGTAGGCTGGCTTGGTCGCTCAACAGTGAGAAACTGGTGAAGCGGGCACAGCAGCGCCTGCATTTTCTGCGTCGCATGACAAAAGCACATCTTCCTTCCCCTGTCCTGACCACTTTCTACAGGGGGACGATTGAGAGCATCCTGTCATACAGCATCACAATCTGGTTTGGAAGCATCACTGCTTCAGACTGGAAGGCAGTGCAGAGAGTGGTGAGAATGGCCGAAAAGATCATTGGCAGTTCCCTCCCTCCCATCCAGGACATAGCACAGAAGCGCTGCTTGAGCAGGGTCAGTAAGATCATCTGGGACACTACACATCCTCTTCACGACCTGTTTTCCTTGTTACCTTCTGGGAGGAGGCTTCGTGGTATACGAAGCAGAACATCCAGATTCAGCCATAGTTTCATTCCATACAGCATTAACCTTGTGAACTCTCAAGCTTCCTCCTTCCATTATATATTCAAGATGGACAGTATTTAATATTTGTTATGTATATGTAGGGGTGTGGGTCTATACATATGTTGTACATAGTATGTTTAGGTGTGTGTCATGTATGTGTTTCACTTTGAGAGCGGGCAACTAAATTTCATTTTTGATGTGTGCCGTTGTGCCAAGAGTAAAAAAAATGACAATAAAGTTATCTTATCTTAAAAATATTTCAAATACTGCAGATTAAAAGCCCGAAACAGTTCATAATTTAAGGAAGCCGCCAAAAACAACTTATCCCACTAGAGCTATTGATAAGAATTTTGCAACCTTCTTGGAAGTACAAGTATAGTATAGGTTAGTGTTTCTCAACCTTGACAATTTTAAGGCATGTGGACTTCAACTCCCAGAATTCCACAGCCAGCATCGCTGGCTGTGGAATTCTGGGAGTTGAAGTCCACATGCCTTAAAATTGTCAAGGTTGAAAAACACTGGTATAGGTGGTACCTTGCTCAATAGTAGCAACTGTGAGAGGGATCTCGGAGTCCTAGTGGACAATCACTTAGATATGAGCCAGCAGTGTGCTGGTCTAAGTGCTATTGCTATTAACTTTAGCCCAGGTTTTTTCAAGGTCAATATTGCCAAAGGCAAATGCCAATTTTGGATTTCAGTATTTGTTCTTCATCACTTAAAACACAGGAGCTCCAAGTAATTCAACTCACGCTTGAACTTCAGTTCTTGAACAGATCACAAAAATGCCCTGTATGGTTGAAGAAAAGATGATAGCATGGCTAAATGGATTGCTTTGGTTCAAGAAAAAAACACAGTTACTTTTGTTTTTACTTGGAAACCTGCTTCTGGACTTTGTGCTTGCGGTGGGAAAAAAAATAAAATTTTGAGTTTGAGTTTTATCTGCTAGATAGGTTTGTCGTTATAGAAATGACTAGTTTATACTACTATGTAAAAGTAAAAGCTGAGGTTTGATTCTATTATCTTATTCTACTGCACCAAAGGGAGTTGGAAGTCAATGTCTTTTCTTTCTTTTTCCCCTTTTCCTTACATTTTCCCCTTCCCTTTTCCCTCCCATATTTTTCTACTATTTTCTTTTGTATTTTTGTATTTTATATTATAAGCTAATTAAAAAGAAAAGATGATAGCCGGTTCCAACTTTTGACAGACTAGGAAGAGACTGTGACTCAGGCATCATAAAACATTCCTGTTTGTTGAGTGATGTTCAGCTTTTTGCACTCTAGTGACATAAATCTGAAGCTCCTTGCTACATGATACCCTGAAACCACGTCCTCAGTGGCCTCGCCTTCCCAAAAAGCTACCATCTCTTGCTATGTTCCACGTACCATCACTGGCAAGTTTCTTGTTCCTTTCCTTTTGCCATGCATTAGCCCAAACATGGGTTCTGCATTACACGATAAAAAGAAAGAAAAACTATCATTTTAGGCTGATCTTAACCAGCCACTATGTCACCCTAACATTGAGTTACCAGATATCTCAGCAGGCCACGAAGGACACAAACAATTGGAAAGGAGGACACATTTTACGGTTTCATTTTCTTGGCATCTACAACAAAAATCAGTGAACAGTAAAAAATTGCATTTTAGGCCTACATACATACTATATACAACGTATGTATAGATCTACATCAGGGATGTCAAACTCAATTTCATTGAGGGCCGCATCAGCATTGCGGTTGCCCTCGGGGGGGGGGCAGGAGTGTGGGGCCAGGGTGGGTGCGACCTACTGGGTGGGTGTGGATGGAGTAATATGAAATTACTTTTTCCAGCTACAGAAAGACTGGCTTGATTAATTCTCAGGGGCTGCCACAAGGAAGAGGGAGTCAGGCTATTCTCCAGAGCGCCTGAAGGCAGGACAAGAAGCAACGGATGGAAACTAATCAAGGAGAGAAGCAACCTAGAACTAAGGAGAAACTTCCTGACAGTTAGAACAATTAGCCAGTGGAACAACCTGCCTCCAGAAGCGGTGAATGCTCCAACACTGGAATTTTTAAAGAAGAGACTGGACAGCCATTTCTCTGAAATGGTATAGGGTTTCCTGCCTGAGCAGGGGGTTGGACTAGATGACCTCCAAGGTCCCTTCCAACTTTATTATTATTACTATGGATCACCGCACAGTCAGCCAGATGTTCAGACTGGATTTGGCATTTTGTCTACCTATCGAGTCCTTACCAAGGACCTGGGATAGGCAGATGTGGATGTTTGAGTGGATCTTATTGAGGAATAGAAGATGATTAAATTTGGACACAATCTCAGATATGTTTTACAGCAGCGGCCCCAAAACCTTTGGGCACCGTGGACCAATTCTGTGGAGGGTTTTTTTCCATGGATTGGGGGACCGTGGTTTCCAAAGTTGCCTGGATCTCATGGGTGCACGAAGGGGGCTTCACTAGCTTGCATGGGCCAGTTCTCGGTGGGCTGCAGCCCAATGCTGCACCACTGCTCAGAGATTAGGGATCCTGTTCTGCAGAGGTATCATATCTGGCTTTAAAAATCATTATATGAGAGATGCTCTATTAAAAATCTGGAATAAACACAAGAAAAGGTTGTTCCTGAAATTGTCAGTGTATACCTCAACTCAATAAGCTTTTCATAATAGCCATTAAAAACGGTTAAATTATGAGGATTTCCTGATGTTTGTTAAGTGGAAAACCTATACTTAAGACTAAGTATTTGACCTGGCTTGCCTATGCATAAATAAAGGCGCAATTTGAAAATGATGTGAAATAAGGAGGAATAGGAGGGAGTAACTAACATCTGAAATAGAATTATGCGAAGATGACAAACATGTAACCGCAAGAATTTATAAACTGCTGCTAAAATATGATACAGAAGCTGCACAGGTTAAAGAACGTATTATTAAATGGATTACATTTTGGGCACAATACTGGCATGGATATTTGGGGAACATGTGGAGTAGTTATGAAAGACTGGTTTTTCAGTAGCAATGTTTTTTTAACGTATTTTAATTTTCAGAACCACAAGTAGTCCTCATACAACCACAATGGAGCCTAAAATTTCTGTTGCTAAGTGAAACTTTTGTAAAGTGAATTTGGCCCCATTTCACAACCTTTCTTGCCATAGTTGTTCCGTGATTCAAAATGCAGTCGTTAAGTTAGTAACACTTAAGTTGTTATGTGAATCTGGCTTCCCCATTGACATTTGCCTGTCAGAAAGCCGTAAAAGGTGATCACATGACTCCAGGACATTGCAATTGTCATAAGTACAAGTCAGTTGCCAAGCATCTGAAGTTTAATCATGTGAAGAGCAGCAAAGATGATCAGGGGACCGGAGGCTAAAACATATAAGGAACGGTTGCTGGAATTCAGTATGTCCAGTTTAATGAAGAGAAGGACGAGGGGGGATGTGGTTCCAATATCTCAGGGGCTGCCACAAAGAAGAGGGAGTCAAGCTATTCTCCAAAGCGCCTGAAGGCAGGACAAGAAGCAACAGATGGAAACTAATCAAGGAGAGAAGCAAGAGAGAAAAGACTGGACAGCCACTTGTCTGAAATGGTATAGGGCAGTAATGGCAAAACTTTTAGAGACTGAGTGCCCAAACTGCAACCCAAAACCCACTTATGCATCAAGTGCCAAGTGGGTGTGGCCTATTGGCTGGATGTGGCCCATTGGCTGGGCATGGCCCATTGGCTGGGCGTGGCCGCAGTGGTAATGGCAGACTGAGTGGGACTAAAGAGTTCAATCAATCAATTCCAACTTTGCAAGATCTTTTTTTTTCCCGTGAGAAATTGAAACTGACTGAACTTTTTTTTTTGCACACGGCGGCGGAGGTTTAAAGCAAAAAGGTTTTATAAAACCCAGCTGAAGATCTAGGACTGGGGTGACGGCGCGTGCATACCCACAGAGAGGGCTCTGAGTGCCACCTCTGGCGTCCGTGCCATAAGTTTGCCATCACTGGTATAGGGTTTCCTGCCTGAGCAGGGGGTTGGACTAGATGACCTCCAAGGTCCCTTCCAACTTTATTATTATTACTATGGATCACCGCACAGTCAGCCAGATGTTCAGACTGGATTTGGCATTTTGTCTACCTATCGAGTCCTTACCAAGGACCTGGGATAGGCAGATGTGGATGTTTGATGGTATTACAGATATCGTCGCAGGATGGAAGCAGTTCCTAGTAAGGCCGCCTTTTGCAATTGACTAATAGAGAATTTGTCAATGCCAATGGTGTTCAAGTGGTGCTCCAGTTGTTTTGGGATTGCACCCAAGGAGCCTATGACTATTGTACTACCCTTGCTTGCTTTTGCCACAGTCTTTCTATTTCTATTTGTAGGTCTTTGTATTTTGTTATCTTCTCCAGTTCTTTCTCTTCTATTCTGCTGTCTCCAGGCACTGCCACGTCCACTATCCAGACTTTTTTTTCTTTCTTATCGACAATTGTTAAGTCTGGGGTGTTATGTTTCAGGTGCTTGTCTGTTTGAATTCTGAAGTCCCAGAGCAGTTTAATTTTATCATTTTCTATGACTTTCTCTATTTTATGATCCCACCAGTTTTTGCTTACAGGCAAATGATATTTTTTGCAGATCTTCCAGTGCACCATTGTTGCTACTTTGTCATGCCGCTGCTTGTAATCAGTCTGTGCAATCTTCTTGCAACAGCTTACCAAGTGGTCCACTGTTTCTTCAGCTTCTTTGCATAGGCTGCACTTACTGTCTGTTGCTGTCTTCTCAATTTTGACTTTGTATTCATTTGTCCTTAAGGCTTGGTCTTGTGCAGCCAGAATTAGTCCCTCGGTCTCTTTCTTCAATTTTCCTGCTCTTAGCCATTGCCAGGTCTTGTTTTTATCTGCTTTCCCAGCTATTTTTTTAATGTATTGGCCATGTAGTGCTTTGTCTTCCCATGCCTCTATTCTGTTCTTCATTTGGTCTTTCTTGTAGGCCATTTTGGTCTCTCCAGTAGTTAGTAAGCCTTCCTGATATACTAATTTCAGTGCATCTTCATCATTGTTCTTCAGATATTCTTCCAAAGCCATTTTTTCTTCTTCAACCATCTGATGTACTTGTAGCATTATTATTATTATTATTATTATTATTATTATTATTATTAACCTGGGGTTGCTGCAATGGTCATAAGTGTGAAAAGTGGTCATGTCACTTTTTTCAGTGCTGTTGTAACTACGAATGGTCAGTCAAGGACTACCTGTATATGCTGGTGATAGTACAGAATCAACAATGATTGCTTTTCAAATGTTACCATAGAAGCCTAGGAAGAGTCATGTGATTTACAGACTACAGAGATCGTAGATTTGAAGGGGCTGGACTAAAGCCCATGGCTGGAATCAGGAAATAAATAAAGTAAAGGTAGACTGTTGAGTCTCCAGTGGACAAGGAAGGAAAGGAAAGAAAAAAGAATTTCTAACGTCACAGTACACAAAGGTTTGAATGATTACTTGGAATGAATTGTGAGAATAACCCTGGAGACAGGAGAGAAAGCCACAGCCTACACAAGGGTTAGACAAAAGACATCTCAACCCACTAAAGCAGTGGTTTTCAACCTTTTTAATGCCGTGAGCCCAACCGGTCATAAGTCGAGGACTACCCAACGGTTGTAAGTCGAGGACTACCCAACTGGTCGTAAGTCAAGGACTTTCCCTGCCCGGGAGCACCGCGCATGCGTGGTGCCGCCCCCTGCCCGGCTGAGGCGTAGCTGGCAAGCGGCAGAGACGGCGCAGGGCGACCACCAGCTGGGCCACCAGTTGGCCCAGCCCAAGGGAGGTAAGGCACCAGCAACCCTCCCTGCGCCCGCCGGCCTCCCACCTCCTACCCCTGGCCCTCTTTTACTTACATTTTTAGTAGTTGCTCAGCAGGGAGGCGTGGAAACTTCCAGACAGCTCGCCTTCGCTGCAGACAACTTCCAGCACCGTTTGCAGAATGGGACTTTTGGCAGGCTCAGCAGGGCAGAGACAGCCTGGACAATTCCTATTGGCTTTTGAAAGCCAATAGAATTAGGCTCTATTCAAGAGAGTCTATTCTATTGGCTTTCAAAAGCCAATAGAGTAAAAGGGAGTAGCACAGCCAAGGAAAGAGGGGAAAAATGGCGGACTGCGTTGTTTGGCGACCCCCGTGAAATGGTCGTTCGATCCCAAATGGGGTCCCGACCCACAGGTTGAGAACCACTGCACTAAAGGAATGGAGGTGTGGGACGCTTCTTAGAAGGGACCCTCCCTAGCTTTCTGGAGAGTAAAAATAAAGGAGGGGAGAAGTGCTTTCAGACACTTATTGTACCCTTACAATAAACGTAATGCTATTATAAATGAATGAATGAATGAATAAATGAATGAATGAATAAATAAATAAATGTAATGCTAGAATTCATGGTTTTCATTTCTTACCTAGACTACCTCAAAGGACTGACACTGCTGTTGTGAAAATACTCCCTTCAAAACAAAAACAAGATATTAAAAAACCTGGAACAATATTTGATTTTTCAGGCTATGCCTGCCACATAGGAGGCACGAAGATACAAAAGACATGTTCTCCTTTTGCTGGACATCTGCTAACCCTAACCCTCACGCGGTCATCCAGATTGGTGTCTTTGAGCGTTTATTCTGGGTTTTACTCCATTTTCATTCCAAAAGGGTTTTTTTAAGTGGACGTTTCTGCCAATCTCTTTGGGATTCTTTGTCATGAGATACAACACCAAAAGAAGAAGAAAAAACCTTTAATGAAGAGGAGGAAAGGCAAGCAGGAAGGAATCTGATTATCTGGGTGATGTCATTGAAAAACACTCCTAGTGACAGAGGAAACAAATATCTTACTGTGGGGAAGGGAATGATGTACCTTGGCTAAATCAATAACCTTTTTGTTATGTCAGCTGGCCAGAGTGCTGCTGAAACCCAAGGCCTTTCAGGTGCACCGAGTACAACTTTCCTCGTCACCAACCAGCTAGGGAGAGGAGGTGATGAGGTTATATTCCTCATACCAGATATGTGCATGTTCTGTCAGTCAGATTTGTTTGGCAATCACATGGACAAATTTTAGCACAATTTTTAGAAGTGGCTTTCCTTTGCCTTCTTCCTAGGGCAGGGGTAGGCAACCCAAAACACTCAAAGAGCCACTTGGACCCGTTTCCCACCAAAAACAAAACACCAGGAGCCGCAAAACCCTTTTGATATCTAAAATGAAGATAACACTGTATATATCCTTTTTTACCTTTATTATAGGTGTGTGTGTGTGTGTGTGTGTGTGTGTATTACATACACACACACACACATATATATATATAAATTACATACACACACAGATAAAAAAATGATGCAGTGTGATCTTCATTTTAGATGTCAAAAGGGTCTCTCTCTCTCTGTCTCTCTCCCTCCCTCCCTCTCTATCCGCCCTTGGTCTGCCACTCCTCTTCCCCCACTCTCTTTCTTTCTCTTTCTTTCTCTCTCTCTTTCCTCTCTCTCTCTCTCTCTCTCTTTCTCCCCCCCCTCCTATCTGCTGCTCACCTGGCAAGCTTCAAGCTGTTGTCCAACAAGCTCAGGGGTAAGCAACCTCGTCTCTTTTATGACTCATGGACTTCAACTCCCAGAATTCCTGAATCAGCCTAGCTGGGCTAGCTAGCTCTCTCCTGCCCTTCCTGCTTCCTGCAGAGACGCAGCAAAGGGAGGAGCTCTGCCCAGTAAGCTTTTCAGCTCCTCGGAGAACACTGTGAGTGCACTCTCTTTTACACATACACACACACACAAAAAAAAACACAAACACACACACACACACACACAGAGAGAGAGAGAGAGAGAGAGAAGCGCAATTGCCTCTCTCTGTCTCTGTCTCTCTCTGCAAAGGCAGAGGAGGCTGGGAGCCACAGGGGAAGGCTCAAAGAGCCGCATGCGGCTCCAGAGCCGCAGGTTGCCGACCTGTGTCCTAGGGCAGTGTGTGTGTGTGTGTGTGTGTGTGTGTGAGAGAGAGAGAGACAGAGATAGATAGAGAGGGAGAGAGAGGGGGGGAGAGAGAGGGGGAGAGGGAGAGACACAGAGACAGGGAGAGGGAGAGGAAGGGAGGGAGTGAGAAGGAGAGAGATCAACTGGCTCAAAATCACCCAACTGGCTTTGTGCCTTAAGGTTGAGACTCACCATTTCTCAATCTCTGGCCCAACACCTTTAACTGCTACATCAAGATGGTGGCATGGTAGAGTGGTTAGAATGCAGTACAGTACTTTAGGCTACTTCTGCTGACTGCCGGCTGCCTGCAGTTTGGCAGTTCAATTGTCACTGGCTCAAGATTGACTCAGCCTTCATCGTTCCGAGGTCGGTAAAACGAGGACCCAGATTGTTGGGGGCAAATATGCTGACTCTGTAAACCGCTTAGAGAGGGCTATAAAACACTATGAAGCGGTATATAAGTCTGCTATTGCTATCATGCCTCAAGAGCTATTGCTATCATGTCTCAAATAGCTGTCCTTCTGATTTATAATTTATAAACCTTGTGCTCATAAAAGTGGGATTAGTCAGTCTGTGTCTTGGGTTCCAGTGAAAGAAGAGATTGCTACAAAAATGGAGGAGGTTTGAAAGGAAGCCCTACTCCATTGATGGCAAACCTTTGGGGCTCATTGTGTCAAATATTTGGAAAATGGCTAAATTTTCTCTCTCTCTCTCTCTCTCTCTCTCTCTCTCTCTCACACACACACACACACACACACACACACACACACGAGAGAAACAATTCTTTGTGGCAGCCCCTGAGATATTGGAACACTGTTATCATGTCCCCCCCCCCGTCCTTCTCTTCATTAAACTAGACATACCCAATTCCAGCAACCGTTCCTTATATGTTTTAGCCTCCAGTCCCCTAATCATCTTTGTTGCTCTTCTCTGCACTCTTTCCTAGAATCTCAACATCTTTCTGAATAGAAAGAAGAGCTGCTACGAAAGCATAGGTCACAGAAAACATGCCTTTTCTATTTCACACAAGGATGAAGTGACAGGAAAAGCACATTTAAGCTTGCAAGATTTTTTTGCTACAATTGCTACAATATAAAACTTGTTCTGGCCTATATGACACTGATTTCAATCTGGTGTAACTTGTAGGGCTAGCACCTCCATGATGGAAAATGTAGACTGAATATGTTGTTGCCATTGTTGTTTTTATTTAATTACCTGGGGCCTCCCATCCAACTAATAACTATGAGTTATCAAGCAGACCTATCTGTTCCAAATGCCCAAACATGAAACTATAATTAATGACCAATCAAAAAAAGTCAATTCTTACCCAGATGAGCAACTCTCTTCTCTAATTAGCCATTACTGTTAAATAATTAAGACCTCTATCATAGCCTACAGTATATTGATTGGAGGGTTGAATACAAGCAATGATTGCCTCGTATTTGTATAGTCTTAAATATCTTTACTAAATTATACTGATTGGTTTTTAATTATAGCCTCCACAACAACCACAACACATTCAGTCCAGAATTCCCATCATGGAAATTAAGATTTAATAGATATTTTTTTGTGATTAGCTGTTGCAAAAATAGTTTCACTGTGCATATTTTATTTCCAAGGACATCTTCTGTTTCTGAGGAACCTCTTTTGAAGCAGCCATTGGAAAATTACAGTCATAAAAGATTTTTTCAAAACTTCTCTCTCTCTCTCTCTCTCTCGCTCTCTCTCTCCCCATCCCATCCCATCCCATTCCATAGCTTTGGTTTGAGGCAAATTCCTAACATAACACTAAACACTAAGTATAAAAAATAATCACAATGTACCATATAAAACTCTACTTGCTCATGAAACTAATAAACAATAGTAATCAAAGTCAAGGTCATAGTATAAAAATAAGGAACAACCTGTGCTGTCAATATATATATATATATATATATATATATATATATATATATATATATATGTAGGTCTTTGGTTATTCGGGTTTTCTCCCACGTCAAATTGGAAGTGTCTTGGCGACGTTTCGATGAAGTCTCATTCGTCATCTTCAGGCTGGTGTTTTCGGCTTCGTGCTTCTAGGAGCATTGTAGTCATTCAATAATATATATATATATTATTGATTTTTTAACATAAACACCTTTATATTTGGTAAACAGTGTGTTGTCTGGGTTTATGTTTACAAAATAATCACTAACAGTCAGTTTCTGTATTCCAAAGACCACATAATAGCTTTGCTTGATTTTCTCTTCTTCCAATAATATTCTCTTTGCAACCTTAAATTAATACAGTTCTTATTAATTTGATAGGTAACAATTAAATATAAAGATTTTTCTAAAATTCCTACCAATAATAATCACATCAATATCGTGCTTTTTTCTATCTGGTCATCTTGGTTGCCTTGTCATGAATCTTGTTTACAATTCTGATTTAAATTTATTTTCCCTACAATGTTCAAAACATTCTTACTGGTTTTAACCAGTAAAAATTTAACTTAAAAGTAGAAAGAAAAACTACTTTTTCAGACTCTTTGATAGTTCAGCTGGGTAGAGAGAGGATTGCAGAACCAAGAGCAGTGGTCCTTAGGTTGCTGGTTCAATTATGGCTAGTCACATTTTGCTTCTTGGGATCCAAATACGTCTGTGAAAAGACAGGGAGGAATGATAGAATCACGAAAACAGAGCAACACAAGTTGTATGCATGAAGTCATTGTTTGTGGCAAGGTGTGCCTTCACAACTTTTACAATTCACTGACCAAAGAGAAGTTATAAACAAGGAAGCAAAATTTCAAATTGAGCTGGGCATGGAGGTATGACATTTGGTTAAGCTGGACGTTGAAATTTCAGTAAATATAAAATGGCATTTTAAAAAAATACATTGATCAAAGTCCAGTTCTTTTTTTTACCCTAGAACAGTGATGGTGAACCTTTTAGAGACTGAGTGCCCATACTGCAACCCAAAACCCACTTATGCATCGTTGGGTGCCGGGTGGATGTGGCCCATTGGGTGGGTGTGGCCTATTTGGAGGGCGTGGCTGTGGTGGTAACAGCAGACTGGGTGGGACTAAAAAGTTGAATCAATCAATTCCAATTTTGCAAGATCTTTTTTTTTCCCCCGTGAGAAGTTGAAATTGATTGATTGATTGAACCTTTTTTTTTTTAACACGGTGGCGGAGGCCTAAAGCGAAAAGGTTTTATAAAACCCAGCTGAAGGCCTAGGACTGGGGCGACAGCGCATGTGCTCAGAGAAGGCTCTGAGTGCCGCCTCTGGCACCCGTGCCATAGGTTTGCCACCACTGCCCTAGAAAGTTCACTACTTTTGCTTTAAGGAAGTAATTTCAGAGAGAGGACATGCAATGAAGGACTGCCTGCAGCTAATTTCAGCCTTAGCCAGGCAACAGGAAGCCCTTTTCAGGTTAAATAGTATGTGTGTATGCAACTAATTCACCAGAATAATAGCATCCTGCTACTTAAAGCATGTCTTAAGCATTCCCTGAATCTCTTTACACATTTCACCAGTTTTGGCCAATACATAACTGGAGCAAAGAGAAATTAGAAAGTTGATTTGTTCCCTTCCTCAAATTCCTCCACAGCTTTTCATGAGCTATAGTAAACCAGGTTCTTTTCATGATAAAATGAAACTATGGATGCTTTTAATCAACAAGTCATAGGATTTCCCTTTTTCTTTCCATTTAGAAAGCTATAGTCAATACTACCGTATGAAGATGCCACTCTATCGATCCCCAGGACCTCATTCAAGATTCATATAGATCAGTGGTGGCGAACCTATGGCACGGGTACCAGAGGCGGCACTCGGAGCTCTCTCTGTGGGCATATGTGCCATTGCAGA
This sequence comes from Crotalus tigris, assembly GCF_016545835.1. Classification (NCBI taxonomy): domain Eukaryota; kingdom Metazoa; phylum Chordata; class Lepidosauria; order Squamata; family Viperidae; genus Crotalus; species Crotalus tigris. The sequence continues at coordinate 1,321,696 of NW_024097425.1, forward strand.
GAGCCCTGCCTCTCCCCGCGACCCCCTCCTCTCCAGCAGCTCCCCTGAAGGAGAGTTGCCCCCGAGCGTGGCCCACACGGAGCAGCGCAGCCAAGGACATGGCAGCCAGGCAGTGTAGACAAGACTCTGCCCTCATACTCCACCATGCAGTTGATGCTGCAGGGTGTGGGCAGAGGGTGTGGCCGCCATAGCGCTGCTGGGCTGCCTGGGCGATCTGCGACAGGCCCTGGAAGTGGTGAGTGGTCCTGTAGGCAGGTGGGGTGAGGGATGGGGGGGCAGAGCAGGGGAGGGGCAGGGGGTGGAGCGGGGGCAGGACCAGTTTTTGGACACTTGGTCTCTAAAAGGTTCGCCATCACTGATATAGATCTTGCAAGACTTCAGCGAATCAGACTTCTGTTTTTGAAAGGGTGGTCATCTCCTTCATCCCCTGCTTGGTGCAAGAATCTGCTATTAAACTATCCCCAGTTGATGTCCATAGAGATCCTCAATCATCCAGGTCATGGTTGTCGCAGAGGTGCTTTTCGAAAGACAACTGGACTTTCTTTGTTTTTTTCCTAGAGAACATTTCATTTCTCATCCAAGAAGCTTCTTGGAAAACAATCAAGGAAGTCCAGTTGCCTTTTGAAAAGCACTTTTGGGACCTCCAGTTGATGGTCATTCAGTACCTGTTGGATAATCTCCAGTGGGGGAAATCCCTGCATTGTTGTGTGACAGCTTGTATGTTTAGGAAGTTCCTCCTAATATCCTCCTTATAATTTGGATCTTGCCCCAGAGAGCAATAGAGAATAATCCTGTTCTCCTCCTAGGGGACAGTTCTTTAAATCACCATCTTTGTTTTCTCTGTTTGAACACCTGCCTGTTCTTGCAGATTACTGTTTTCAAATAGTTGTAAACCACTATCATATAACTCCTCATTTTTGCATGCTAAATATGCTGAGACCCTTTTGGTATTTGTTGTATCCTGAGCCTGCAAACGCAGGCTCGGGATGTTGCAATGGTCCCGGGCATTGCAAAAGCTGCCCGGGACCAGACTGAGCGGCACCGGCTTTGCGCGCATGCGCAAGGCGCGAAAAGCGCCTGTTTTGTTGCCATTGTGTCCGGGGATCTGGTCATATAAAAAGAGGCCTGCGTGCCTTTGTTCGTTGTTGGTGTTTTGGCTGAAAACGAAATAAAGAGTTGTTCCTTACAAGATGTGTCTTCGTCATTTGCCATTATTGGAAGGACTTAACAGTCCTTCATAGGATTTCTCTTCTGATAGCTCTCCTCTGACCTGGCTCCATACAGATAGTCTTCAACTTACGACAATGGGGACCAGAATTTCTGCAAAGGGAGTTGTTAAGTGAGTCATGCTCAATTTTATGGCCATGGTTGCTAAGCGAATCACTGCATTTGTTAAGGGAATCACAGAATTATAGAATCACAAGAGTCCTGCTGGCGCAGTGGTTAGAATGCAGTACTGCAGGCTACTTCTGCTGACTGCCGGCTGCCAGCAGTTTGGCAGTTCGAGTCTCACTGGCTCAAAGTTGATTCAGCCTTCCAGTTTTCTGAGGTCGGTAAAATGTGGACCCAGATTGTTGGGGACAGTATGCTGACTCTGTAAACCGCTTAGAGAGGGCTGTAAAGTCTAAGTGCTATTGCTATTGCTATAGGGTTGGACAGGACTTTGGGTCACATGGTTATTTATTTTTTTTTTTTTTTATTGAAAGTTTTATAAATTTTACAAAAAAGGAAAAATAATACAAAACAAGAGGCAACATATACAGAAAAATAAAACTAAACAATACATATATTAAATAAAAAAAAAAAAAACCCCATCCCCCAGCCCTCCCAAAAAAAAAAAAAAAAAAAAAAAACCCTCCCTTCCCCCCCCCCTGAGCTTCCCAGAGCAGAATATAGGCTTAAAAAATAAAAATAAAAATTAAATTAAAAACTTTATATTTATATATATAAAAAAATTATCTATAATATATATGAAAATAAAACTTATGAAAAAACTATATAATATTTTTGTATACCCAATCTAAATTGTATAAATTTTATCCATTTATCCCAAACCGCAAAAAACTTCTCTTGCGTTTGTTGCTTTAAGAAAGCCGAAATCTTTGCCATTTCTGCCAGATAAGCTACTTTAAGAAACCATTCCTGCAATGTAGGCAAAGATTCCTTCTTCCAGTATTGTCCTACTAACAGCCTAACGGCTGTGATCAAGTTTAACATCAATACAACCTCCTTTGTATCACAATCTGTAACAATACCTAACAAAAATAATTGCGGAGTAAATTTTACCCTCCTTCTAAAAATTCTCTGGATATTCCACCATATTTTAATCCAAAATGCTTTTATCTCTCTGCATGACCACCAAATATGATAATAGGAAGCCTCCTTATAACCACATCTCCAGCATTTAGGTTGCACGTCAGGGTACATGTAAGACATTTTTTGTGGATCAAGGTGCCCTCTATAAAACATTTTATAAAAATTCTCCCTTAAATTCTGTGCTTGAGTAAATTTGACATTTCTCACCCAAATAGTTTCCCAGGTGTCCAATGAAACTGGCTCACCAAAGTTCTGCGCCCATCTAATCATACAATCTTTAATTAGTTCCGTTTCTGAGTCCAATTCAACTAAAACCCCAGAAATTCTCTTAATGTGGGTTTGTCTTTGATCCTTCAGTTGCTTAATAAGGTTTTCATCTTCTCTAAGAAAACCCACCTTACAATCCATCTTCCATCTATCTAATCATTGCCTATATTGGAACCAAGAATAAGTAAAATTTTCTTGTGCTAACTCTTCCCGTGATTTTAATTGCCAGTTTTGTCCATCCCATTTAATTAACTGTCTATAAGACACCATATCCATTTTAACCCCTCTTTTTATTCCTTCTATCGCATGCCAAGGTATAGCCCATAATGGTACTTTAAAATCACTTTTATAATATTTTCTCCAAATCATAAGTAAAGAAATTCTTAAAATATGAGATTTAAAAGCCCAATCTATTTTTTTATTAAATATTAAATAGTCATGCCACCCATAAAGTAAATCCCATCCCTCTAAGTAAAGTATCTCAGAATTTGTCAAATTTACCCAATCACTAATTAATGTTAAAACCACCGCATCATAATATAATTTCAAATTTGGTACCTTAAGTCCACCCCTCTCACGGAAGTCTTGTATAATTTTAAACTTAACCCTTGGTTTTTTCCCTGCCCAAATAAATTTGTTGAGACCCTTCTGCCACTCATTTAAATTAATCTCATTTTTCAAAATTGGTAACATTTGAAAAAAAAAAAGAAACTTGGGTAGAATATTCATTTTTATCACTGCAATTCTTCCCATGAGGGATAATTGCAACTTTTCCCAATTCTTCAAGTCCTTCTGTACCCTGACCCACAACCTTTCATAATTATTTTTAAATAATTTTGCATTAGAAACAGACAGCATCACACCCAAATATTTTACCTTATTAACAATCTCAAAACCCGTCAAGTTGACCAAAATCTGCTTCTCCTGACTCGACATATTTTTAGGTAAAATTTTAGTCTTATTTACGTTAATCTTAAAACCCGAGACCAAACCATAATGATGAATCAACTGTAATAATTTTACTACAGAATAATCAGGTTGCGACAAAGTAACAACCAAGTCATCCGCAAAAGCTCTCAACTTATATTCTTTTTTATTAACATATATTCCTTTAATTTCCTGAGACGCTCGAATTTTGATCAATAATATTTCCAATGTTAAAACAAACAACAATGGCGATAAAGGACACCCCTGTCTAGTACCTTTCTCTATTGTAAAAACCTCCGACAAACCTCCATTAACACTAAGTTGTGCCGTTTGTTTTTGATATATTACCGTAAGGGCTTGTAATATCTTTTCACCAAAATTCATTTCTTCCATTACTCTTAACATAAAATGCCAAATCAATTGATCAAATGCTTTTTCAGCATCTAAAAATATGAGCCCTGCAGGAACTTGGTTGTTCTTGTCTAAATATTCTAGTAAATTTATAATTTGTCTGACATTATTTTTCATATACCTTCCTGTTATAAATCCTGATTGATCTTTATGCACAAGATGATGCACCACCCTCATAAGCCTATTTACCAAAATTTTTACAAATATCTTATAATCCACATTTAAAAGAGATATAGGCCTTTAATTTTTTGGTAGGGTAAGATCTTGATCCTCCTTTGGAATCAATGATATAAAAGCACTACGCCATGAAGGAGGAATCTCTAAACCCTGTAAAATACCATTAAAAAGATCGTGTAATGGTTGGATCATCTCCTCTATTAGAACTTTGTAATAAACAGCTGTTAACCCATCCGTACCCGGTGCTTTCCCTAATTTCAATTGTTGAATTGCTGAGGTAATTTCCTCCTTAGTAATTAAAACATTAATTTCATATTTCTGATCCTCAGTCAGTTTAGGAAAACTTGCCTCAGCTAAATATTTATTTATATCTAGCATTTGTATATTAGTAGATTTATATAGGTTTTGATAATAATCCAAAAAAGATTTTTTAATCAATTCCTTCTGAAAAACTAATTTACCCTTATAGTTTATTTTCTCTATTATTCTTTGTCTCTGTTTCTTTCTTAATTGATAAGCCAACCATCTCCGGGTCACATGGTTATTAAGCGTATCCAGCTTCCCCATTGAATTTGTTTGTTGGAAGCAGGTTGGGAAAGTGGCAAAGGGCAATCAGTGATACCAGCACACTGCAACTTTCATAAACACATGCCAATTGCCAGGCACCTGAATTTTGATTACATGACTAAGGGGATGCTTCAACCGTCATAAGAGCGAGGACCAGTCATAAGTCACTTTTTTCAGTGCCGTTGTAACTTCAAATGGTTGTTAAATGAATGGTTGTAAGTCAAGGACTATCTGTATTCTTCTGCCTCCATAAACTGTTTAGAACTCTGAGAATGGAAATGAGGCCTAATCTCAGAATCCAATGATGCAGTATTGTAGTTCCTACAAAGATGAAAGTATCCAGAGTAGCAAGTGAAACTGTATATGGAAAGAAAGGAAAAAAATAAAGTTACTATGAACGGCGGAAGAAACAGATTTATAGAAGAAAGCACAAAAAACAGGCTTAGACAGCCTATTATTTACCACTTCCAACAGGGAGAATCGGAAAGGCAATATTAGAAAACTAGCTAAGGAATGATGAGCAAAGTCACAAAAACACCTTAGCTTCCCAGGTTTCTTCCCCTCTTTTCCCAATATGAATTCCCTGTCCCTGACTTTGTAATTAACTTCACATTCTCTGTCTTTCTTGTAGTTAGCCTTACTCACCATGTTTTCTCCTACCACTTTTTAGCATTTCTGATTGCACCTTCTCCTCTCTCTCCATGCTACATTCTCATAAACAATTGCCACAAAACTCCTGCTTGAAAGGCCACAAACTCTGCCTGATTTCCAAGTGTGTGTGTGTGTGTGTGTGTGTGTGCGTGTGCGATGCCATAAGGCGTATCCTAAAGGGGTGGAGAAAAGTAGCGTCACACTGGTACATCAGTGTGACGCTACTTTTGTCATTTCCATCCTTGATCCATCCCTCTCCTCCCAGACATAGCCGTGCAGGGGTGATTTGATTTTAGCTATAGTATGGAAACATTTTGCCGTTGTCTTTTTCTGTGATATTTTTCTACTTCCAGTCTAGTTTGCAAACTAGGATCTCCTGTTGGTCTCCCATCCCGCTCCCAATGAGGCCTGAATGTGCTTAGTTTGCCTCTGAGCCCAGACCAGGCCAGTAGCTGGATAAATATTATGACTCCCATCCCACGAGTGGGTAAGTGATTACCCAAACAGTATACTAAAGTATCGACTATTGTAGTTGTATGTTTTCCATTTAGGTAGCAGGCAGGAACACTCCTACGGCAAGGAAAATAAAATAAAATAAATCCAGAAAGCCAAAGATGGTGCCACGCCTGTCACATACCTCTTCTTATTCTCCCCACTCCAGACATCACCATAATAATGGCCAGAGTTTTGTGGTGAGGCCCTTGATAATCTTCTTTTAAATGCAGCCTGAGCTGTGGCTTTGGGATTTCCTTGCGGTGGTTAGATGGAAATGCTGCTCTCCTGTATCACGGGCTGTGGAATGCCATCTCTGCTTGGCTCCCCACCCACCACTCACCCGCCTGCCTGGCTGATTTGCCAGGCAGCCGGCATCATCGCTCAGAGCTATTTTTGGTCCCCGTGTGCGGTCAATTAATGGGCGTCCTCAGCACACTCATTCGGGCATCGGATCCCTGTGCTCGGAGAGAAAGCCACTCCAAAGGGATCGGCCCAGAGTTTTATGCACTGACTCAAGCTGGGAATGGAAGAGGAAGTGGGGCTCAGAGGCCCGCCTTGCCCCAAGGCCTCTGGGAGGCCAAAAAGCTTCTTTCATTATAGGAAAAACACAGACTGCCAGTACAGTTTTGGAAACAACAATAGGGATGCATCTGGGTTGTGAAAGAAGAGTCAGATCCTTTCTGACCCAGCCTCTGGGCTGGGTCACGTGAGATTTTCATTTGGAAGGACTGTGGGTGGCATTTTTTTCCCTCAATCTCATGCGTGATCGTTTCCTCTTTCATCTACCCACCCACTCACCTACCTACCTACCTTACGTTTTGATCTAGCCACCTTGCACACAAAGGCTTAAAAATAGTAAGAGGGAAAAAAAATACAGACAAAGCAAGAAAATAAAAATGCATAGAGCACATCTCTACAGAAAGGACAAACCAAATGTAGTCATGGCCAGTTAAGTCAAGGTATGCTGACAGGAAATGTGGTTGAAACAAAGTCAAGATGGTGTCTACAACAGCGTGGTAAATCTGATAAATAATGCACATAAAAACAGACAGAACCTTGATCATATACCTGCTTTAACAGGAAGATGGCCTTTCCTAACCCAGGAGTTTCATGGTTTAAACCAGGGATCCCCAACCTCTGGTCTGTGGACCAGTACCAGGCCACTGCATGCCAGCAACTGGGCCGCACAAACAAGCAAAGCCCCATCTGTGGGAGGCAGGCAGCACACAAAACCATGCACCCTCCGGTCCACGGAAAAACCTCTTTCCATGGAACCGGGCCCCGGTACCCAAAAGGTTGGGGACCTCTGGTTTAAATGCTGTTTTGCAATCTTAAAAGCTTTAAAATCTGTAGATTTTAATTCCCAGAATTCCCCAACCATTGCAACGCCTAGAATTCCTTAGCTAGTTCAGTTCCCTAGTCAATCATGTGCATTTTCTGCCTCAGAATTATGGGAATTTTGCCAGTCAGGTGTAAAATGGATGGATAGAGAAGATCTCTTTTCACACAGTGGTTTGAGGCTTGCTATAAAGAAAAGAGTTTGGAGACAGACCTGTCTCAGGTCAAGATGGCAGCCACGATCATCCTGATCACACATGTAAAAAAAAAAAGGGAGGGGGGGCTTTGCCAGCACCATCGGGTAGACCAGATAAGGAAATCAACTCCATCTGAGCTAAAGTTCCTTTTACTGAGATTGGCTGTAACAGAATCTTACTAGTTGGATTGTCCTCCTCCGAATTAGGGAGATGTCTGCTTGAGCTGCTTCCAAAAGTTCTCATTTTTCTGAAATGTTTTAATATCTTTTGCCTATGTAATGGTTCCTGAATATTTTCCCCAAGGTCATCTCTCTACAGCCTTTGATCACATGGCACATCCATATGGCACATCCAAATATCCTTGACTTTCTGGATCCTGGAAGCAAAAGACAGGAACTTGGTTTCCTGGTTGCTGCCACAAATATAGCCAAGTCCTTCTCTTACCAGCCCTATAAGGTAGACCAGACTAAGAAACCAATATCATATAGGTCAAAACTTTTTTTATTGGAAGAGCAATGATTCCTGAAATTCTGAATGTGCTTCCCCCTCCCCCCTTCCTGAACTAGGGAGGGGAGAATCTGAGATGTTTTCTTAGTTTTTTTTAGTCAGAGGTCAAGTTCCCCTTATCTGACTATTGCCTTGGTAGTGGCCCTTCCTCCTGTCTCCAAGGCCATTCCCTCTGCCTACAGGTAGTTCTCGACTTACAACCATTCATTTAATGCCGATTAGAAGTTATGATGGCACTGACCGTCCTCGAAGTTACACCATCGCACCACCCCCACTGTCACAGCATTACAGTTTGGGCACTTGGCAATTGGCTTGTATTTATAACAGTCGCAGTGTCCTGCAGTCACATGTTTGTGATTTGCGACCTTCCTAGCAAGCTTCCAACAAGCAAAGTCAATGGAGGACGCCAAATTTACTTAATGACTACGGTGATTCATCTATCAGCCATGATAAAAATGTTCATAAAATCAGGTACAGTCACATGATAGATTTGGAAACAGAGACTTCTGTCTCAGAATACAGTCACCTGAATTAGCACTAGCAATAGCACTTAAGACTTATATACACTCACAGTGCTTTACAGCTCTCTCTAAGCATTTTACAGAGTCAGCCTATTGCCCCCAACCATCTGGGTCCTCATTTTACTGACCTTGGAAGGATGGAAGGCTGAGTCAACCTTGAGCCGGTGAGGGTCAAACTCCTGGCAGTGAGCTTAATTAGCCTGCATTCTAACCATTGCGCCACCAATGATATCTTGCTTAATGACTACACTTAATGTCCAAAATGCCAGCCCAAAATGATGTCAGGCCCAAGGACCAGGAACGTCATGTGGAGTTACATCTGATTAGTTGCTTTATTTTTGTTCGCCTACGGACAGAATCTTGCCAGAATAAAACAAGTATCTGCATAACTACATAAGATATACTTTGTGAATTGCTAGGGAGGAACTGTCTTTGCCCTCTTCCTGCTTACCAGATAACCCAAGTTTTGCTGCTCTCACCCTCTGGGAGGCAAACCCTCCCTCCTGGGACTCCAGACTACATTTCACTACAAATGTGGTTGTTATTCAAGGACTGCCTATATATCTCTGCAGATTTTGTTTAGCATTTAGTAAGTCCCACTAAACTGAACTGGTTTCATTTTGTGCAATAATCTTTACACAATAAGAATCCTGCAGAGGGTGGCTACATTCACACAACATGCTAGGCTGAACTAGGGCAAACCCACGCAAATGGGTTAATTCAGCCAGACCTACATTAACCAGGAGTAACATAAAAAATCCTCAAGATTAAATGTCATTTATTTTTATTTCAATCATTTCTCTCCCTGCACCCCTCCCACCACCCCCCATTGCATTCTGCAAAATCAAAGTGTGCCAGTTTTGCTGCAGATCTGGCACGGATTTAGCAAAGTTTATCACTGACTCTGGAATGTTTATGACAAGGTGGTAAGACTGGAAAAGCTAAGTTTCTGGAACGTGATTACATAATCATAACGCACCGTGAAGTACAAATCTTGCCTCTCCCATCCCAGTCTGTGATTTCTAATCTGGGGCTGTGGACATGCTTGGTTATGTAACAGGGCTGATGCCTTGAGAACGGTATATCTGAATTGAAGGGGAGCAATTAGCATGCTAATTTATAAAGCTCGTTCCCTGAAGAACTCTCCCAGATTTGTTGAAACTTATTAGAAACTTATTAGACAAAAACTATGTGAGAAATGAATCAGCCAATGCAAGATGATTGTCTGTCTGCCTGGTGAACTAACCCAGGGTTGAGGATTGGTCTAGGCTTCCAATCGCTCTGTGACCAGGCAGCAGATAATCCAAAAATGGAGTATTTTCTCTGTAAGCTCTTCTGTATTCAGATTCACCCACAAATATATGTCCAATGAACATTTTTTTAGCTAGTAGCTTCCAATTACACAGTGGTTAAAGGGCAAAGAAGCCACAATTTTCCCTGTTGAAGGTTGCAGTCCCTTGGGAATTGTTTGAAAATACCCAGCCAGGCAGGGGGCAGGGGAGGCCTCAAACATAGAATTAGCCTTGAACCCTTGCATAGCCTCAAGGTAGCCGGAATTGAGCCTTATCTATCTGTTACCAAGCTGGGGAGATTCCTGTATAATAGGCAGAATATAATAAAGTTGTTGGCTTGAACTCTGCATGAGTGGATCTGCATTCTTGCGCCTGACAGAAATACAGGAACTATTGGACATACATTTGCCTGGGATGGTATAAAAATCTCTGCTTTGGACAGGGGGTTGGACTAGAAGTCCTCCAAGGTCCCTTCTAGCCCTATGATTCTATGTTCCCCTTCCAATTACTCTGCCAGATGATAATGTCAGGCAAGGAGAGATATCCAAATCATTGTGAAACAAGTCACGCCATGTCCATATTAGACCAGCCCTAAACTGATGCTTTCCATATACAGTATTCTGAATTTGAGTTGCTATAAGCCTCTTGATAATATGGTCAGCACATCTGAAAGGCAGCAGGTTGGGAAAGACTATATTAGACATTACATGGAAATGAAACAGATTTCAGAAGCCCTTTGACTCTTTGCCCCACACATTCCATTTAAGCAGGGTTTCCTCACTGTTTTCAAGACCATGAAACAGATCTACATAGTTGATCTTCCTCATTCTAAAGGTGTCAGAGTCCTTAACAACCCCTGGTACCAACAGAAGATGAGTGGTAGATGTCAAAGGTGGCTGGAACAACCGGAACTTTCTGACATGCGTTTATTTACAGCAAACAAAGTTAGCGCTGGGAGTAATCTCCTCCCAGCGCCTTACAAAGGTTCCCCCAACAGACTCCAACCCTACCTACCTAACCAGCATCTGGTGGTTAGTGATAAGAGCAGCGACGCAGACCTCTGGCCCTCTTCTCTGTTTGGCCATTTGAGACACGCTGCTGGGTAACGCCCCTGTGCCGATCAGCTGCTTAGTTGTTCAGTGGCTGCTGCATGTGTTTGTGGTTCAGGTAAGGCCATCACTGGCTTCCTCCCAGCTATCATCCTTGCCGCTGCCTCCTCCCCTATGCCTTCCCGTGCTGAATGGCTGTCCAGCGGGCCGGCTGGGGAACCCCTCAGCCATTTGGCGATGTTGCTGACCTCCTCCCGGTCATCTTCATCTCCTCCCCCCTCTTTTCAATGTTGAGCCTATGGGGCTTGACAGATGGCCCCTCTACCAGGGCTCCACCTGGAAGGCAAGGAGAAACATGGGATTAATCATATACCATGGTGGATGGTTCAGTTGACCCCTCTCCTGGCTTACTGGGACACTGTTGGTAGAAATTCCGCAACAACCGGGGGGCTTGGATGTCCATTTCCCCCACCCAAGATGCCTCCATAACAGGGTATCCCTTGCACCGTACCAGGTACTGCAACCGACCCCATCCGATACGCGAGTCCAACACCTCTTGAATCTCATAATGGTCCCCTGTGACAGGGCCCGGTGTCCTTTTCACGGACCTAAAGGAGGGCCCCTCCACCGGCTTCAGTAGGCTGCAATGGAAAACCGGGTGGATCCTTCCCAGAAGCTGGGGTAGCTGTAGTCGCACAACTACTGGCTTAATAACCTGCGTAATCCGGAACGGGCCTATGAAATTTGGCCCTAACTTTTCTTCCCAGTCATCTTCGTTGTCTCCCTCCCCCCTCCCTTCAATGTCGAGCCCATGGGGCTTGACAAAAGGATCCACAGGTTGGTATCTACCCTCTCTCCATCCCTCCCCCAAAGAGGGACCTTATTCCAATACGTCTGGATATTTTTCCACATCTTTGACTCTAGCTCAGAAGTTTGTTTATTAAGAACCAAATATTTCTGTTGCCATTTGGATAACATTCTATTATAATTTCAAGTCTTTTTTTTTCCCACATAATTCTGGAGAATTCTGCAAGATGGGAATGGAGGTGGGTCAAAGGACCCAGCGAGGTGGAAGTGGGAGGGAGCAGACTATTTTTAGAGGTGGAATAGCAGGAACAAGGAGCAAAGGGTGCACAAATGTATGTGCAAAAGCATTCCTGGCCACAACTGTCACTTGCTCCTCAAGGGTGAGCTATAAGTCCAAGAAGGCACTCAGATTTGGTACCAACTCTGATGGGCTAAGTGTAAACTTATTTAAAATTAACTAGAAAATACCAGCTATAGGTGGCCCTAAAACCTGGAGTCATTCATTCTTGACAAGGTTGAGTCTACTCCAGTTCCTTCCTATCCAGCCTCTGCAGCCCCCAGGCATGGATAAAGAACTTCAACAACATCCTTTGGACAGCCTGGGGGAGAGATCTATAACTACATGTCATCATCACACTAATGAAACGTCACCCTGTGTCAACAATTAGCCTCATGAATAATCTCCGGTGCCTGAAGACTATCTGTCATCGTTCTTCCATGTTCTGCCAGAATTCTTAGATTCTGCTCTGCTGCTTACATCAGGTGATGAAGAACATGTGACTTTTCTCATGTATCATTCCCATCCTTTCACTCACCCAATATTTATGATTTATTTATTTATTTATGAGACTTATATACCGCTTTAAGTGCAAGCACTCTCTAAGCGGTGTACACCAGTAAACAATGTATATATATATTTACATTGCCCCCAACAATCTGGGTCCTCATTTTACCTACCTCGGAAGGATGGAAGGCTGAGTCAACCTTGAGCCGGTGAGATTTGAACCGCTGACCTGCTGAACACAGTCAGCTAAAGTGGCCTGCAGTACTGCACTCTAACTGCTGCGCCACCTCGGCTCATATAAAGGGGATTGGGAGATGGGAGAGGATGTGATTGACTGATTGAATTAGAGAATGGGGAAGCTGCAAGGTGCCTCGTGTCCCGTTTCAGAAGTAGGCATCAAAAAATGGAAAGAAGAATCACTGGGCTGCAACCGGCAACCTGTTGCTTGAACAATCTCACCTCTAGAAAAATTTTCCTGCTCTCTGGATATTTGTCACACTCCGGGACAAGCAAGAAACAAGATTCCAAGAAACCAGATTATTTTTAAGAACCGGGATAAGCAGGGGCAAGGAACTGGTTCGATTTAAAGGGTGAGCACTCCTGAGTTGGTAGCATGAGTCTTGCAGCATACAGAGCAATGGCTCTTGCCCATTCCTTCAGGGCAAATGCACAGAGCACAACAGGATGGAAAATACATGCCCTCTACCTACAAATTGCATTACTTCCCTCTCCTGGCAGAGACAATGTTCCATGTACAAAAATGTATTACAGCCACCAAGCTCCAATCATATACAAGTCTTGTCTGTGCAAGCAGGCCCAGGGGGCATTGTACAACAGTACTGTCAGTTTTGCTTTAAATTCTGCAGTGGGTGTTAGTATTGCACCACTGCATGCTTCCTGGCAAGTAACATTTTCAGTTCTCACCTATAAAATATATATTCCTCAGCATACGATCACAACTGAAAATTGTTAAGCAAACTGGTTGTTAAATGAGTTGTGCCCTTTTTTGCCACTGTTGTTAAGCAAATCACTGCAGTTAAATGAATTATGCAGTCATAATTCAGCGAATTCAGCTTCCCCCATTGACTGCTTGACCTGGCTGGGGAGGTCACAAAGCATCCTGGGATGCTGCAATCTTCATGCTGGTTGCCAAGTGTTGTGACTTTGAACAGCCACTAAATGAATGGTTGTAAGTTGAAAACTACCTGTAAGTGCCTGGGGCCCAGATCCACATACCAGTCCCAGAAAGTCTCTATTCAGCCTCCAGTGCATTTTTTTTCTAAAATGTTCAGCTGGGGAAGAGACCTCACTATTGTTATTCTGGTGTGCATTAATCACCGAGGATTGTGTGCTATACAAAGGGAGAAAGGGAAGAATAGGGATCCAGTTTAGAGAAGACCATCCAGTATCTCTGATATAATAATAATAATAATAACTGAGGAAGATGAGAGCTATGCCAGAGGTTCAACCATACTGGACAGGTCTCATCAGAGGAGTCAGACAAAGAGTGTCTCTCCCATAAAAAATATGGTGAGACGTAAATTTCAGAATGCCATACCGGCTCGGACGTCGCCCGGGTTAACAAGGTCCGCACTAGATATTGGAGTTCCTGGATATCTGGTGAAAAATGGGTTACAGGACTCAGGACTGTTGGCTGAGCAACCAGGTCCAGCAGCTGCAGAACTACTGGAAGAAAAGGTGTTTACCCGTCGCAGATACACAGTGATGGAAAACAAAGAAATAATGATCTGTTACTACAGATCAAGTCCAACAAGACGAGGATATCTAAAACGAATGCACCAATTCTGGAAAGAACAACATCCAGAATCAGAAATAACAGAACAGAGACTAGCAGATCAACGCCGATTTATAACACGAACTAAAGTATTTACAGAAACAGAATTAGACGAACTGCAAAGGTTTACCCAGGGCAAAGAAATCAAAGCCTTACCAGAAGTAATTCAGAATGTAGAGGCAAACCAGGGGGAGTTGGCAGTGAAGGAATCTAGCAGAGATATACAACTGTTTTCATTTGGAAACCAGGCACCTCTACCTCAGGAAGAACAAAACCCTCTAACTAAAGAAATAAAAGAATTGAAGCAGACAAGGAAGGGAAGACCAGAATGGGGAAAAGGGGGGAAACGATAATTGAGTCATCTACTAACAGCACAAAAAACAGAATAAGGCTGTCCTGCATTGAAGCTTGTTCCAGAAACAGCTAGCACAATCATTAAAAGATGCAAATACTGCAATAGCAAGTATAATCACCAATTCACTGCAAGAAACAAACCAATTAATGTACAGCACAGCTGCAGTTATAACAGAATACCTGGGATGTAAAATCAACAAAAAAGAAAAACAAACAAACAGTGCACCACAAAAATGGAAGGTTAGACTAGAAAATAAGATCAGCAAGTTAAGATCACATGCAATCAAGCTAGAACAGATGAAAGAAAAGAAGCTGAAGAACAAGAAGGCCAAAGAATACCTAATCAAGAAATACCACTTAGAAACAAGGAAGATCAAGGAAGCACTGGAAATAATAAAGCAACAAATAACAGCTATAGCCAGGAAAATCAGTCGATATGAAGCTCGAATTGCACACTATAGGCAGAACCTCCAATTTCAATCCAATCAGAAACGTTTCTACATCCAGCAATGGATAAACTGCAGGAATCAGTCAGTACATGGCCAGGAAGAAACAGTGCAGTTCTGGAAGCAGATATGGGATAACCCAAAGAAATACAACAAGGATGCGGCTTGGTTAAAAGAGGTGGATGCAAATAAAACAGAAGTTGAAATGAAAGAACTAGTAATAACAACAAAAATTGTAGAAAAAAGAGCAAAGAAAATCAAAAATTGGTCAGCACCAGGTGAATATGAACTGCATGGGTTTTGGTTGAAACATCTAACTGTTATACACCCACTCATTGCCAAGCAGTTCAACAATATACTACAAGGAGGAGAAATTGAAAAGTGGCTAACAACTGGGAAAACCTACCTAATAATGAAAAATCCAGCAAGAGGGGCAACACCAGGTAACTACAGGCCACTTACCTGCTTACCAACAACTTTCAAATTACTAACTGGTGTGGTAGCTGATGCAGTACAACAGCATCTAGTTGAAAACAATCTCTTTCCACCTGAGCAGAAAGGAAACCGCCCCAATAGCATAGGAACAAAAGATCAACTCCTAATAGACAAAATGATCTTGGAAAACTGCAAGAGAAGGAAGACCAACCTGAATGTGGCATGGATTGACTACAAAAAGGCATTTGACTCTCTGCCACATGATTGGATAATCAAGTGCCTAGAAATAACAGGAGTAAGTAGAAACATCAGAAAATTTGTGCAAAAATCGATGGCACAATGGAAGACACAGTTGCAGATCAATGGGGAAAAGCTGGGAGAGGTTAATATCAAGAGAGGAATATTTCAAGGAGATTCATTATCACCATTACTATTTGTTATTGCACTGTTTCCTCTGTCAACAATACTGAATAACTCAGGACATTGTTATCAAACATCAAAAACATCTGCTAGACTATCCCACCTCCTTTACATGGATGATCTGAAGCTGTATGGAAAAACATCAGCTGAAATAGAATCGCTGCTCAACACTGTCCGTATATATAGCCAAGATATTGTAATGGAGTTTGGCTTGGACAAATGTGCCACACTTACTATCAAACAAGGAAAAATAGTGAAAACTGAAGGAATCAAGATTCCCCACGAAAATAACATTAAGAGTCTGGATGAGGAAGAGTACTACAAATACTTGGGTATCCTTCAAGCTGACAACATCAAGCACACTGAAGTCAAGAAAAAGATTAGAGGTGAATACATCAAGAGAGTGAAGAAGATCTTAACATCCAAACTCAATGGAGGAAATACCATAAAGGCAATCAACACCTGGGCAATCCCAGTCATTAGGTACACAGCTGGAATAGTTGACTGGACTCAAGCAGAACTAAAAGCAATGGATAGGCAGACCAGAAAAATAATGACAATGAATCATGCCCTTCATCCACGCAGTGACATTGATAGACTTTATC